>NC_142873.1:27232803-27535833 GCF_051225735.1 Oryctolagus cuniculus
CTCAGCATTCTCACCCATAAGCCTCTCAGATGTCCTGTATTTTGAATACTGTCTCTTCTCAGTCCATAACAAAATATTTTTTCACCACCAAGAGAATGGATTTGAAAACAGCATTTGATAAATAAAATTCACTTAAGAGCCGCACCCAAGGCTTTTTTTTTTAACATTCAGATCCAGAGCCCTCAAAGTAACCAGCAAAACAGAATTCCCTTTAGTCCAACAAAGATATTATATGTTAATCCTCATCTAAAACTAAAATTGTTTTCTTTCCATGAGCTGTAAGAAAAGTCTTTTCTTACACAGAATCTGAAATTGTACCAAAATTTTTCACCATCCTTAATCTCTTCTTTGAATACTCTATCTTTGTCATCACTGCTCTGACACACACAGTAGAAAAAGTTTTTCCCAGTATGTGGGATTCTCATCCATGAAGCAGCTCTGGCATGAAGATTCAACAGAGAAATGTCCTCAGAGAATATGGTGTGGGTATTTCTGAAGATAACTGCCAGTACGGGGGATCTGTGGATAAAAACTATGCAGCACAGAGGTTGAGAAAAATGAGATCTGGAATCAAAGATCTACTGCTCTCTCAGTGGTGAATTTGGTCAAATTTGTTGATGTCAATCAAATATTTAGCCTCCTCTGCTTTCTCTCTTGAGCATCACAATTCACTTACATTTGGCATCCAAAGTAATTTTTAAAATTGAGGTATAATATAATTATTATGTTACAAAAAAAAAACACAACATAAATTTCATCATTTAAAAGCCTAGCTGGTTAAGATGCCCTCATCCCATATCAGAGTACCTAGGTTCAATTACTGGCTCTGGCCCTTCTTCCAGCTTCCTATTAGTGAAAATCCTGCGAAGAATTGGTGATGGCTCAGGTAACTGGGTTCCTTCTACCCACATAGAAGATCTGCTTTCCCAGCTCCTAGCTCTGGCCCCAACCATTGTAGGTATTTGGGGAGTAAATCAGTAGATGGGAAAGTGCTCTCTCGCTCTCTCTCTCTCTCTCTCATCCACCCTTTGGCACTGAAGAAACTAGAGATACCATGTGCAAAAAGAATGAGGTTGGATCCTTCCCTTATTTTTTTTTTCTTCCCTTATACCATATAAGAAAAGTAACTCAAATAGGATTAAGGATATAAAACTATAAAACTCCTAGAAGAACCATAGAGAGGGGACCAGTGCTATGGCACAACAGGTTAAAGCCCTGGCCTGGATGCCAGTTCAAGTCCCGGCTGCTCTACTTCCAATCCAGCTTCCGGCTAGTGTGCCTGGGAAAGCAGCAGAGGATGGCCCAAGTTCTTGGGTCCCCTGCATCCTCATGGGAGACACGGAGAGAGCTCTTGGCTCCTGGCTTCAGATCAGCTCAGCTCTGGCCGTTGTGGCCATTTTGGGAGTGCACCAGCAGATGGAAGACCTCTCTCCCTGTGTCTCTGTCTCTACCTCTCTCTGTAACTGTCTTTCAAATAGATAAAGTAAATCTTAAAAAAAAAAAAAACTATAGAAACACTCATGACATTAAATTTGGTCATGAATTCTTAGATATGACACTAAAAGTATAGGCAACAAAAACAAAATTAGGCAAATCAGACTACATCAAACTGAAAAACTCGGGCACATCAAAGGAAACAGAGTGCAAATGCAAATTACAGAATGGGAGAAAACATCTGCAGATCATGCATCTAATAAGTGGTTAATATCCATTGTAAGGTCGTCACAAAACACACCAAACACCGGAGTAAGGGAAAGGGTTTATTGGGGAAAACCCAGCAGGCCAGAGGGAAGGGGCGAGGAAGGAAAAAGAGAGCAGGTGTCCGGGAAGGAAAAAGAGAGCAGGTGTCCGGGAAGCGGGTCTAATATCCCTTTTCCAGGGGGCGGGCAGGGAAGTAGGAATAGCAAATCCCATTAGGTTGGGGGTGGAGCTTGACACCAGTGGTTGGGCCATGTGGCTACCTGGCTTTCAGCAATGGCGGTGGGGCTAGGGCCTAGGATGTAGATCAGGGTGTAGATCGCGCCATAGATAAGACTTCGCCATTTTCCTAACATCCATAATATATAAATAAGTCAACAACCAAATCCATTTTAACAATGAATATGATGGCAAGGGGCAGGGTGTGTTGGACCCAGCAGTTAAGATGTCCCTTGGGACACCCATATCCATATTGTATCTGAGTTCTAGTCCTAGCTCTTTCTCAATTGCTGCTTCCCACTAAGATGCACTCCAGGAGGCAACAGAAGATGGCTGAAGAGACTGGATCCCTGCCACACATGGGAGAGGCCTAGATTGAGTTCCAGGCTCCTGGCTTTGACTGGCCTAGCCCCAGCTGATGCAGGCATCTGGAGGGAGTAAACTAGTGAGTGGGAGATCTCTCTCTCTCTTTCTCTCTGGGTGTGAGTGGATGGCTGCCTTTCAAATAAAACTGCTAAAATAAAAAATGAACAAAGGACTTGAAAAGGCATGTCTTCAATGAAGATTTACAAATGAACAATAGCATATGAAAACAGGCTCAACATCATTAATCATTAAAGAAATGTAAATGGAAACTACAATGAGATATCACCCCATTCCATTAGGATGGCCACTATCAACAGACAACAAAGGAAATAAGAAGTGTGTTGAAGTTGTGGAGAAAGTAGAATCCTTGTGTACTGTTGGGTGCCATGACACACTAGGTTAATCCTCCATCTGTGGCGCTGGCATCCCATATGGGTGCTGGTTCTAGTCCCGGTTGCTCCTCTTCTAGTCCAGCTCTCTGCTGTGGCCTGGGATAGCAGTAAAAGATGGCCCAAGTCCTTGGGCCCCTGTACCCGCATGGGAGACCAGGAAAAAGCCCCTGGCTCCTGGCTTCAGATCGGTGCAACTCCAGCTGTTGCGGCCATTTGGGGAGTGAACCAACGGAAGGAAGACCTTTCTCTCTGTCTCTCTCATTGTCTGTAACTCTACCTGTCAAATACATAAATAAAAAATCTTAAAAAAAAAAAGGAATATAAAATGGTACAGTTACTATGGAAAACAATATGAAAGTCCCTCAGAAAATTAAAAATAGAGCTACCACATGATCCAGCCCTTACTTCTGGGTGTGTAACAAAAAGAAATGGAAACAGAATTTTGAAGAGATATTTAGATTATAGAAGGAAATCCTGTTACATGCTACAACATGGGTGAACCTTGAGGATGTAATGACAAGTGAAATAAGCCAGTCACAAAAAGACAAGATTGGCAGGATTCTAAAGTAGTTAACCTCAGAGACAAAAAAGTGAAACTACAGTTGCCAGGAGTTAGGGGGAGTGGGAAATGAGGAACTGTTTTCCAGTAGGTATTGAGTTTCAGTTTTGCAAGACAAGAAAGTTCTAGAGAGCTATTGCACAACAATGTGAATATAGTTAACACCACAACACTACCAAACACTTTAAAGGGGTGAAGAGGGTAAGTTATGTGATTTTTAAACCACAATTTTAGAAACTAATTTTTTTTTTTTTTACATGTCAAACTCATTCCTGACTAGTGGCCTTTGCTCTTGGTATCCTTTCTGCCTGGAACATTCTTTCCCTTGTTTTTTGCATGATTGGTTCCTTTTCATACTTCTAGTTCCAGCCTAAATATTCCATCCTCAGAGTGATCTCCCTTGACAACTCTGTTTTGTTTTTTTTTTAAATAGGTCCCCCTTAAGCTCCAGTCACTTGTTTGTTCTTTTCAAAACACTCACAATTTCTAATTATATAATTTCTTTTTGTCTGTATTTCCATCTAGAATATAAAGTTTACAAGGACAATAACTGTGCCTGTATTTTAAATCATACACCTAGCTTAGTAATGGGTACATAATAGCTATCCAACCTATTATTCTCCCATGTAAACCAGGAAGAATAATTTCTGCTTCCTGGGCTTGCCATGAGAATTAGTGTATGCACAGGGCTGGCTACACCATAGGAGCACAATGATTAGTCTAGGGGAGGGTATTTTGGTTGTCTCAGGTGACCACGAGGTACCAATCCTCTCCAGAGACTCTCGGAACCATGCAGGGACACTAGGCAGGACAAAATTATCTACACATAAGCAAGCCGAATGCCTGCCTTCTAGTCAGCAAGTGCAACCTTGCCAACAACTAGGATCTTTCATGCCTACCACGTGGTTGGTAGGTCTTTGCTCAGAACCGCCCAGGACCCTGTGTGCTTTCCACATCTCATAATAAAGAACGAAATACTAAAAGCAGGAGTCTCAAATCTGGGGAAATTTGAGGGGCCATGGATAGAATTCTGAGGGTCTAAAAACTTGGATGAGAAAAAGATGGTATCATTGTTGTCACTAACCACTAATAGAAATATAGCATTTCTTTGTATTATAAATGCAGCCCCCTCAAAAACAAAATGAAAAGCCTAGTAGTACCTGTGGCTTTGTTATCAGTGGGAATCACTAAGATTTTTATATACAATTGTAGATATCTTAAAATATTTTATGCTTATTACTAGTTCAAAAATATGGTAAATGTTAGACTTGCCACTAGATTTTGTTTAGTAAGTTAGCATATATCTTAACATATTAACAAATTTTTCTTCAAATTATTTGGTAATAGTATTTCAATATAACTGGGTTACTTTGTAATTCTGTGCATTTTTTACACTTGATCTTAGCCAAAGGCCGAGAAGCGATTTTTTCTGTGCATTTTTGACGCATTGTGAAATGTTCTTAAGTCTACAGACTCACCAGATTGCCAAAGGGGTTCTTGGTATATGTATTAACTATACACAGTGACTATCATATAACAGGAGTTCCATAAATGATTCTTCATGGTCATAATTTATTGTCCTATGTTTGGTTCCTATCTTGAATTTGTGTTCATGTAAAGAACAAACCAGAAAGGTCAGTTTGGAGCTTAGGGAAAACTTGACTACCACACTTTATTTATTTATTTATTTATTTATTTATTTATTTATTTTGACAGGTAGAGTTAGACAGTGAGAGAAAGAGAGACAGAGAGAAAGGTCTTCCTTTCCGTTGGTTCACCCCCCAAATAGCCGCTACGGCCGCGCACTGCGCTGATCTGAAGCCAGGAGCCAGGTGCTTCCTCCTGGTCTCCCTACGCAGGTGCAGGGCCCAAGTACCTGGCCGATCCTCCACTGCCCTCCCGGGCCACAGCAGAGAGATGGTCTGGAAGAGGGGCTACCGGGACAGAATCCGGTGCCCCAACCGGGACTAGAACCCGGTGTGCCGGCGCTTCAGGCAGAGGATTAGCTAAGTGAGCCATGGTGCTGACCACATACTTTATTTTTTTTAATGGGACTGGTGCCATGTGGGTGAAGGAATGTATGAGCAGGAATCTCCCTAACACTAGGGTCCAGTAACAGAGACACCAAGTGTCCCTAATATTTCACACCTTCCCTCTGACATCAGACTTTATTTATTTATTTTTTTGAAAGGTAGAGTTACAGAGATGCAGAGGAGGGGGAGGGGGAGAGAGAGAGAGAGTGAGTTATCCATCTACTGGTTCGCTCCTCAAATGGCTACAATGGCCGGAGCTGGGCCAAGCTGAAACCAGGAGCCAGGAGTTTCTTCTGGGTCTCCCATGTGGGTGCAGGGGCCCAAGCACCTGGGTCATCTTCCACTGCTTTCCCAGGCCATAGCAGAGAGCTGGATAGGAAGAGGAGCAGCTAGAACTCGAACTGGCACCCACTGGCACCCATAGGAATGCCACCACTACAGTTTTACCTGCTAGGCCAAAACGCCAGTCCCTGACTACTATACTTTTTTTTTTTTTACAGGCAGAGTGGACAGTGAGAGAGAGAGAGAAACAGAGAGAAAGGTCTTCCTTTCCGTTGGTTCACCCTCCAATGGCCGCTGCGGCGGGCACGCTGCAGCCGGCTCACCTCGCTGATCCGATGGCAGGAGCCAGGTACTTCTCCTGGTCTCCCATGGGGTGCAGGGCCCAAGCACTTGGGCCATCCTCCACTGCACTCCCTGGCCACAGCAGAGAGCTGGCCTGGAAGAGGGGTAACCGGGACAGAATCCGGCGCCCGGACCAAGACTAGAACCCGGTGTGCCGGCGCCGCAAGGCGGAGGATTAGCCTAGTGACCCGCGGCGCCGGCGACTACTATACTTTAAAAAAAAAAATCTTGTTAGGGAAAGACTTAATTGTGTCACTTCTATCTTTCATCCTCTGGAGAGTCTGGAAAGTCCTTTTTAAAGTATTTTGCTGACATCATTGTTTCTTCCAGATAACCACTTATATATCACTTGTGACCACAGGACCTAAAGCAGGAGATGGTAATGGAGCCTCTGTGATTTATAATGTCATTTTAACTCAGAGAAGTGTGACTATTATTCTGAAACAGACTTTTCATGGGATTTAGTTTAGATTTTGAAATGAAAGCCAGGGGCCAGCGCTGTGGCATAGAGGGTAAAGCTGCTGCCTGCAGCGCCAGCATCCCATATGGGCACCAGTTCAAGTCCTGGCTGCTCCACTTCCAATCCAGCTCTCTGCTATGGCCTCAGAAAGCAGTAGAAGATGGCCCAAGTCCTTAGACCCCTGCACCTGCTTGGGAGACCCAGAAGAAGCTCCTGGCTCCTCGCTTCGGATCAGCTCAACTCCAGCCGTTGAGGCCAATTGGGGAGTGAACCAGCGGATGGAAGACCTTTCTCTCTCTCTCTGCCTCTCCTTCTCTTTGTAACTCTGCCTTTCAAATAAATAAATAAATATTTAAAAAAAAGAAAAAAGAAATGATCCTCAGAAGAGGATATGGAATTTCCATTGTTTAAAACAAAGGGACGGCTGGCGCTGCGGCTCACTAGGCTAATCCCGCCAGCACACCGGGTTCTAGTCCCGGTCCGGGCGCCGGATTCTGTCCCAGTTGCCCCTCTTCCAGGTCAGCTCTCTGCTGTGGCCAGGGAGTGCAGTGGAGGATGGCCCAAGTGCTTGGGCCCTGCACCCCATGGGAGACCAGGAGAAGCACCTGGCTCCTGCCATCGGATCAGCGCAGTGCGCCGGCTGCAGCACGCCGGCTGCGGCGGCCATTGGAGGGTGAACCAACGGAAAGGAAGACCTTTGTCTCTGTCTCTCTCTCTCACTGTCCACTCTGCCTGTCAAAAAAATAAAAATAAAAAAAATAAAACAAAGGGAAGGCCGGCGCTGCGGCTCAATAGGCTAATCCTCCGCCTGCAGCGCCAGCACACCGGGTTCTAGCCCCCGTTGGGGCACCGGATTCTGTCCCGGTAGCCCCTCTTCCAGACCATCTCTCTGCTGTGGCCCGGGAGTGCAGTGGAGGATGGCCCAAGTACTTGGGCCCTGCACCTGCATGGGAGACCAGGAGAAGCACCTGGCTCCTGGCTTCGGATCAGCACGGTGTGCCAGCCGCAGCGCGCGGGCCGTGGGGACCATTGGAGGGTGAAACAATGGCAAAAAGGAAGACCTTTCTCTCTCTCTCTCTCTCTCTCTCTCTCGCTCACTATCCACTCTGCCTGACAAAAAATAAATAAAAATAAAAATAAAAATAAAAAAAAAGGGAAAACACGAGGGCATTGTCAATGCTAATAAAGGGAGACCGCAATGACAAATGTGTATGTATCGTGAATGAAAATCATTATGATTAAAAAGCCTATCCATGTATATGTAGAAATATCATATACAGAGAGACCCTGCTTGTCTCCTCACCAGCGCAGAATCTTATGGCAAAAGGTGAGCTGGGCCAGTACTTCTGATTAGATGGTGCTGATCGCATGCGCTTCTGTTGTCTGAAGAAGCTGGGATATTCTCCCTCTCATCAGAACCCATTTTAAGTAATGTTGAGCCATGACCATCCACAAGTATTTGGGAACAGGTAAGCAACTCTCCTTTTCTTTTTTTAGTTATTTATTTATTTGAAAGGCAGAGTTACAGAGAGGCAGAGGCACAGAGAAAGAGAGCGAGGGCGAGAGTGAGAGAATCTTCCATCTGCTGGTTCACTCCCCAAATGGACGCGACAGCTGGAACTGGGCCAGACTGAAGCCAGGAGCCAGGAGCTTCTTCTGGGTCTCTCACGTGGATGCAGGAGCCCAAGCGCTTGGGCTATCCTCCATTGCTTCCCCAGTTGTGTTGGCAGGAAGCTGGATCTGAAGTGGAGCAGCTGGGGAACCGGTGCCTAAATAGGATGCTGGCATTGCAGGCAGCAGCTTTACCTGCTACGTCACAGTTGACGGCCCCAGCAATTCTCCATTTCAAAACCTCTCTCTCCCATTGATCTGTGTAGTCATTGGCAAATAAGCTTTTCTCTTCATACTACTTTGAGAGATTTGAATTTATTTCCATGTTCATGTACGTTGGAACAGACTGATGCGGATTACTTTTCCAAGGACAAACAGATGGGCCATTGCAGCCATTTGGGAAAAGAACCAATGGACAGAAGACCTCTCCCTTTGCCTCTGCCTCTCTCTGTGTGTAACTCTTTCAAATAAAATTAAAAAACAAAACAAAACAGAAAAGCCAGGTGAGTACTAAAAACATCTCTATGAACCAAGGAGAAAGCTACTGAAGTGATAAGACTGGAAAGGCCAAGACTCCAGGGGAGGAACTGAACACAGGTAAGCTGACCATCTCTAGTGGGTTTGGTGCTGGGGACACTTGGAGATCTGTGCACAAGGCAAGATGCTGGGCTTTGCCTGGGCCAACGACCATTGTTAGAGGCAAAAAAAAAAAAAAAAAAAAAAAAAAAGGAGTAGATCTGAGTTTTTATAGGGTTGGAGACAGGAGGAGGAACGGAAGAACTAAGCCTGACTCAAATGGCTTTTTCCTCAAAACATTTGCCAAGTTCTGAAGCTATTTAGTGTAGAAGACAAAGATCTTTACATTCACCTCTTTTTTAGAGGTGTTTTGCTTCACAGAGGAGAAAGAGAATCTTCTTGGGAAAACAATAGTATTGCATGGATGCTCTTACACTCAGTATTTTATACTCAATTTTAAAACAAGATTTATGTATTTATTTGAAAGGCAGAGAGAGACAGAGAGGTCTTCCATCCGCTGGTTTACTACCCAGATGTCCACAACGGCTGGAGGGAGCTGTGGCGATCTGAAGCCAGGAGCCAGGAGCTTCTTCCAGGTTTCCCATATGGGTGCAGGGGCCCAAGGACTTGGGCCATCTTCTATTGCTTTCCCAGGTCATAGCAGAGAGCTGGATCAGAAGTGGAGCAGCCAGGACTCAAACTAGCACCCATATGGGATGCTGGCACTGTAGGAGGTGGCTTTACCTACTATGCCACAGTACTGTCCTCTTGTACTCAATTTTTAATACTCAATTATTTTATACTTAATATTCATTATTGAAGGATTATAAAAATTATTAGGCATCCCAAGAAACAGAGCCACATGGACGAAAACCATGGAAGAAATAGAACAGAAACTAGCCCACAGGTAATTCAGATATTAGATGAAGAGACAAGGACATTTAAAAATTTTTTAATTTTAATTTTTAGGTTTTTTAAAGATTTTATTTATTTATTTATTTGAGAGGTAGAGTTTCAGACAGTGAGAGGGAGAGACAGAGACAAAAGTCTTCCTTCCCTTGGTTCACTCCCCAGATGACCGCAATGGCCAGAGATGTGCCAAACCAAAGCCAGGAGCCAGGTGCTTCTTCCTGGTCTCCCATGCAGGTGCAGGGGCCCAAGCACTTGGGTCATCTTCTTCTGCTTTCCCAGGCCATAGCAGAGAGCTGGATCGGAAGAGGGGCAACCAGGACTAGAACCGGCACCCATAGGGGATGCCAGCACTGCAGGCAGGTGATTAACCTATTGCACCACAGCACTGGCCCCCAATTTTTAGTTTTTAACAAACTTAATGTGCTTTGTAAATACAATTCTAAGGATATAATGAGATTCCCTTCCTCCTTCCCACCCTCCTCTCCTTTTTCTTTTTTAGTTTTTGAGATAACATTTTAAATTTGCATTACAGTAAAAAGGCTAATACTTCCACTGAATCATAAGTTTAACAAGTAAAAAGCAAAAAGACCCTAGCTTAGTGGGAATATAGACAACAGCTATAAACAATAATTGGATGGGAAAATGACCATTTCACCTATATATATAGTAAATTTTGAAGTACACAGATCATTAAAATTATAGCTATCCTACTATAGTTAAGACTATAAATTAACCATTGGTTTGACAAAGGTATATAACAAAGTTTTACTGTTAGAGTTAAATTGCTCTTGCCACCCCAAAAACGCTCCAAGAGACCTTCTCTCATGCAATTAACAAAGGGTAAGGTTTACTGATGATCCGACATGTCGGGGCCCCCGTCCCAGTACAGGCGAGCGGCCTTGAATAGTCTTGGGTTGGGGTTTTTATACACATTTAAACAAAGAAAATCAATCATTGCATAGATCAGACAGAGGTATAGAGTAAACAATTGATACAAGTTAAGTGATTTTACAACCAGTTGATTTATGAATACAGGGAGTACAGGATATCGAGTAAGGGCCTGATTAGACCTCAGAGAACCATATGGCCTATACAGGGAGTATCAAAAAGCCTCCTATTGCCAAAAGGGAGGGCCACACAACAAACATAACAAGGTTGCAGGAACTGCCTTGATGATACCTAGGAATGCAGCTGAATGGCGATAAGGGACACATGGTGGGGTCAGGGGTCCAGGAGGCAAAGAGATATATGGTGACTTCTTCTATCTCACTTAGGTGAAACTAAGGTTACGCTCACATTGGGGTAATTTACTGACTAATTAACTTTATAGAGAATGGCTATGCAGAGCAAGTCTAACGAGGTCAGGAAAGTTCACCAGAGGAGGTTGGGGGGGGAGTGGCTTTTAACTTTTTAACCCTTCATTACAAAACTATATTTGTACCAATTCTGATACATACATACATTTTTGTTTGTTTGTTTTTTAAGTTTTAGCTCCCACATATAAGGGAAAACATGCAGTACTTGTCTTTCTGTGTCTAGCTTATTTCATTCAACATGATGTCCTCCAGTTGCATCCATTTTGCTGCAAGTGGTAGAATTCCTTTTTTTTTTTTTTTTTAGCTGAATCATATTCCATTGTGTATACAGACCACATTTTCATTGTCCATTCATCTGATGATGGACACCTTGGTTGAATCCAAATTTTGGCTATTGTGAACAGGGCCGATATAAACATGGTGGTACAGGTATCTCCTTGATACATGTTATTCAAGTCTTTTGGGTCTACACCCAGTAGTGGGATTGCTGGATCAGATGGCAAATCTATTTCTAGTTTTTTTTTTTTTTTTTTTTTTTAAGAAATCTCCACTGTTTTCCACAGTGGCTGCACTAATTCACATTCCCACCAACAGTGTATGAGTGTTTGCCTTCTTCCACATCCTAACCAGCATTTGCTACTCTGTGTTTTGGATTTTTGCTATTCTGACAAAATGAGGTGATATCTCACTGTGGTTTTGATTTGCATTTCCTTAGACAAGGACCTTTATTAAAATATTCCAGAAAAACAGATGAAAAGATGAAGAATTTCACCAGAGAATTAGAATCTACTTTAAAACAAAGTGGAAACTCTGCAACCTAAAAAATATAGTAACTGAAAGAGTAGCCTGGGAATTTAGAGGCAACAGCAGCCGCCTAACAGATGGGGAAATGTCGCTGTCCATGTGGATGCTGACCGTGACTCAGCACATGCCTCAGTTGCATCTGCTTGGAGCCTTGGGTCAGTGCCAGAGCCCTGAGATCTAAAGCAGGACATATGTACACATTAAAAAATAGAAGGAACTTCTAAAACATAAAGTTAGTCCAATAGCCGGAGGGCTGGTGCTGTGCCTTAGTGGGCTAAGCCTCCACCTGCGGTGCTGGCATCCCATATGTACACCGGTTTGTGTCCTGGCTTCTCCCTTTCCTCTCTGCTTATGGCCTGGGAAAGCAGTAGAAGATGGCTCAAGTGGTTGGGCCCCTGCACCCATGTGGGAGACCCGGAAGAAACTCCTGGCTCCTGGCTTCAAATCGGCCCAACTCCGGCCATTGCAGCCATCTTGGGAGTGAACCAGCAGCTGGAAGACTGTTCTTGTCTCTCCCACTCTGTCTGTAATTCTGCCTCTCAAGTAGATAAATAAATCTTTTGAAAAAAGAAAAAACAGCTGGAAATTTGCTATTGTTTTATTTACAAAAGATGGGTGGGGTCGGGGTGGGTAGCAAAACAATTTTTAAAAGGCTTTCTTTGAAATTCTTCCAGTGGAGTGGCTGTCACTGAGCTTGAGCTCAGGCAGATTTCCTGTGGTTAATCTCAGGTTCCCTGGACTTCAAT
Source organism: Oryctolagus cuniculus (assembly GCF_051225735.1). Lineage (NCBI taxonomy): Eukaryota > Metazoa > Chordata > Mammalia > Lagomorpha > Leporidae > Oryctolagus > Oryctolagus cuniculus. Next base: position 27,245,060 of record NC_142873.1, read on the forward strand.
AACAGTAAAGCACGGTTTATAAGCTAATGTCACGAATTCAGAGTCACAGAAGATACTAGGAAGTTTTCTGGCTGAATAATTCCCTTTTTTTTAAAAAAAAGGAGGTTATTTACATAAAACAACAAAAAACAGCTAAAAGGAAAATTAGTTTATTATTAATAATCAAAAATAGACAAGCAATCTAAATATAGGAGAAAATTGGAATATGACATGGCAAGCCATGGATGATTTGAAAAGTTGTTTTCCAGTTAACACTTAAAAATAATATTTAACTTATGTATATCTTATGGATACAACACAAAGAGAAAACTACCCCAAAGGAAAGAGAATATGAAATTAAAATGCAACTTCAGACAAGCTGATAAGCCAGAATCACTATATGGAATCCCAACACAAATATCTATTTAAAGACAATGGTATTGACTGAGGTTTAAAGTAATCAAACTACCTCTGTTTCCTTTCATTTCTTTGATTTATTTTTGCAAGTCACAGATTTTCATTGTGCATATTCTTACTCCCCCTTCTTTTGTCTTGAAATGCCAAAAGAAAATCAATGTAAACAGGCCAAACTTTAGCTAAGCAATCCATAACAATAATAATAAAACAGTGCAGAGAGGAGAAATATATCTATAAAAATGGGAAAGTTCTATATTGCCCTATCAGGTGACCAAAGAAGCATGCAAATATTTGACTAAGAGCTTGTGATATTCTTAGAAGACAATAAAGAGGCAGGGATTGTTTTCCTCCTTTTGCTGCCTGAGAAATGAAGCCAGTGTTGAAAAAGTGACTTTGTAAAGGTCAGTAACAAAGTACTTCTAGAATTCTGATGCCCCAAGAATGCTAACACTCCTTCTCTTGATTTCATTGTCATTATTTCCTTATTTCTCTTATCTTTTCTGTTCATTTTAAAGCAAACTTTTTAAAAATTAGTGTCAAGTTAACAAACATTTACCATACAGGATATAAAGGAGGCTAAGACAGTGGTGTCTTTGATTCAAAGGAGCAGTTAAAAATCATGATCCTGGCTTGGATCCTCACAGCTGCTGAACCATCCTTTTGTTCACCAAGTTGCTAAGCTTATTTGCTAAGGCAACTGTTCCAAGCCTCCTTTTTTCAAGGCTTCCAGATCCAACACTGTTCCAAGTCTTCAAAAAGACCTTGCTTGCCTTTTCTACTGAGCATTTTGAAGCTATCTTTTGAGTTCCTTCTCTTCTCTCTTTTCCATTTCAAAGTCTTTTATCATCAGTAGCTTCTTTCTCTTAGAAGAATCATCTCTCCAAACCCTAATCCTGCCCCCTCGCCATTGTTTCTGTTTTGGTTTGCATTTTCAGTCTCCCTCACATGCTGGTCTCTTCTCTTCACCAGTAAATAAAATTTGGTTATTTCTGCTGGTATCTTTAATCTGCTACTTTCTCAAGCTATGAAATGTTGTGCCTTTTCCCTCACAATCTTTTATTTAAAGGTTGTTTTATTTATTTATTTGAAAGACAGAGTTAGCAGAGAGGCAGAGAGAGAGAGATCTTCTATCCACTGGTTCATTCCCTAAATGGGCACAATGGCCGGAGCTGGGCAGATCAGAAGCTAGGGACCAGAAGCTTCTTCCTGGTCTTCCATGTGGGTAGCAGGGCCCCAAGGACTTGGATCATACTCTGCTGATTTCCCAGGTGCACTAGCAGGGAGATGGATTGGAAGTAGAGCAGCCTGGACTTGAACTGGCATCCATATGGGATGTTGGCATTGCAGGCAGCAGCTTTACCCACTACGCTACAAGGCTGGCCCCACAATTAAATTTCTTGAAGGAGGAATCTGCAATTCCACTAAAAGTTAAACTCTTACTGTAAGTCTTCCATTTCCATAATGTTATTACATCACTTCTTTAAGATTAATAATATTTTGAGTCAATAAATCTAATGGCTCTCTCTAGTCTTTGTTCCTACTCTCTCCAAATAATCTGAAGTTGATGCTAATGAACACTCATTTCTTATTTTCTTCTGCATGACCCTTCCATTCACTATTTATATATATATATATATTTTTTTTTTTTTCTTTTGACAGGCAGAGTTAGACAGTGAGAGAGAGAGACAGAGACAGAGAGAAAGGTCTTCCTTTTTCTGTTGGTTCACCCGCCAAGTGGCGGCTAGCGCGTTGCAGCTGGCGTGCTGCGCTGATCCGAAGCCAGGAACCAGGTGCTTCCTCCTGGTCTCCCATGGGGTGCAGGGCCCAAGCACTTGGGCCATCCTCCACTGCACTCCCAGGCCACAGCAGAGAGCTGGACTGGAAGAGGAGCAATCGGGACTAGAATCCCGGGTGCCGGCTCCCAGGTGCCGTTGCCGCAGGTGGAAGATTAGCCTTGTGAGCCCCGAGGCGCCGGCCTTCCATTCACTATTCTCTACCACTCTGACCATTGTCTTTCTCAGTAACTGCTTTTCTTCCTCTGGCTCCAAATGCAGATATTCTGATTTCTGCCCTTTTCCCTGCACACACTCTTTCTTGGATTTCTCTTTATAGATATGATAGCTGAAGATTCCTATGCTCTAAGAATGCTAAGCACTTTCTCAAAAAAAAAAAAAAGTGCATATGTAAAGAAAATGTCAGACTTCATCATCTTGTTTTCTCTCTCCCAGAGGGATCACTTAGTTTCAAGAGGCAGGAGGACAAATAAGTCAGGACTGTTTTAGCAATGGCTGCATTCCTCTGTCAGACTGCAGACTGCCTGACTCCCGCAACTGCAGATTCTGTCTTATTCCTTGCCTGTTCGTGTCTAGGAATAGTAATGGCTTCCTCCTATTGCTGGATCCAAGGCATAGCAGCAGCCCTACATGATTCCATTTGGTTTTCATTTATTATTAGAGGTAAACAAATAATTCAGTTTTGATATTACAGATTGCCCCAGGCAATTCTATTTATATTCATACAGTCATTCCTCAGGATCCATGGGGGACTGATCTCAGAACTCCTGAGGATACCAAAATCTGTGGACACTCAAGTCCCTTGCAAAAGATTACCTGAATACAGCTTACACACATCCTGTCATCTATTTTAAACCATCTCCAGATCATTTATGCTACTAATACAATGTAAATGCTATGGAAGTAGTTGGCACATTGTATTGTTTAGGTAGTAATAACAAGGGAAAAAGATCATACATGTTCTGTATAGATGCAATTATTTCAAATATTTTCCCTCTGCATTTGGTTTAAACCATGCAGATACAGAGGGCTTGTATATGGAAAAATATACACACGAGCATTGTTCAGTTGATTGAATAATTGATCTCACTCAATTTCAAAAGTTGCTGAGTTTTGAGTTTCTGTGTAAGATTGTAAGTTCCTGTATACTATTTAGTATCTTTGTATCCCTAGACTTCCACAGGATACATGTCACTCCTATCTGACAAATGAATTGGCATACCTACATCTACATACATGCAACTAACTCTCAAGATTAATATTACCATCTTCAGCAAGAAATTCAAATTTATTATCTTCAGCCAACTAAAGTCCCCTGATGCAAACAATATCATCACAAGACAGTAAACATGACAGGCATCTCACCTGTATAACGCATTAAGAATAAACTTCCTAATTTCTATTTTCAGAGCAAAGCATGTGGCCCATTTATATGAGATATCTATCTCACCTTAATTTAAGCTTAGAGTTCTGCAATATTTGGTTCTGTACCCAGCTTTACCATCCTCTAACCCTGGACAAATTATAATGTCATCTCACAACCTTGGTTTCCAAATGGATAAAATGAGGAAAATGATACTTAATATCAGAGGGTAGTAGTGCAGAAATAACATAAGCTAATCATTACGTACAATGCTTTAAAAAGTAAGCATTTAAGGCCGGCGCCGCGACTCACTAGGTTAATCCTCCGCCTGCGGCGCTGGCACATGGGGTTCTTTCCCAGTCAGGGCACCAGATTCTGTCCCGGTTGCCCCTCTTCCAGGCCAGCTCTCTGCTGTGGCCAGGGAGTGCAGTGGAGGATGGCCCAAGTCTTGGGCCCTGCACCCCATGGGAGACCAGGAGAAGCACCTGGCTCCTGCCTTTGGATCAGGGTGGTGTGCTGGCCGCAGCACACCGGCCGCGGCGGCCACCGGAGGGTGAACCAATGGCAAAGGAAGACCTTTCTCTCTGTTTCTCTCTCTCTCTCACTGTCCACTCTGCCTTTCAAAAAAAAAAAAAAAAAGTAAGCATTTAATACATGATAGTCATTTTTAACTTTCAGAAAAGCAGTAAAAGAAATTAATAACACAATTAGAGCATATTACTCCAGAGTTTTCTCCAAAGTAGAAAGAAATTTCTCCAAGATACAATTCTTATAACATGTTATCATATTAATAAACAATAGACAGGAGAGAAATAAAGTACTTCTATGAATTCACCTCATAATATTACAGCTAAAGTTTCATGAGGAAGGCATTGGGACATTTCCATTTTATTACACAGATTTGTAAAAAAAATTAAACTATGCTTAAACTTGTCTTTAAATACCAGACTATAGGAGCAGGTGTTAAGCCTAGTGGTTAAGATACCTATGTCCCATACTGGAGTACCTGGGTTCAATTCCTGGCTATGGCTCTTGATTCCAGCTTTCTGTCAATGCAATCCCAGAGAGACAGTGGTCATAGCTCAAGAAATGGGGTTCCTGATACCCATGTGGGAGACCTGGATTGGATTCCTGGCTCCTGGCTTCAGCCCCGACCGTAACTGTTGTGGCATTTGGGGAAGTGAACCAGTGGGTTCTCTCTCTCTCTCCCTCCTTCTCCCTCTTTACTCCTTGACTCTCAAATAAGTAAAAAAGTTTTAAAAACTAGATTCCATTTAATCCACTTGCTCTGTTATTCATTACTTTTAAAGTGTATTCACTGATACCACAAAGGACATAACTGATACCACTGGCAAACCTTTGAAAATGGATGCTTTGTTAGAAAACAGTATTATATTTATGTATCAGTGTTAAATTTTCTGAGACTGACTATTGAATTCTAGTATGAAGAGAAAGTTTTTGTTCTCAGGAAATACCAACTGAAGTCTTTATGGATAAAGAGGCATGATACATGCAACTAACTCTCACATAATTGGGGGTGGAGTATGATATATTTAGATAGAAAATACAGCCAACAAAGTGCAATGTTAATAAGCCATGTAAACCCTCCAGACCTCTGCTGTGGGGAAAAAAGGAGGGCTGCTTTATTCACACGGTGAGTCATGAAATCCACTTTTAAGGATTGAGGTCAGCATTTAAAAAATTAACAATCAGTGACACTGAATAAAGTATTTACAAGAGTTCTTTGTACTTATTCTTTGGTGACTTTGTTTCAAAATCAAAACTAAAATTAAAAATCACAAAACAAAAACATAAACTAATACCATCTTCACATAATACCCAGGCCCTCTGAGTAGGAGAGGCTAACGGTTGGCTCTAAGATACCTGTGCATTTCTCCTCTACGTTAGTTGAGCATGTCAATTTAGATTTGCCCTACAGTATTAATGCCTATTACACTTAGAGAATCTAGTTAAACATTTAAAGTAATGAAATACAAATTGAAAGTTTGGGGGCCGGCGCTGTGGCGTAGCTGGTAAAGCCGCCGCCTGAAACGCCGGCATCCCATATGGGCGCCGGTTCGAGTCCTGGCTGCTCCACTTCTGATCCAGCTCTCTATGGCCTGGGAAAGCAGAAGAAGATGGCCCAAGTGCTTGGCCCCTGCTCCCTTGTAGGAGACCCGGCAGAAGCTCCTGGCTTTGGATCAGCTCAGCTCTAGAGTGAACCAGCAGAATGGAAGACCTCTCTGTCTCTTTCAAGTAAATAAATATAAAACATTAAAAAAAAAAAAAAAAAGAAAGTGATTGTTTCTATCCAGGAAAACTAAACTAATAAAGGTAAGCAACAAAAATAACTGTGTAACTAGGCATGGGTATGACAGATCTCTAAAATCTGGGGCAAAGACTGCATAAACTCTAGACAGACTTAGCACTTTATTTTTTTTTTTTTTCAATTTTTTTATTTATTTGAAAGAGTTACAGAGAGAGGTAAAGACAGAGAGGGAGGTCTTCCATCCAATGGTTCACTCCCCAGATGGATGCAACGGCTGGAGCTGTGCCAATCCAAAGGCAGGAGGCAGGAGCCTCTTCCAGGTCTCCCATGTGGGTGCAGGGGCCCAAGGACTTAGGCCATCTTCTACGGCTATTCCAGGCCATAGCAAGGAGCTGAACTGGAAAAGGAGCAGCCGGGACTTGAACTGGTGCCCACGTGGGATGCTGACGCTTCAGGCCAGGGCTTTAACCTGCTGCACCACAGCACCGGCCCCAGACTTGGGAAAGAGAGTGAGCCTGTATCATGGTATTGTTTTGTGTTAATGGAAAAAGTGATACAGGTGGTACAAAGCACCACACGTGAGGGAAAGGTTTTCCTCTGGATTAGTCTGCTAGGGATAACATACCAAATGACAACAGGCTGGGTGAGAATGCAACTTATTTTCTCAGTTCTGAGGCTCAAAGTCCCCTCTCCCTAGACTGTAAACATCACTGTGCTTTCGTGTGCCCATGCACTCAGGCACTCAGGCACCAGGCCTATTGGATTAGGGTTTTACTCTCACAACATGAGCCTTAGTCACCACTGTTCTAAAGGCCCTGCCACACTTAGTCACATTGTGGGTTAGGGATTCAACATACGAACTTTAAGGGGACACAATTCAGTTCGTCACACTTTCCATGCCAGGCTCCTAGTTCTCTTAGTGTGTAAGATACTTAAGTGTTTCTGTACACTGCATTTCTCACCTTAAATAGCACATCACAGAAATACCCCCATGTTGGCGGGTGTAGATTTATGTAGTTCATTATAGGGGCTTATTACTATCCCAATGAATGGATATACCATGAGTTATTTCAGCAATTTTCTATTGTTGGACAGTTAAAGGCTTTTATTTTTTTTTAATTTTTTTTCTGAGTCTTGCTATTATAAAAATCATGTAAAGAATATAGAACACTGCCGGCGCTGTGGCATAGCAGGTAAAGTAGCTGCCTGCAATGCCGGCGCTGGTTCGAGTCCCAGCTGCTCCACTTCTGATCCAACTCTTTGCTATGGCCTGGGAAGGCAGTAGAAGATGGCTCAAGTCCTTGGGCCCCTGCACCCACATGGAAGACCTAGAAGAAGCTGCTGGCTCCTGGTTTCAGATCGGTGCAGCTCCAGCTGTTGTAGCCCACTGGGGAGTGAACCAACAGATGGAAGACCTCTCTCTGTGTGTGATTCTTTCAAATAAATAAATCTTTTTTAAAAAAGAATATAGAACATTTATATACAGCTTGACTGTTGATGGGATAAATTTTAGAAGTGGAGCTATTAGAACCAAGCAACTTCATATAAAATGTAGACACACACTATTACTCTGAACTTGAAAAAACTTTGCATGAATTTGTACTGTCATTATCAGTACAAATTCATCATTAACAGCGTTAGGAATACCGTTTCTCCCACTTGACCCCATACCACCATGCACATGCAACACTATATTATCCAACTTTTCAAGCTTTGTCATTGAGCTAACACAAAGGATCAAATCGTCAAACCAAACTCAAACAGATCCTACCTCTTACCCAGTATCAAACTATACCAATAACTTCAAGAATACGAACAATCAAAAGGTAGAAAGGGCAGATCCAGGACTCAGTGCTACTTCCTAGGAGCTTTCTTCCTGTTTCAGATATGTCTTGGCAAAGGGTAAGATGTGCTAAGTAAGGTGTGCAGTCACCCTACTCCTACTTACACAGGAGACAACTCAGTTACAAAACATCTCCATTTTATGCCAAGTTACAAAACTTACATGGTATTTTCCCAGGAGTCAATCCCCTGAAATCTACAGATCCCTGATGTGTTTACCATTAGCAATCCTAGCCCAGAGAAATTCCACTGGTATGGACTTTCCTGCTAATAAATATCAAGTTTATTTGCCAGAAGGTTTGTCATTATCGTATATATATGAATTTCACATTTGTTTGCTTGGTAGCAGTATTTCCCTATGGAGAGAATGGACTGCAGATCTGTTTAACTCCTCCTTTCCTAGTCACTGATACATGAAGAGTGGTATTTTATCTGTTTATTTTGATTCACATTTTTGAGTGACGGTTGAAATTTGCTCACATGCTTGTATTTGATTTGCACTTCTGCCTCATGACAGACAAGAGCAACAAAACGTTGAAAGCTGTTAAGTAGCTGAATCAAGTTGCACACCTGAGAAATAGATTCTAATCAGGTCATGGAACAACCTGATTTACACAGCTAAAGTTCACGTAAGGTTCAGGAACTGGAAGTGCCAGGTAATCCTGGAAAAGAGCATGAAGTGGGCTAACAGGAGGAATTACAGAAAATATGTTTAAGAATTGATCAGATGCTCATATTCCCATCCCTATCCCAGCCAAAGCCCAGAGATTTAGTCTTGGCAGAGGGCAACACATAGGTTCTCTAGTTACAATGACACTGGGGCCCTTTAGGGGTGAAGGTCTTACGTTGAAAAAGAGTTGGAGACTAGCTTTTGGGCCAGCAGTTAAGACACCACATCCCATATCTGAGTGCTTGGGTTCGAGGTCCCCATCACATTTCTGACCCTAGCTTCCTACTAATGCATGTCACTGGAGACAGCAGGTGATGGCTTAACCACGTAGGTGCCTACCACCCACATGGGAGTTCTGGATTGAATTTTCAGCTCCTGACTTTGACCTGGTCCAGCCCTGGCTAGTGTAGGAATTTGCGAAGTGAACCAGCAGATGGAAGATCTCTCTCTGCCTTTCAAATAAATAAAAGGAATTTTTTTAAATGTGAAGAAAAAGTGAAGAATTACCGTCTCCATAACTGGAGTTCATGAGAAAGAAAACAGGGGAGGAAATAATATAATTCAGGTTGGCTGGAGTCCTGACTCTAAACTCAGTGTTATTTATCATCTTTCAGGTTTACTGGCATATTGGATTCATGGTAACTGTAAAACGACATTTTCTAAGTTTTCACACATGTTAGGGAAATCAAAGGGACTTTGTTCAAGTGATTAAAGGTGAAGTTTGTATTTTCCCTCCTGTAAGCAATCATACCAAAAAGACTGGCAGATCCTTTTGGTTAAAAGACTAAGAGGCCAACGCAGTGGCGCAGTAGCTTGAGCCACCACTTAGGATGCTGACCACCTGTATCAGAGCACTGGTTGGAGCTTCCTAGCTGACTCCCAGCTAACTTACATAGGAAAGCAGCAGAAAATGGCCCAAGTACTTGGGCCCTGCCACCCACGTGAGAGACCAGGAAAGAGAACCCAGCCCCTGACTTCGGGCTAGACCAGACCTGGCTGTTAGAGCCATTTGGGGAGTGAACCTGTACAAGGAAGCTCTCTTTCTCTGTGTCTCTTCCTCTGTCTCTGACATTCTTACTTACAAGTCAAAGCATTTTTTAAAAATCTAAAAAAAAAAAAAAAAAACTAAGAAAAAGAATAGATTACTCACAAATAGTACAGACACAAAATCACTTCAGAGAAGAACTAATTTCTGGGTTATCCGTGGAGGCTGGGACAGAAACTACAAGAGGCTTCCATTCCAGATGGACCACTTTTGTCCTCATCAGTAGCGAACTCCAGCTCTTGAGGGAGCCCAACCCCACTGCTCGCAGTCTGTGAACATAGCAAACTAAATCAGAATCTGAGTAGTGCCCGGGCACCAGTAGTTTCACAAGCCTTCCGGATAGGCAACTCCAGGGGCAAGCCTTAGCGGCGCCTTTTCAATTAGTGCATTAAGTCAACCACACAGAAACAACAGCAGCATGTAAGAGCGTGTCTACTTCCTCCTCTCCCTGCGTGTCCCTTGGTCCTCTAAGCCACCTTCCTCTTCCCATTCGACTTCCTCAGCCTGGGGACGGATCTCGCACAAGCACCACCTAAAGGTCTTACCGACCCCAGTCACGAAGCTCCGAGCCCCACCCTAAGCTACTTCTCAGCGGCTCCGACACCGCTCCCCTCGCGCCCACCACGCACGCCTGATGCGCGCCAGCACCTCGAGAACCACTTGTTCCTCCTCAAAACACAGCATAGCTTGGGTATCCAGATCTCAGACGGCTGGAAGGCCAGAGGTTCTTCGGGGTTAGACGCAGCGGGCGGAATCGACTCCCTCGGCGATCGCCGCGCCCTGGGCTGCCCCCTCCGCCTGCAGCCAGGCCGCGGAGCGCCGATCGGCTCGATGAGCGGGGGCGCAGCTGCGGCGCAGCGGCCGACGCCGGGTCCGCGCCCACTGTCTCCCCCTCCCAGCCTTTTCCCTCGGCTTCCCGCTCCTTCCCCCGCCCGCCCAGCGCCGCCCGCTCGGGAGAGCTGCCGGGAGCTCCCCGGGAGCCTCAGGTACTGGCGCCGGCCTCTTCCCGGCGGGAGGGGCTGGTGTGAGGAGGCAGGAAAGGAAGACGACGCCCCTGCCCCACGGCCCCCCAACGTCCGGGTCGGGCTGGGCGGGCAGGGGTCTAGGGGCCGGGGGCCGAGGAGCCCTGAGAGGGAAGGGGTTGGGGTTGGGGCCGGGGTCGGTGACGGGGTGTGCGGATGGGGGGCGGTTGTGGAGACTGGAGGTGAGGGGTGCGCTGGGGAGATGGGAAGAGAAGGGTGCGTGGATGAGGAAGATTTGTTCAGAGCGGGAGGTAGCTGGGGTGAGTGGGTGTCAGGGGCAGGATGGGCCCGAGTTAGCAGACGTGGGGGTCCGTGGCCTGGTGCGATCGCTGGAGTAAGGGGAGCTGCCTGTTGGAGGCTATGGAAATGGTGCTTTAAGGAAGGGCTGGGGCGAAAACACCAGCCCGTGTGCGTTTCTAACCCCGGAAGGCGGGGGTCGGGCAGTACACTTGACAGGTTGTATGAATAACATCTCCAGTGTGTCCAGCCAAGTCTCTATTTCTGAGAGAGGGCAACCAAAGCTGCTGAGAGATGGGAAAGAGAAGTCAGAAAGGGATTGGAGGCTGGGAAAAGGAAGGCTGCTCAAATTCCAGCTTTTGTGAACTGAAAAACATAAATGGTGTGTGTGTGTGTTTGGTTTTCTTTGGAAAGCAAAAAGTCAGCATTTATTAAGCAGCAGATTAGAAGGTTATTACATATAAAGCCACGGAATAGAGAACACACTACAAAAATGCGTACATGAGGTTTTTTACCTGTGATGATGATGTAAGAAGTATAAAGTGTTGTGACATTTTTAAAGTGAATTGTGGAGTGGTGCCTGTCCTCAGTGTGGCAATACATAATGGTGGCTGCCTCATTTACATACAAACACCTAAATTCACAGGTATTTTTGTAGGAGAAATCTTAGGCAGAATATGTACGAATCCAATAGCTGAGCGTGGTTTATTTCTACTAGTTTGATACAAATATCTGTTGCCTTGTGACTCCTCAAGCATAGCTAATTAATCTTCCTTCTGGCTTTTCTGTTTGTCAGACATGATTTCTTGACTTTGTGAGGTTGATTCTTGGAGAATGGGACCTCGAAGGGGGTTTGCTCATCATTAAGATCTTATCTTTAGGTCTCATAAAGGCATTTTACAAGTCTTGCTTTGGGGCTGCTGAGGCAGCCTCTTTGTAGGGTTTAAAATATAAACAAACACATGAGAAAAGCTCAAGTTTCTCAGTTATTTGCTTTGTCATCTGTTTTTCCATGCATTCTGCAACATTCCTGCATGGATGAATTATTTGGAAATTGAAATATGGGGAATAAATGGACAGGACGTATGTGACAAAAACTGTGAATTGAAGAACTCTGGAACTGTTACTTAGGTGGCAACACTGGTTTATGTGACAAGTGGTTGAGTTTCTAACTTGGAAACATTTCTTTTCAGTATTTTTTTTATAGGAAGCTGGCTCAAAATATTTATTACCTTTATTAGGTCTTTGAACCTATACCCTGGTCCTTTTTCTTTCTTCAGTGCCCAACATTAGCTAACAAACTAATGCCTAACAATACCTAATTTAAAGATCTTAAATTCTTATGAAGAGGGAACAGGGCTCCTGGATTATCATGGGAAAATGTGTTTTCCAGGACAGAAATGTGTAACCTAATTGAGTAAATATTGGAGCTAATTATGGGGGCAGGCATTTAGCATAGTGGTTAAGACACTGGTTAAGATGCTTGCATCCCACATTTGAGTGCCTGAGTTCCATTCCTGGCTCCAGCTCCTGGTGTCAACTTCTTGCTAATGCACACTCTGGGAGGCAGCAGAGATGGCTGAAATGATTGGGTTCCTGCCACACATGTGGGAGACGTGGATTGAGTTTCAGGCTCCTGGCATCAGCTGGTAGGGGACCATCGTGGACATTTTGTGAGCAAGTAGCTGGGAACATGTTCTCTCTCTCTCTGTCTCCCTTCCTCCCTCCCTCTCAAATAAGCAAAGAAAGCTGATAATGCACAGCTGTCGAGCAATTTAGGTTTATGTCTCTGCTATTTCAATGACTGAAATGACAAACACTGTTATTTGTATTTACTAAGCCTTATTTTTTCTCTCAGTTTCTTAGTGCCTACTTCAAAAGAGTATCAAAGATTAAAAGAGAAAAATGCATGTGTATGGCTGAGTGCAAGGTGCAGCCCATAGTAAATAACATTCAGTACATCTTAGCTATTCTGAATTGCTGTATATTCACCCATCAAGTTCAAAATGCTGAAAATTCATATTTGCATAGGACAGCTTTTTCTGCCAGAAAATTTTAATTATATTGCATACTCAAGCATATTCCTAGAAAGTTACTATGCATGTTAACATGTAAGGGGCTGAGATGGTTCTGTAGCAAAGACTGGAGCTACTTACCTCAGTTCTGATATAAGGAAAACAAACACAGCTTTTTTTTTTTTTTTTTTTTTTTTTTTTTTTTTACTGTCTCATGACACAGAACACTTTTGTGACCCTAGAATTGGGGGGGGGGGGGGCAAACAATTCTTTCATAGATTATCTGGTGGACACCAGCTGGGTGTCCTTGAATTCAGTTTAGTTCTGGCACTGTCTACCTGTGTGGGGAGCAAACCGGACTAGACTGAGTTACTGGAATTAAGACTTATTCTATGCATCTGCTCTCCCACAATATGGCGCTGGGAGAGAAGTAAACAGCTTCCGCACAGCTGCCTCCAGTTCAACTAATAAACTGTAGGACTTGCTCCTGATTGGAGGAGAGCAGCGTACTCGGCGTGTGGGCAGCCGAGTTAGGATTGGCGGAGGAGGACTATAAAGGAGGAGAGAGACGGCATGCACCAGGAACATCTATGGGGAACATCTAAGGGGAACACCTGTGCAGCCCCCGAGAAGAGCCGGCCGGCGGTGTGCCGCTCCCCTGCGGAAGTGGGGAATGTGGCTAGGGGGAACTGCCCTTCCACGGAGGTGGAAGGGATAGTAGCCAACCCGGGAAGAACCAGCAGCAAACCCGGGGAGGGCCGAGCAGATGAAAGAACAGCGCAGGGTCCTGTGTCGTTCCTCCACGAAGAGGGGGAGCGACAACCTGGAGATAGCATCAGACCCCACAGATTGAGAGCCCAGCCCACAAGGCTGCCCCCACTTCAGAGGCCGATCTCAAGTCCCATGTTGTTTTACATGTGCTTCTGATCTACCAGCTGTAAATCAAGGTGGCCATAATCCTCCCCTTGGGTTCAGTGAATTTGGTCGAGTGGCTCATAGAATTTAGGGAAACACATTTCCAGCTTATAAAAGATATTACAAAGGATGCCAAAGAACAACAGATGGAATGGAAGACACGCTCAGGGCAAGATATAGGAGGAAGTGTGTGGAGCTTGCATGCCTGCTCCAGGCCTGCCACCCTCCAGGAATCGCTGTATGTTTCACTGTCCTGAAGCTCTAACAGACATGGGCCTGTTGAGATTTTGTGGAGGCCTCATTAGTAGGCTTGATTGATTACATCATCACTGACCACTGGAGATCATCCCAACCTTCAGCTGTCTCCCTAGATAGTATAGGTTGGAGCTGAGAAGTCCTAATCATGGCTTTGTCTTTCCTAAACCTGCCACATCCTAAGGTACCCATGATTTGCTAGGCACCAGTCATTTTGTAGCATACAAAAGGCACTGTTAACACTCTGGCAGATGCCAAGTGTTTTAGGAACTGTATGTCAGGGAACAGGGTTGAGACCAAATATAAAATATATGTTTATGTGTATGCACACATAAGTCCTAACATCACACCAGCACTTACAAGCATCACTTTTCGTGGAGCACCAATGGTACACCATAATTTGCAGAATATTTCTGTATGTATTATCTTATTTGACCTTCCCAACTCCATGCCAGAAATCACTATATTACAGATGAGGAAACTGCACCATTGCTTAAACAACCAAATAAAAGTGAGAGAACTAGAAGTGTACTATCATCTTCTGACCCTAAAGCATTTAATGACTCATTTTCAGAGGGCTGCCTCATAGTTTTCCCCTCTGTTTGTTCTTTCATTTTATACAAGCCTTAATTCATTTATTCCCTACACGTGTTCTCTTAGGGCAGTTACATTTATTTGCTCATAGAGGCCTGAGACACTGGAGTGGAGCAAGTGAGAGGGGTGTGGTTGAAGTTAGAAAAATGAAGGAGGCCCCCTTATTCCAGGTGTCTCAACTCTGATGACATTTATTTTCTCTTTAAGGTGGTGAATACTTGCTCTGGTGGGAAGTAGAAGAGTAAAATATGCCTCCCAAGTTCAAGCGCCACCTAAATGATGATGATGTCACTGGTTCTGTGAAAAGTGAAAGGGTAAGTTCACAGTCTTAAGTTCAGAAAGGAATGATTCCAAATACATTCATTCCCTTTGTAAATAATAGAAAAAAACTAATGTTTATGGTCACTATAGGGACAGAGAAGAGGTGATCCTTTTCCTGTCTATCGTAAAGGGTCGTGGCTGACACCCCTATTACAGAAGACAGGTTAACAGGAGGAAAGCATAACAAATTTATCTGATCTTAGTTCAGTATGACTTGAGAGTCTTCATATTGGGGATCTAAAGATCCCAGGTGAACTACCCATTTGACGCTTAGGTTCTGTGAAGCATGTACGGCTATGTAGAAATATGATTGGGTACAAAAGGTGTGATCTAATAGAAATAGACTGGGGAGCAGGGAGACCCAGCTGGGCATATGTATTCAGATTCTCCTTTCCTTGCCTCCAGGTGTGAAGCAGGACCCTTTCTGGAAAGGGGGTCAGGTGACCTGCATTCAAACAAGATAGAGAACTTGTTCGTGGCTAACTTATACAGAAAAGTGGAGGGAAATTTAGAGTAATACTGTTTTATGATGACTTTGGGGTATGGAGATTCTGGTTTCTATGACTCACTTTGTGGAAGAAGAAGTCTAGTTTCTGTGGCTTGCCTGAGGGAGAGGGGTGAGAGATGGTGGGGTGGGAATGGAAGGTGATAGTGAGGGAGGGTTCATGAGATCAGAAGCTTTGCTCCTGAGGCCTTCACTTTGGGGTTTTCTGAGCCAATACTGCATTCTAATCTTGCTTGTTTTCTTCATAGTAAACATGTTAAAAAGTTGGTATGATTTATATTTGCAACTCAGTTATGCTCAAATCCTTATGCTCACAGCTTCTTTCTAGTTTTTCAAAGGAAATACGCAGTATCTTATTCAGACCTCTGGAGCCAAATGTATTTGGCATTCAGAACTTTTCAGATCTTAAGTGCATATTATGTAGTATCTTTTTATAGTCAGGACCAGTACTTCCAAACGTATTACTATTAATGATTACCTAACTAAATATATACATAAAGTATATCAACAAATCAGCTAATGTCATTTCAGATCAAGCTTTCTTTCAAATGAGTTCTGATACCATACTTAACAACCTTTTGGTTTTCAGAACTTTTTCAGATTTTGCAATTGCAGATAAAGGATTCTGTACCTACAATCATCTCAGGTCCAGAGTACCTTTAATATAATGCTTCAAATCCCAGTTCATTCCAAAATCCTCTATACAAATAAGTACAGGTTTATAATTATGCAGCATTTTTGAAGACAACATTTGATGTGAATACTATAGATATGTTGCTTTTAGGAAAAGTACTCCATAGATAGTGAGGGAAAGAACTACTATTCTTATTTTTATCCAGCAACCTGAAATCCTTCCTCACTTCTTTTCTCCTTACGATTCTTTCATTTACTGATTCATTCAACAGATGTTTGTTTATTTACTTTGGAAGTTTGCTCTTGTTGCCTATTTTCAACAAATGTTTATTAACTACTTACTGTGTGCTAGGAATTGTGTTATAAACTGCAGAACATGGTCTGTGCCCTTAAAGAGGTTTTAGTTTATTTGACTCTATTTTACATGCTCTTTTTTTTTTTTTACACAATCTCACGACCTCATATCTGTTCTGTCCAATATATGATGATTTAGAAATATTTTAGTACAAGAAACATTTGTCGTTCCCTTATTCTCTTTCTGAATTTTTAAAAATTTGATGAGTAGAATCCATCAAAAGACTAATTGTTCATTAGCTTTTTGGTGAAATAAGAGTTATGGATAAAGTTCAAAATATAAAGTATACAGACTCAAGCAGTTCCACTGCTGAGACTGTGACTTTTATTCTCTTTATATCATGAGTTGATTACAATTTATGGTAAAAATTGGATGTTGGATATCAGAAGTGAACAAAACTGCAAGGTTGGTTCTAATAATCTGTAAATTATTTTTAAAAACTTTTAAAAAGTTTTATTCCTATTTCCTATTATATTTTTTGTAACAGCCTTATTGTGATGTAATTCTCATACCATACAATTCATCTGTTTAAAGTATATGATTTAGTGGGCTTTAGTATATTCACAATGATGTGCGACCATCACTGCAATCAATTGTAGGACCTTTTCATTGTCCCTGAGAGAAATTCTGTACCTGTTAGCAGTCATCTACCATTCCCCTCGTCCCCTCCACCCTAGGCAACCACAACTCTATAGATTTATATATTTTGGGCATTATATATAAATGGAGTCATATGCTATGTCGCCCTTTTATGACCAGCTTCTTTAACTTAGCATGATGTTTTTAGTATTCATCAGTGTTGTATGTATCAATAATTTATTTCTTTTTACCACAGAATAGTATTTAATTGTATGAGTATAACAGGTTTTATTGAGCCATTCATCAGTTGATGGATTTGTGGATTTTTTCCATGTTTTGACTATTATGAATACTGCTCCTATGAATATTAGCATAAGTTTTTTTGTTTGAATGCATATTTAATTTCTCTTGGGTATAAACCTAGAAGTGGAATTACTAGGTATTAATAGTAAGTCTGGGCCGGCGCTGTGGCTCAGTAGGCTAATCCTCCACCTAGCAGCGCTGGCACACCGGGTTCTAGACCCGGTCGGGGCGCCGGATTCTGTCCCGGTTGCCCCTCTTCCAGGCCAGCTCTCTGCTGTGGCCCCGGAAGGCAGTGGAGGATGGCCCAGGTTCTTGGGCCCTGCACCCCATGGGAGACCAGGAGAAGCACCTGGCTCCTGCCATCGGATCAGTGAGGTACGCCGGCCGCAGCGGCCATTGGAGGATGAACCAACGGCAAAAAGGAAGACTTTTCTCTCTGTCTCTCTCTCTCACTGTCCACTCTGCCTGTCAAAAATAAAAAAAAAAAAAAATTTAAAGCTTTATTTATTTATTTAAAAAGCAGAATTAGAGGGGCTGGCACTGAGGCGCAGCGGGTTAATGCCCTGGCCTGAAAGCACCGGCATCCCATATGGCCGCCGGTTCAAGACCTGGCTGCTCCACTTCCGATCCAGCTCTCTGCTATGGCCTGGGAAAGCGGTAGAAGATGGCCCAAGTCCTTGGGCCCCTGCATCCTCGTGGGAGACCCGGAAGAAGCTCCTGGCTCCTGGCTTGGGATCGGCGCAGCTCCAGCCATTGCAGCCAATTGGGGAGTGAACCAGCAGATGGAAGACCTCTCTCTCTGCCTCTCCTTCTCTCTCTGTTTAACTCTGACTCTAAAATAAATAAATAAATCTTAAAAAAAAAAAAAAAAAGAAAAGAAAATCAGAATTAGAGAGAGAGAGATCTTCCATCTGCTGGACCAGGCCTAAGCCAGGAGCCTGGAACTTCATCAGGATCTCCGACGTGGATGCAGGGACCCATGTACTTAGGCTATCCTCTGCTGCTTTCCCAGACACATTACCAGGGAGCTGGATTGGAAGTGGAGCAGCTAGGACTCCAGTATGAGCTCACATGGAATGCTGGCCTCGCAGTTGGAGGTTTAACCCTCTTTGCACAGTGGTGCCCCCTGGAACTTTTTATGTAGGACTTTTGAGGTTGTGTATTGTTTAAGAATAACCTAGCCATTGTAAGGATTTAATACTTAGATATCTTCAGCTTCTTATTTAATAAATAAATGTACCTAAAGCCATATTTTCCTTTAACAACAGCTATGGGCATACCCTACAGATTTTGATCTGTAATGATCCCAGTGTCTTGTTTCTGAATCACCTGTTCAACTGCCATGTACATTTTAGCCTAAGAGTTACTTAAGAGATTGTCTTAACATTTCCTTTTGTTATTTGTTTTTTTTTTAACTTTTATTTAATGAATATAAATTTCCAAAGTACAGCTTATGGATTACAATGGCTTCCCCCCTATAACGTCCTTCCCACCCGCAACCCTCCCCTTTCCCACTCCCTCTCCCCTTCCATTCACATGAGGATTCATTTTTGATTCTCTTTATATACAGATCAGTTTAGCATACATTAAGTAAAGATTTCAACAGTTTGCTCCCACACAAACATAAAGTGAAAAATAATAGATGATTTTTTAAATGATGATGAAATCAGATCAGACCTATTGTCATGTTTAATCCCAGTGAGAGTCAAGTTGGGAATTGATAATTTCTTCTTCTTTTTTTTTTTTTTTTTTTTTTACAGAAGATCAGTTTAGTATACATTAAGTAAAGATTTCAACAGTTTGCACCCCCATAGAAACACAAAGTGAAATATACTGTTTGAGTACTCGTTATAGCATTAAGTCTCAATGTACAGCACATTAAGGACAGAGATCCTACATGAGGAGTAAGTGCACAGTGACTCCTGTTGTTGACTTTACAAATTGACACTCCTGTTTATGGCATCAGTAATCTCCCTATGCACCAGTCATGAGTTTCCAAGGCTATGGAAGCCCCTTGAGTTCACCGACTCTTATCTTGTTTAGACAAGGTCATAGTCAAAGTGGAGGTTCTCTCCTCCCTTCAGAGAAAGGTAGCTCCTTCTTTGAAGACCTGTTCTTTCCACTGGGATCTCACTCACAGAGATCTTTCAGTTAGGTGTTTGTTTGTTTGTTTGTTGCCAGAGTGTCTTGGCTTTCCATGCCTGAAATACTCTCATGGGCTTTTCAGCCAGATTGGAATGCCTTTAGGGCTAATTCTGAGGCCAGAGTGCTGTTTAGGACATCCGCCATTCTATGAGTCTGCTGAGTATCTCGCTTCCCATGTTGGATCACTCTCCCCTTTATTTATTCTATCTGTTAGTATTAGCAGGTACTAGACTTGTTTATGTGCTCCCTTTGACTCTTAGTCCTTTCATTAAGAGTGGGAATAAGAGAGAGAAGAGATGTACAATTTGGGACATGCTCAAGCTGACTTGCCCCAAATGGTAGAGTTAGAAACATACCAGGGGACTCCAATTTAATCACATCAAGGTGGCATGTACCAATGCCATCTCACTAGTCCAAGTGATCAATTTCAGTTCACAATTGATCATAATGAAAGGACTAAGAGTCAAAGGGAGCACATAAACAAGTCTAGTACCTGTTATTTGTTTTAACTTAGCGTTATGGTCAGAGAATGTAACCTAAGTGATTCTGTTTTTTTTTTTTTTTGCAACTTAATTGAATTTCCTTTGTGACTGATTATTTGTGTTTTGTATACTTGAAAATAAAATTTGCTATTCGAATTCAAAGTTCTAGAAATTTTTGTCTGTGGTTTCTATATCTTTGTAGAATATATTAAATCTTCCCTATGATTTTGAATGTACCCCTTTTTTTCATTTAAGCAACTTTTGTTTATATGCTTTGAAGCAATAATATTAGGTATGTAAACATTCATTACTGTTAAATTTTGTGGATTACATTTTTTATCGTTGTGAGAACTTCTAATTTGAGAACTTTGATTATTTAATGCTTTTTCCTAAAATTCCCCTTTATATTGTTGCCTCTAACATTCTTTTTGTTAAAATTTGCTGATGAGGCCAGCACCGCGGCTCACTAGGCTAATCCTCCACCTGTGGTGCTGGCACACTGGGTTCTAGTCCTGGTTGGGGTGCCGGTTCTGTCCCAGTTGCTCCTCTTCCAGTCCAGCTCTCTGCTGTGGCCCGGGAGGGCAGTGGAGGATGGGCCAGGTGTTTGGGCCCTGTACCCACATGGGAGACCAGGAGGAAGCACCTGGCTCCTGGCTTTGGATCAGCGCAGCGCTGGCCATAGTAGCCATTTGGGGGTGAACCAACGGAAGGAAGACGACCTTTCTCTCTCTCTCTGTCTCTCTCTCTCACTAACTCTGCCTGTCCAAAAAAAATTTGCTGATGTATTGTTTCCACATCATTTCCTGCCCCTCCCCCAATGATTTGACATCTGTGTTAGGAGAATTTCTTGCAAGCAGATATTGGCTGGAATTTTTTGAACCATAGCGTTATATAGTTTTTGTTTTTAGGAAAGGATACTCAGACCATTTGCATTTGTTATTACTAATGTTAGTTATTAGTGATCACCAGTGTATTTGCACTTTTCTATGCTAGTTGATCCCTCTGCTGACAATGAATGTTCTCCATGATCTCTGACTGAGTCTTGGTTATCGTTTGGATCTCAGCTCACATTTCACTTCTTCAGAGTGATTTTCCATGGCATCTAATCTTTGTGGTCACCCTGAGTCTTACTGTCCCACCCCTGTTTTACTTCTCTGCATAGCATATGTCACAATCATATTGTTCTGTGAGAGCTCAGACTTTGTTTTATTCAAAGTCGATGCTTGGTACTTAGAACAGTGTTCAGCCTACAGATGCTCAAAAATATTTGTTAAATGACTACGAAAACATCTTTCTTTCACTCTTTTACTCTTCATGTTATATATTAAATACTACAAATAAATATAATGAGCTTCAGGGCCGGCGCCGCGGCTCTCTAGGCTAATCCTCTGCCTGCAGCACTGGCACCCCGGGTTCTAGTCCCAGTCGGGGAACTGGATTCTTTCCCGGTTGCTCCTCTTCCAGGCCAGCTCTCTGCCGTGGCCCAGGAAGGCAGTGGAGCATGGCCCAGGTGCTTGGGCCCTGCACCTGCATGGGATACCAGGAGAAGCACCTGGCTCCTGGCTTCGGATCAGCGCAGTGCGCCGGCCGCAACGCGCCAGCCGTAGCAGCCACTTGGGGGGTGAACCAACGGAAAAAGGAAGACCTTTCTCTCTGTCTCTCTTTCTCTCACTAACTCTGCCTGTCAAAAAATAAAAAATATAATGAGCTTCATTCTATTCTATGTTCCCTTATACCCATACTAGGTTGATTATTTTTCCTCATCTCCCTCCTAGCCCCTGAAACCACCAGTCAATTTAGAAATTTTATTCTCTTTCTCCCTCCTGCTTTTGTTATTAACTTTGTATCTTAACAGTAATGTTTAAATCTATGCTCATTCCATATACCAAAAACTGTGCCCCTCCGTTGTTTTACTTTTCAATTCTAGCCGTCTTCCCCCTTCCTCCATTCCACCCCTCACCAAGATGAACATGTTAACATCCTTTCACTTCCTCACTTCTCTCTTCCTTCCCCCAATTTCTAGGCTTTATTAAAAAAAAGCTTTATGCTCTTTTTAAGCTTTTCCTTTTATTATGGCTTTTCTTTTTCAGTAGCTTTAACTTTCATTCACAAGCACATGGTCATTAAACATTTAGGCTTGACCACACGTATTAGACTTACTGGTTTTGTCAGTCTCCCTCTTAAGGTATTTAGTATGATTGAGTAACTTACTGAGAAATGGTATGAGAGTAGCACATTGGTTTCCTATTGCTACTTTAACCAATGGCCACAAATTTAAGACAATGCACAGAGGCTAACGCTGTGGTACAGTGGGTTAAGGCCCTGGCCTGAAGCGCCAGCATCCCATATGGGTGCTGGTTCTAGTCCTGACAGTTCCTCTTCCAATCCAGCTCTCTGCTATGGCCTGGAAAGCAGTAGAAGATGGCCCAAGTCCTTGGACCCCTGCACCCATTTGGGAGACCCGGAAGAAGCCCCTGGCTCCTGGCTTTAGATCAGCGCAGCTCCAGTCATTGCGGCCATCTGGGGAGTGAACCTACAGATGGAAGACCTCTCTCTCTCTCTGTCTCTACCTCTCTCTGTAACTCTTTCAAATAAATAAAATAAATCTTAAAAAAAAAAAAAGAAGCACACACACAACAACACACATCTATTACCCTATGGTTCAGGTGAAAATTAGTCCAAAATGAGCTTTTAAGGCTTAAATGAAGAAATCCTCAGGGCTGTATTCCTTGTGAAGGCCCTTGAGAGAAAGCTGCTTCCTTCTGTTTTCTTATTCCTAGAGGCTGCCTGCCTTTCTTTCTTTCTTTCAAGATTTTATTTATTTACTTGAAAGAGTTACATAGAGGAGAGGCAGAGAGAGGGGGGGGGTCTTCCATCCAATGGTTTAGTCCCCAATTTGCTGCAACAGCCAGAGCTGTGCCCATCTGAAGCCAGGAGCCAGGAGCGTCTTCCAGGTCTCCCACGTGGGTGCAGGGGCCCAAGGACTTGGGCATCTTCTACTGCTTTCCCAGGCCATAGCAGAGAGCTGGATGGGAAGTGGAGCAGCCGGGTCTCAAACTGGCACCATATGAGATGCAGGTGCTTCAGGCCAGGGCGTTAACCTGCTGTGCCACAGCGCCGGCCCCAACTTGCCTTTCTCCAGCCCCGACCTGCCTTTCTTTCCTAGTCTCTTTCCTCTGTCTTCAAAGCCAACAGTGCAACATCCAGTCTCTCCTCCCTGCCTCCTACCTCCCTCCAGAAAGAACACTGTGGTTATGTTAAACCTGTGTGAATAACCCATAATCATCTTCCCCTCTCAAGATTCTGAGTCACATGTGAAGTGCTTTTTTACCATGCAAGGTAACACATCCATGAGTCAGTGATTAGACCTGGACGTTTGTAGGGGGTCCTTATTCCACCTGTGATACACTGTCTGTGTCTGAATAGGTATGTATCTGATATTATTTAGTATCCTTTGGGAAAATTATTTCTTTTCCTCTTGGAGAGAGGTTGAGATGAAACTGTTGGTTTTCGGGAAGGGAAGATTGTTACATCTTATAAGGTAAAAATACAAAGTTGCTTTTGTTTGGAACTTCTAATTTGTATAGAAGGCTCTTTATGGATGACCTGTAAATTATTAAGCCTTTGTCTTTCAGCTCTAAACCTACCCTTCTGTACTCTCCTTTCTGATGTTGCAGTTGGACTCCATAAAATATTTTTGCCATATGGCTGCCTATTAAGTTTTGCCAGTAGATGGAGATTGAGACACAGAGGGAAGAAGAGACTTGCTCCTTCCTGATTGACGACAATCCCTTACACCCAGCCCAGCTTCCATGACCTTGGCTCAGTTACAGGACACAAATGTTCTAGATCTTTTTGCTCCCACTGAAGCATATCTGGAAGTTTGGGAGTTGAGAAAGTTCATCACTGTAGAACTTGTTTCATTGCTTCTTTTTGGCATTTTGTAAGTCCTCTAAATTTGAAAACTCAAGTCTTTTTCTTTTTTATAACAGAGAAATCTTTTGGAAGATGATTCAGATGAAGAAGAGGACTTTTTTCTGTAAGTTTTTAAAAACAACTCTATTGAGGTGTAATTGACATGTAATAAAATGTGTATTTTAAAGTATACAATATGAATTTTGACATACATATTTACTATATTCTTGTGGAGATCACCAGAATCAAATAATGAATCAGATCTCACACCAAAATTTTCCACATACCTCTCAATAATCTGTCACTCTCTGAGTCCATAGGCAGCCACTGATCTGCTTTCTTTCACTGTGGTTTGTATGTCTAGAATTGTATGTAAATGAAATAATTCAGTATACTTATTATGCTGCCTTCATTCATTCAGCATGATTATTTTGAGAGTCATTCATGTATAAATAGTTGGTTTTTGTTGTTGTTGTTTTAACAATTTATTTATTTATTTGAAAGGCAGAGTTACCTTGAGAGAGGGAGGCAGAGAGATCTTCCATCTACTGGTTCACTCCCCAAACGGACGCAAAGGCCAGGGCTGGGCAAAGCCGAAGCCAGGAGCCTGGAACTGCATTTGGGTTCCCCACATGGGTGGCAGGGGCCCAAAGACTCAGACCATCTTCTGCTGCTTTCCTAGGTCCTTTAGCAGGAAGATGGAAAAATGGAGCAGTTGAGTCTTGAACCAGCACTCATATGGCATGCCAGCATCAATGCGGGTAGCTTAACCTGATGAATCACAACACTGGCCCTCAGTAGTTGGTTTTTTAAAATATCTGAGTATTCCATCCTATAAATCTAGTAAAACTGATTTACTCATTCACTTTTATGTGGAAATTTTAGCTTTTTCTAGTTTTAGGCTGTTACAGAGAAAGCTTCTATAAACATTGTATGCGGGTTTTTTTATGGTCAGATACTTTTATTTCTCTTGAATAAATATCTAGGAGTGGAATGACTGGTATAAATTGACAACTGTTTTCCAAAGTGGCTGTATGATTTTGTATTCTCCCCAGTATTCTGAGAGTTCCAGCGTTCCAAATCTTTACCAAGACTATATATGGTCAGTCTCATTTTGGCCCTTCTACTGGGTGTATCTAGTGGTGTTGTTGTGGTTTTAGTTTGCATTCCCCTCATGACACATGATGTTGAGTGTGTTTTTAGTGTGATTATTTTCCACCCTCATACCTTTTTTTGGTGTTAGTATGTGTTTGGATCTTTTGCACATTTTAAAATTTGCTTTCTTATTGAGTTGTAAAAGTTTTTTAGTATGTTTAAAAATATGTTACTTGTCAGATAATGTGATTTGAAAATAGCTACATAGCCTTTAACCAAATCTGTAACAACCTTTTCTTTTTTTTTAAATATTTATTTATTTGAAAGTCAGAGTTACGCAGACAGAGACAGAGAGAGAGAGGTCCATTATCCACTGGTTCACCCCCCAGTTGGCCACAACAGATGGAGCTGTGCTGATCCGAAGCCAGGAACCAGAAATTTCTTCCAGGTCTCCCATACAGGTGCAGGGGCCCAAGGACTTGGGCCATCTTCTACTGCTTTCCCAAGCCATAGCAGAGAACGGGATCAGAAGTGGAGTAGCTGGGACCAGAACCGGCACCCATATGGGATGCTGGCACTGCAGGCCTTGGCTTTACCTGCTATGCCACAGTGCCGGCCCCTGTAACAACCTTTTCATTTTATAATTGCATCTTTTGAAAATTAAAGTTTTTATTTTGATGAAATCAATTTATTGATTTCTTTTTGCTTTTTGTATAATATTTAAAAACCTCTTACAAACTAGTAAGAGTTTCACCTATGAGGGTACTTCAGAAACTTTGTGGAAAATGGATGTTATTATTGGATTTCAAAATATTTTAGGCCTATTTATTACTTATGCCATTTTTTAAGTAAGGTTCTTGTATATGGGTAAGATAAAGTTGAAGTATTTTTGTTCTTGTTGGTTGCATTGGGTCAGCCAATTCTTTCTTTACCATTTGATGAAAAGATTCTCCTTTTTCTATTAAATCACTTTGTCACCTTGTCAAAAATTAATTCACTTGATCAATTCTTTGCAGTTATGGCTTGCAATTAGGTCTCTCATAAAGGTCTAGATTTATAATTGTAAAGCTGGGAAAGACAATATTGTTGAAGGAATTTTCTCTGGGGATTGGTTGTCTGAAAGGATATACTTGTTTTCTTAAATGTTCCATATTTGGGAGAGGTTGATTTTTGTTTTTAAACTTATTTTTTCCTACTTAAAAGGCAGGGAGAGAAAGAGAAAGAAAGATACCTTCATCTGTTCATTCATTTCCCACATGTCCATGACAGCCAGGGCTGAACCATGCCAAAGCCTAAGGCCCAGCACTCCATCCATATCTTCTGTGTGGAAGGCAGCGCCCTAAGCACTTGAGCCATCATCTGCTGCCTCCCAGGATGCATTAGCAGGAAGCTGGATGAGAAGCAGAGATGTAGGGACTCACCAGCACCTTGATATGGGAAGCCAGCATCACAAATGACAGCTTAACCCACTGTGCCACAACACCTGCCCCATGTTTTGTTTTTGTTTTGATTTTCCTAGAGGTTTCTTTTTTAAAATTTAAAAAATTTAATTTTTAATTAGTTTTTAACAGATTCAATGTGATTTGTAGATACACTTTTTTTAAAGGAAAGCATTATTTTTTAATATTTTATTATTATATTTTTAATATTTTATTATTTATTTATTTGAGAGGCAGAGTTACAGAGAGAAAGAACTTCTATCTGCTGGTTCACTCCCCAGATGGCTACAATGGCTGGAGCTGGGCCATTCTGAAGCCAGGAGCTTCTTTGGGGTCTCCCACGTGGGTTCAGGGGCCCAAACACTTGGGCCATTTTCCACTGCTATCCCAGGCCATAGCAGAGAGCTGGATTGGAAGAGGAAAAGCCAGGACACGAACTGGTGCCATATGGGATGCCGGAGCCTGCTGTGCTAAGCCTTGGCCCCAGAGGTGCACTTCTTAGAATATAATGATTAAGAATGGGAAAGGAAGAAGGTGGAGAAAGAAGGGCAGGATTATGGGTGGGAGGGAAGTAGGGGGGAAGAATACTCATGTTCCGAAATCTATATATATATTAAATGCATGAAGTTGTATTCCTTATACAAAATAAAATAATTTAAAAAAATAATGATATTCCCTTCCTCCCCTTCCCTCCCCCACCCAGTCTCCCTCCTACCTTCCTTCCTGCTCCTTTTTTTTTTTTTTAGTTTTGAGATAATATTTTAAATTTACATTACCCATTACCATAGAAAGGCTTAATACTTCTTTGAATCAGAAGTTTAACAAGTAAAAAGCAAAAAGACCCTAGTTTATTGTGAATATAGACAGTGGCTATAAATAATAGTTGAATGGAAAAATGACCATTTAAAAGAGTTGTAGAGAGAGGGGGAGAGAGAGAGAGAGAGAATCCGCTGTTTCCAAATGGCTGCAATGCCAGGCTGATCCAGGCCAAAGCCTGGAGCCAGGACTTTTATCCAGGTCTCCCACATGGGTAACAGGGGCCCAAGTACCTGGGCCATCTTCTGCTGCTTTTTTTCAGGTCAGTACCAGGGAACTGGATTGGAAGTGGAGAGGCCAGGACTTGACCCAGTGCCCATATGAAGTACTGGCGTCTTAAGTAGCAACTTTACCTACTGCACTACAATGCCACCCTGCCCCACTTGTTTTTTTTTTAATTGAAAAGCATTTTATAAAAATTAATTGAAGGGCAGGCATTTAACCTAGTAATTAAAATGCTGGTTAAGACTACTTTTCTCATATCAGAGTGCATGGGTTCTTTACATGGCTCCAGCTTCTGCCTCTAGCTTCCTGCTAATGCAAACCCTGCAGATAGCAGTGATGAAAAAAATTGGGTTTCTGCCACCTTGTGGGAGACCTGAATTGAGCTCCTGGCACTGGCCTGAGCCCCGCCCCACATATTACAAGCATCTGGGGACTGAACCAGTGAATGAGAGCGTGCTCTCTCTCTGTTTCTCTGCCTCTCAAATCATTAAAAAATTAAAAATTAAAGAATTAATTGAAACCCATGAAACAGCAAGAAGAGCTTATAGGTTAGGAAGCAAATCCAAGAGGTGGGCATTGTGGCACAGACTGTTAAACTGCTTCTTGGGATGTCTACATCCCATATTGGAGTGCCTGGAATTGAATACTGCCTCTGCTTCCAATTCAGCTTCCTGGTAATGTGCTTGGGAGGCAGCAGATGATGGCTTGAATACTTGAGTCCCTGCCAGCCACGTGGGAGACCTGAATAGGCTGGCTTTGGCATGGTCCAGCCTGACTGTGGCAGGCATTTAAGGAATGAACTAGGGGATAAAATATCTCTTGCTGTCTGTTTCCTTCTCTCTCTCTGTTTCACTCTGCCCTCCAAACAAGTAAAAATGAACAAATAAACATTTTTTAAGAAAAAAAAAAGAATATTCCAATAATAGGAAATAGTATCATTTAGGGAGATAATTTTCTTTTTTTTTTTATTTTATTTTATTTTTGATAGGCAGAGTGGACAGTGAGAGAGAGAGACAGAGAGAGAAAGGTCTTCCTTTGCCGTTGGTTCACCCTCCAATGGCCGCCGCTGCAGCCGGCGCACCGTGCTGATCCGATGGCAGGAGCCAGGACCCAGGTGCTTTTCCTGGTCTCCCATGGTGCAGGGCCCAAGCACCTGGGCCATCCTCCACTGCACTCCCTGGCCATAGCAGAGAGCTGGCCTGGAAGAGGGGCAACCGGGACAGAATCCGGCGCCCCGACCGGGACTAGAACCCGGTATGCCGGCGCCGCAAGGTGGAGGAATAGGCTATTGAGCCACGGCGCCGGCTTAGGGAGATAATTTTCTATAAGTGACAAGATTTCAGTAGAGTCAGAAAGCTAACTGCCTACATTGCCACTTATAGTGAGAGGACTTAGACTAGGGCAGTCATTACCTGTCACAGGAAGTTAGGAGCAACCATTTGGCATAGCAGTTAAGATGCTGCTTGCAACACTCCCATCCCATAATAGAGTGCCAGGGTTCTCACTTCCTGCTAATATGTACCCTGGCAGGCAGGAGGTGATGGCTCAAGTGGTTTGGTTCCTGCCTCCCATGTAGGGGACCTGGATTGAGTTCTTGGCTCCTGGCTTTGGCCTGACCCAAGCCCAGTTGTTGCAGGCACTTAAGGAGTGAACCAGGAATGTCACATATATAAAAATAAATAAAATTTTAAAAGAAGAGAAACTAATTTTAAAAGAAGGCTAGATGTTTTGGGTTAATATATATGATTACCTGAATATGAGCTATATTTTTGAGAAACATTAACTGTTCAGACCAACAATGTGCCACTGAAGTCAGTTCACTCCCAAATAATGCTATTCATCTTACACAGAGTATGAAAACCAAACAGGCACACCTGTTTAAACTGCAACTTCCACACACAGTGGTTCTATTTGTGTGGTTAAAAAAGGGACAAACCAAATGAATTTTTTGAAATAAAATTTTTAAAAATTGACACTCACGTTCATAGTAAGAATGTTCATAATCAGCAAAAGGTAGAAACAACCCCAAGTGTCCATCAGCAGATGAATAGATAACAGAATGTGTAATATACATTAATGGAATGTTGTTCAGCCTTTAAAAAGAAGGAAATCTGACACATCCTGCAGCATGGATAGATCTTGAAAGCAAAGAAGCCAAACACAAAAGGGAAAGCATTGCCTGGTTCCACTTATACGAGATACCTGGAGAGTCAAATTTACGTGAAATGGTGGTTTCTGGGGACTATACGATAGCTTAATAAGGAGTTAACATTTAATACCTACAGAGTTTGGGAAGATGAAAATTTTCCGGAGGAGGGTGGTGGTGATGGTTGCAGAATGATGTGAATGTATATAATGCCCCAGATCTCTACCTACACTTACCAGTGGTTAAAATCCTAAGTTTTCTGCCTTGCAGCGCCTGCACACCAGGTTCTAGTCCTGGTCGGGGCACCGGATTCTGTCCCGGTTGCCCCTCTTCCAGGCCAGCTCTCTGCTGTGGCCAGGGAGTGCAGTGGAGGATGGCCCAAGTACTTGGGCCCTGCACCCCATGGGAGACCAGGATAAGTATCTGGCTCCTGCCATCGGATCAGCGCGGTGGGCCGGCCGCAGCGTGCCAGCCGCAGTGGCCATTGGAGGGTGGACCAACGGCAAAAAGGAAGACCTTTGTCTCTGTCTCTCTCACTGTCCACTCTGCCTGTCAAAAAAAAAAAAAAAAAAATCGTAAGTTTTCTGTTACATGTATTTACCACAGTAAAAAAAAAGCAAACATAGTAATAACGATGACCATCTATGTATCACTCTGTTTCTGGGTTCTGTTCACTTCCATTGATCTCTATGGATCTTTTACATCACTACTACTCCATCTTGATTACTATGAGCTTACAATAAGTCACAAGGTAGCATAGTGTATGTCTTTTTTTTTTTTCCAAAGATTTATTTATTTATTTGAAAG
Source organism: Oryctolagus cuniculus (assembly GCF_051225735.1). Taxonomy (NCBI): domain Eukaryota; kingdom Metazoa; phylum Chordata; class Mammalia; order Lagomorpha; family Leporidae; genus Oryctolagus; species Oryctolagus cuniculus. The sequence continues at coordinate 27,275,242 of NC_142873.1, forward strand.
TCAGAGTTACCCAGAGAAAGAAGGCGAGGCAGAGAGAGAGAGAAAGAGAGATCTTCCAACCACTGGTTCACTCCCGAATTGGCCACAACAGCTGTAGCTGCACCAATCCGAAGCCAGGAGCCAGGAGTTTCTTACAGGTCTCCCACACTGGTGCAGGGGCCCAAGGACTTGGACCATCTTGTACTGCTTCCCTAGGCCATAGCAGAGAGCTGGATTGGAAGTAGAGCAGCTGGGACTCGAGCTGGCACCCATATGAGATGTTGCACTGCAGGCAGTAGCTTTACCCGCTACGACACAGTGCCAACCCCATGTATGTCCTTCAACTTTGCACTTGCTTTTCAAAATTGTTGGCTATTGGAGGTTCTAAGAATTTTCATATAAATTTTGAAATCATCTTGTCAGTTTCTACAAAAAAAAGTTTTCTGGAGTTTTGGTTGAGATTGCATTGAATCTATAGATAAATTTGTAGAGAATTAACATCTTAACTCTGTTAGGTTTTCTGAGCAGTGAACATGAGATACCTTTTTACTTATTTAGGTGTTTAATTTTTTTAGCAGTGTATAATAGTTTTCAGTGTCCAGATCTTACATACTTTTTGTCAAATTTATTCTTAAGCTTAAGCATTTCATACTTTCTTATGCTACTAAAAGTAGCATTTAAAAAATTTTTAATTTCTTATTGGTTGATGGTATAAAGAGATACAACTGATTTTTATAAATTAACCTTGTATCTTGCAAGCTTTCTAAACTTACTCGTTTTAGTAGTAGTTTTTTAGATACCATTGAATTTTCCACATAAACAGTTATATCATCTGCATATAAAGACACTTTTATATTTTTCCTTATGTATTATTCTTATTTTTTTCTCTTACTTTAATGCTCTGACTGGAACCTCCAGTACAATATTGAACAGAAGTGGTGAGAGAAATTATTCTTGCTTTGTTTCTAATCTTCCCTAGGGGAAAACATTTATTCTTTCATCATTAAGTTTGATTTTCATGGTAAGTTTTTTGTACATGCCTTTTCTCAGGCAAAGAAAGTAAACTTCTCCTATTTGCTTGGAGTTTTTATCATTAATTGACTTCGGGTTTTGTCAAATGTTTATTCTGCATCTCTTGAAAAGATCAGTTTTTTTGGGGGGGGTCATGTAGTGAATTATATTGATTTATTTTGAAATTTTAGAGCAATTTTGTATTCTTGAGATAAATGCTGCTTAGTCATTAATCTTTCAAAACCTTGTTGGAATCAATTTGCTGAGATTTTAGTAAGAATTTTTGCATCTTTGTTCATGAGAGGTGTTGGTTGTTTTATAGTTACATTTCTTCTTCTTATGTCTTTGATTTTCATTACAGATTAGTACTGGGCCCATAATATAAGTTGGGAAATATGGTTCTTCATTTTCTTAGAAGGGTTTTTATAGAATTGGTATTATTTCTTCATTAAAATGTTTGGTGGAATGTGCTATTTAATTGTAGATTTTCATTGTAGGATTTAAATCTTTAAAAATAATTTTAGGCTTATGAAAGGGTGGCATACATAATGTCGAGTTCCTTTTAACCCTTCACTTAGCTCCCCTTAATAAGTCTTCCATAACTATGGTACCTTCGTCTATGGAGATGTGCCCCCTTCTTTCTCTTCCACCATTAATAATTTGTGTCTTTCCTTTTTTCCTGATCTGGCTAGAAGGTTATCAGTTGTTAAATTTCAAAGAATCAGCTATTTTCCTATAACTATTTTAAAGTCTTTAGTTATTTAATAGGTGGAACAAATGTGTCTTTTAAAAAAATTATAGGTGAGAAAGTTTTAATCTAATAATTTCCAGATATTTATTTATCTTGGTAGTTTCATTTAATCAGTGCTTCTCATTGCTTTTCTATTAACTAGTTATTTTAAATTATTACCTTGTTTTTAGGAATGGCCTCTGGTTCATAATGTTAATTTTTTAATGGAATTCAGTGTTCAGCCAGCGCCGGGGCTCACTAGGCTAATCCTCCGCCTGTGGCGCCGGCACACCAGGTTCTAGTCCCGGTCGGGGCGCTGGATTCTGTCCCGGTTGCCCCTCTTCCAGGCCAGGTCGCTGCTGTGGCCTGGAAGTGCAGTGGAGGATGGCCCAGGTTCTTGGGCCCTGCACCTGCGTGGGAGACCAGGAGAAGCACCTGGCTCCTGCCTTCGGATAGGCGTGGTGCGCCGGCCGCGGCAGCCATTGGAGGGTGAACCAATGGCAAAAGGAAGGACTTTCTCTCTGTCTCTCTCTCTCTCTCACTGTCCACTCTGCCTGTCAAAAAAAATTTTTAAAAAATTTTAAAAAAAAGAAATTCAGTGTTCAACTATTTTATAATGGAATACTGGGTACAATACTCCAAGGCTTGTTTGGAACCTTAAAGACTTTAAGGGAAAAGCTTAGAAGAGTTAAGGCAAGATGATATATTTATAAGTTATGTTTGATAAGTTTCAGTAGGCAGTTTATTTCTTTCTCCAAAAATGTTTTTCTTATCAATAATTCCTTTGGAAATTGCCATATGTCTAAGAAATTTTAATGACTTAATTTCTTTTGAGTTTTGTGGTTTATACCTTATTTTGTATCTTCAGAAGAAAGATAATTACTTAAATTATCAAAATTTGGGGCTGGTGTTATGGTTCAGCGGGTTAAGCCATCGTCTGAGACATGTCCCGTAGTGCCAGTTCAAGTTCCAGCTGCTCTGCTTCTAATGCAGCTCCCTGCTAATCACTTGAGGAAGCAGCATAGAATGACCCAAGTACTTGACCTTCACCACCCATCTTAGACACCAGGATAGAGTTCCTGGCTTCTGGCTTCAGCCTGACCCAGCCCCACCCATTGCAGCTCTTTGGAGAATGAACAGTGGATGGAAAAACCCCTTTTTCTCTCTGTTTCTCCTCTCTGTAACTCTGCCTTTCAAATAAATAAATAAATCTTTTTAAAAATACAAAAGTTTATGTTTTGAGAATGTTAAAATGGATTGGTTAAGGTGATGTAAGGAGATAATAATTTGAGAAATGTTATTTCCTTAGACTCTTGTTGCATTTCCTCTTTGCTATGCTGGAAAATTTAAGATAAGTAACCAAAATAAGCATACTTAAAATTGTTTAGTATTTTGAACGAATTTTCTATTCATCTATTTCAATTAGTCAGCATTTCATCATAACCTAAATTCAAGGTGAATGGAACTTTTAGTTCTACAGTCAATCATAAAGGTATTAATATTAATTTGCAGTTTAGTTGTTACAGTGTTTCAGAGTTTAATGATTAGAACAAACTGTATAACTGTAGATTACGTAAATTCTGTTTCTCTGAAAGTTTTAACATCCTGAGGAACAGAGTTAGTTGTAGCCAATAAGCACTAGTGAAGTAAAGACATGCTTACACATTCAGTTCCACCAATACCAGCGAAATGTGGTTGCTTTTGATAAATAACTGATCCATGTTTAGAAGTCACACACATGTGGATAGGTGTTTTCTGTTATTTGTTTGTTTTTAATGCTATCGTTACTAATATGTACTTGCTATTTTGTTTTCAGAAGGGGACCATCTGGACCAAGATTTGGACCTAGAAATGATAAAATTAAGCAGTAAGTTCCTAGGACATTCATTTGTTTAAATGATTATCATATTTCTCTGTGGACCAGAGGTTGGCAAACCATAGCCTGTGGGCCAAATCTGGCTACAGCCTCTTCTTGTAAAGAAATTCTATTAGAACATAGCCATGTATATTTGTTTTCATGTATCTATTGCTACTTTCAACCTATAAAGACAGAGTGTAGAAGTTGCAATGGACATCTGTGACAGAGTTGTGATAGAGATTTTATGACTCACAATGTCTAAAATATCTTCTGTCTAGTCCTATACTGAAAAAAATGTTGATACCAAAGGTAGACTAACTATACTGGATATAGAAACCTACTTCTTTTTGTTTTTTTCAAAGCTACCTCTGAAGCTACCTAAGGAAATGTAGGATTGCTGTTTTTTTCTTAATTTGATGACCTTATTTCAAACCTATTTAGCATAAGGTCTATTTTGGTTTTAATCTATAGCTTGATTCCCATTTTAAGAATGAAAAGAAAAGATAATACATTTTAATATTTTGATGTAAGGCATATTTTTGATTTCCAGAATTTTTTGTATTTACTACTGATATTTTCATGTTTATTACTGATCCTAATTCATGCATGGATCTAAGTTTTATGGCTAATTAATCTTCAGTTTAAAACCTTTTTCCTGTATGTTATTTGATGATGATGATGGGTAATATGCTGTACTGAATGTGTCTAATGTTGGAAAGATAGAGGTTCTGACAGGAAAAGACAGGAACTGACTGAGCAGTGAATCACTGAGGAAAGGCCCTGGAACTGACCGAGGTGTAAAGACTATGGAAGGTGAACAGGACAGACTCACAGCCCTAGGAAGGGTCATAGTCACTACCCTATTCCTGGGTGGGAAGGGTACGGTGGTAGTTGTCTAGTTACAGCTGAGATACTTGGGCTTTAGTCAGGCAGCTGTTGCTATAAAACAGTGTGTCCATACTTAGGCTAATCTCAATTAACAGACGATTTGGTTGGAGTTCAAGGTGAGGTGTTTTAGTGTTCTGTTGCTATATAACATGTTACTATGAACTAATGAGCTCAAACAACACATATTTATCATCTCACAGTTACTGTGGATCGGGAGTTCAGGCACTTGTTAGGTGTGTTTTCTGCTCAAGACTCATGAGCCTTCAATGAAGGTGATAAGAAAGTCTCCAAAGGAAATAGGAAGGTGAGCCACTCATTCTCTCATCTTCCTGGTGGATTACAAGGCATACTGCTAAGACAGATGAGCTGTGGTGCAAGCCTAATGGAATACGTGGATACTTAGATGAGCACCAAATGCTAATGGTTAAGCCAATTAGAATGACTTTTTTTGTTGTTTTTTTAAGATTTACTTATTTGAAAAGCAGTGTGACAGGGAGGGAGAGACAGCAACAGAGACAGAGAGATGGAGAAAAAGAGAGATCTTCCAACTGTTGTTTCAATCCCCAAATGGCCACAACAGCCAGGTCTGGACCAGGCTAAAGCCAGAAGCCAGAAACTCCATCCTGGTCTCCCACATAGCTAGCAGGGGCCCAAATACTTGGGCTACCACCTACTGCCTCCCAGAGTGCATATTAGCAGGAAACTGGAATTGGGTCTGAATCCAGAACTCAACCCCAGGCACTCTGAATTCAGATGTCCTAAGAAACAGCTTAATTGATACACCAAACATCAGCCCCAAAATGATAGTTCTTAGTCTAGAATTGAAGGCAGGCCAGATTTAGTTAGAAGATGGTCACTCAGGGGCCAGCACTTTGGCATAGCCGGTAAAGCCGCTGCCTACAGTGCTGACATCCCATATGGGTGCCAGTTCGAGTCCCTGCTGCTCCACTTTGTATCCAGCTTTCTGCTTTGGCCTGGGAAAGCAGTAGAAGATGCTCAAGTGCTTCACCCACTTGAGAAACCCAAAAGAAGCTCCTGGCTCCTAGCATCAGATCAGCACAGTTCCAGCCATTATGGCTATCTGGGGAGTGAACCAGCAGATGGAAGACCTCTCTCTCTCTCTCTCTCTCTCTCCATTTCTCTCTCTCTCTCTCTCTCCTTCTGCCTCTCTGCAACTCTGCCTTACAAATGAATAAATAAATCTTTTAAAAAATAAAATAAATGAAAAATAAAAATAAACCAAGATGATCAGTTGCTGGGCAACAGCTGAGCTGTCTGGGAAGGGATGCATCTGTATGTAGGCCCTAAGAGGCACCACAAGTGACCAGCAATTCTGTGTTGGGCACATTAATTTATACTTGGGACTGCAAATCCAGTTTCCTGGCCCTTTGTTTGTTGAGACGTCTGGCCACTTACCTAAGTGGGTAAGTTTAGGGTTCCAAAAATGCCTCTTTGCCTGGAAGTTGCATTTGGCACTTCCAAATAGGGTCATGGCAGAAGGGTGGGAAGGCTGCCTGCACCCCAGGAGATGCCTGTTCTGGACCCAAGTTGCCAAGTCAGATCCTTCTGAAGGCTTGAGGCGAGAATGCTCAGTCATCTTGGTAATACCCGATCAGATGCCAGAAGCTGAAGGACAAAGACTGGAACTTTGAGGAAAAACCTGTATCCAACCATTCAAGTATGGAAGAAGTGAAGTTAATGTTCTGGAAAGTTCTTCCCAAACAAGGGCAGTTGTCTGTGGAACATGTAATCACAGTGGTGCTATGTAAACCCAAACTTTTGCCCTTAAAATCTTGACTCTGGAAAAACTCGAGAAAATGCAGCAAGCAGCACAGGATACAGTTCGCCAACAAGAAATGGCAGAGAAACAACAGCAAATAACACACTAATAACCTACCACTTTAGGGAATACCCACCCTAGCTTACCTACTATTTAATAGTAACTAGAAAATAAAATGGATCTGTATGCTGAAAGAAATATTTGTTAGTAAAACTGGTATTCATAGAAATACAAAAATACCCAAGATTGAGAAGACCTGTACTGGTGAATTTAAACACTGATTTGTATTGAACACTTAATGCTGAAGCAAATTTATGTGTTTTTTTTACTTAAACTATGTTTTTAACATTGCAAATCATAATTCACCATTCCTGTTGGCTATCAGTTTTATAAGGTACCATTCTTAGCATAAGTGATTAAATGCAACTTTTTATACAGAGGATAATCTCAGGCTTTTACATTACCCACATTGCAGTAAAATTTACTTGAGAATAATTTGAGTTTTTTTTAACCAATTTTGTGTGCTGCATCATGTTTATACCATGTTGCCTGACCAGTAGTGAACAGTAATAATGACTAATAATGACAAAACTATTTCTTCAATAAATTTGACTTTCAAGAAACCCTTACCTATTCTGTAATCAACTAAAGCTCTTAATTGTACTAATTTTAAGGACTTAAAAATTACATGACTACTTTTATTACTCAGGTATCAAACATAATTAAAATCTGAAAATGGTTATTGTAATTATCTATATAAGCCTAAAATAATATGGTTTTGAAAGAGCCCATGTTAGAAACATGAACATTAAATTTGGAGTTTTAATTCTAGTAGACTGTAACCTCAACCTCTAATAGGTATATTACTAATAATATCTTTGTAAATTATTAATGTAACTCTTGTTTGGTTTGTTGTGGTCAATAGTCAGTTTAAATTAGCACAGACCTTTAGATCTTGCCAAATAATTAAGCTCTACTGAAGTCAGAATTGCATTAATTCTTTAGAAAACTGTTATTGATGGTAGGTAGTATTTTCTCAGACACTGAGTGAATGTAAAGCTTTGAGTCTGTGGAGAATAATTTTTTTATTTGACAGACAGAGCTATAGACAGTGAGAGAGACAGAGAGAAAGGTCTTCCTTCCGTTGGTTTAGTCCCCAAATGGCTGCTATGGCTGGCACTATGCCGATCCGAAGCCAGGAGCCAGTTGCTTCTTCTTGGTCTCCCACGTGGGTGCAGGGACCCAAGCACTTGGGCCATCCTCTACTCTGGCCACAGCAGAGAGCTGGACTGGAAGAGGAGCAACCGAGACAAAAACCTGGCGCCCATATGGGATGCTGGTGCCGCAGGCAGAAGATTAACCAAGTGAGCCATGGCGTTGGCCCCCAAGAATAATGTTTTTTATAACACTAATCATTTTGATAATATAATTTAAGAATGATCAAAACTATTATGTATCTTATAGAAACTTTTCATTAAGTTTTAGATCAGATCAGTAAACAAGATAGTCAAGCATGTATGCATTTTCCTCAGTATAATCTTTTTTTTTAAAAAAAGATTTATTTTATTTATTTGAAAGAGTTACAGAGAGAGGTAGAGACAGAGAGAGAGGTCTTCCACCTGCTGGTTCACTCCCCAGATAGCTGCAATGGCCAGAACTGTGCAGATCCGAAGCCAGGAGCTTCTTTCAGTTCTCCCATGTGGGTGCAGGGGCCCAAGGACTTGGGCCATCTTCTAGTGCTTTCCCAGGCCATAGCAGAGAGCTGGATTGGAAGAGGAGCAGCTGGGACTAGAACTGGAGCCCATATGGGATGCCGGCACTTAAGGCCAGGGCTTTAACCCGCTGTGCCACAGCACCAGCCACACCTCAGTGTAATCTTAAAAGATTTACAGTTGTACTTTCAATTTAAAAGTTTACAAAGATTATTTTTTTAAATAAAAGTTTTCTAGGAGCACAGCTTAAATTCACCAAATTAAAATGTGCTTCCTTACATGATTTAAAATGTGTTGTGTGAAATTAAAAAGTTGTTTAAAAGACCTAAAATAAATGTACTCTCAAAAAGAAAAGATCAGTCAACAAACATACAAATTAAACCTTGATGGTCCAGCCTCATAAATGTTTATTTAACCAAGGCACGACTCAATAGTGTGCCTAAGATAGTAGAGCACAACTTTTCTTTTTTTTTTTTTTTTTTAAAGATTTATTTATTTATTTGAAAGTCAGAGTTACACAGAGAGAGGAGAGGCAGAGAGAGAGAGAGGTCTTCCATCCGATGTTTCACTCTCCAATTGGCCGCAACGGCCGGAGCTACGCCGATCTGAAGCCAGGAGCTTCTTCTGGATTTCCCATGTGGGTGCAGGGACTGAAGGACTTGAGCCATCTTCTACTGCTTTACCAGGCCGCATCAGAGTGTAACAGCTGGGACTTGATCCTGCACCCTTATGGGATGCTGGCACTTCAGGCCAGGGCATTAACCTACTGCGCCACAGCGCTGGCCCCATGGAGAGCACAATTTGATGTACAGCTCACCCAAGGACAAATCTTAGCATCACTTCAGTACCCAAAATTGTCAATTTCATTAACTAATGTGTGTTATCAATGCATAATTTATAATACAGGGTATTTCTTGACTGCATAGATGAGTAACAATTGTGCTTTTTAAGATTTGATTGACCACTAATTACTAATGATGATAACAGGTTAATTCCGCAAAGAAATCCAACATCACCTTTTAGGAGATTTTTGGGGGGAGAGATTTTAAATATTCACATGCCTGTATAAAATTTATGATTCTCTTTGTCATGTTTACTTTTAAATTAAATAATAGCATTTTAAATGCCACTTTGGTGACTTGTAGACATTGTCTATCAGGTTAGGGAATCTCCTGACTGTAGCCTTGGTCTAACCAGCTTAACTCTTGTAAGGCCAACAGGAAATGTTTCCTGAGGTAACTGCAGTCTATATGTGTAGTTGCAGAAGTGGAACCTAACTTTAAATTGCTGCTTTTATCAGCAGTACCTTGAAAGGCCACAAGATGGGGATGTTAACTATGAAAATATTTTTTTGCATAAAATAAGGAATAAATGTGTGTGGTAGAGAATTTTCTTTCCTTAATGGACAATTACTAGTATTTATCAAGTACCTGCTAAGCGTTAGGCACTATGCTAAGTGTTTGAAAAACATTATCACATTTAATTCTCACATATGAGATAAGAGATTATCATCTCTGCTATTTTCTTTTAAAAATATTTATTTTATTTATTTGAAAGGCAGAGTTACAGAGAGAGAAGGAGAGACAGAAAGAGAGGTGTTCCATCTGCTGGTTCACTCCCCATATGGCCTTCCTTTGCTGCTTTCCCAGGTGCATCAGCAAGGAGCTGGATCAGAAGTAGAGCATCTGGGAATCTAACCAGCACCCATATGGGATGCTGGCATAGTTGGTGGCGGCTTTACCGCTACACCACAATGCCAGAACCTATCCTCTCTGTTTTAAAGATGAGAAAATACGAGGTTAGAGGAGGCTTGCAAAATGACTTCTAAAGTCATATACGTACTGATAAAGCTGGATCTCTCCCTTCCAGATGTCCTCCCTTACTTTAAGCTGTTATCATCAATTGTATGTGATGAAAAATAGCAACCTATCTGGAAATCTCAAGATTGGACCTTGATAAATAAAAGCTCTGCTTACGTTTTATGGTTAAATGGAGAACTTGACACTCACCGCTTTGTATCTCTTTCTCAAATATCCAGGCATGCTCCGTGGGATTGATACCAAATTGTTCAGTTGTCCATAAATTATTTATTGAATGTTCCAAGCACTGTTGTAGGTACTGGGCTTACAAAAGAGAACAAAATACTCAAGAACCTTGCATTGGTCAAGCTTATGTTCTAGAGGGGAGAGGCAGAAAATAGAATGATGGTATAAAGCAGGCTGTTTTCATAGCTGTAAGTTTAATGCTCATTCCTTGAGCATTTGAATGTAAATTCCATGAGGACGAGAATTATTGTCTCTTTTTTTAAAAAAAAATATTTATTTATTTAAAAGGCAGAGAGAGAGAGAGAGAGAGAGAAGAGAACGTGAGCACTCTTCCACTCATTGGTTCACTCCCCATTGGCAGCAACTGCCAAGGCTAGGCAAGACAGAAGGCATGAGCCAGGAATTCTGTCCTGATCTTGCATGTGGTTGGCAGGAGCCCAATACTTGGGCCATCAACTGCTGTCTTTCCCCAGGTATATTAGCAGGAAGCTGAATCAGAAGCAGTGTAACCAGGACTGGAACAGGCACTCTGGTATGGGATGCCAGCATCACAAGTGGTGGCTTGGTTAACCCACTGTGCACAGTGTCAGCCCCTGTTGTCTGTTTTGTTCCTTGTTTGCTTAGTGCCTGAAATAGTGCTCATTATTTGTTGAGAAAATTGATGAACTGCATAAATATTTGTGCCATTGTTCTTAAAGAGACTAAGCATTGCTAGCTGTATTCTGAGTTAATAAGAGTTACAACAAAATGTCTTAGGAATTCAGGGACACTTTCAGATCTGTTTGGGTAGAAGAGAATTCTGCATGTCCCTGTTGGTTGAACTTTATTTTATGTGTTTTGGTGGAATAATGTGTAGGAAGCACAGAACTCTGGGAAGCTATGCTGAATACTGAAGTCTATGTGTGAGTAATCAGTAGGTGTACACAATACTTTTAATATGGAAAGGAGTTGACTATCATGAAGCATAGTAATTGCTTCTTGAATCTGAAGGTATTTCTTCTGAACCCACCAACATCTAAGTTGGTCTTTATTTTGTTTTTTTGTTTTTTAAGGATTTATTTATGTATTTGAAAGTCAGAGTTACAGAGGGGGGAGGAAGGGAGGGAGGGAGGGAGAGAAGGGGGGAGAGAAAGAGAAGTCCTCCATCTGTTGATTCATTCCCCAAATGGCCTCAACAGCTGGGGATGGGCCAGGCCCAAGTCAGGACCAGGAGCTTCATCCGAGGCCCCAGCGTGGGTTCAGGGGCCCATGTAGTTGGTCCATCTTCTGCTCTCCCAGGCACATTAGCAGAGGGCTGGATCAGAAATGGAGCAGCCAGGACTCAAACTGGTACCCGTATGGGATGCCAGTGGTGCATGCCATGGCTTTAACCAGCTGTGCCACAGCACCGGACCCCAAATGTTGCAGGCATCTGAGGAGTGAACCAGTGGATGAAAGATCTCTAGCTCTCTGTGTCTGTGTCATTCTGCCTTTCAAATAAATAAAGAAACTTTGAAGCACACTTTTTGAAGAAAAAGTGGTAGGGAAAGATTAGAACTTTTTCAAAATTACAGGTGACTGGGGCTGGCATTGTAGTGCAGCAGGTTAAGCCACTGCTTGTGATGCTGGCATCCTATATTGGAGTGCCAGTGTGAGTCCTGGCTGCTCTACTTCCAATCTAGCTCCCTGCTAAAGTACCTGGGAAAGCAATGGAAGTTGGCCTAAGTGCTTGGGCCCCACCACCTCATGGCAGATCCAGATAGAATTTATTGTTCCTGTCTTTAGCCTGGGCAGATCTGGCTATTGCTGCTTTTTGTGGAGTGTTGGGGATTGAATGAACAGATGGAAGATCTCAATCTCTCTCAATCTCAATCTCTCTCTTTCTCTGCATTTTAAATATGTCTTTTTTTTATAAAAAAAAAAAAGCTCCCAAGTAATAACTGATGTACTTTTCCCTTTGCCAGCTAGAAGCACAATTGCATATCCTCATTTATTTGAAAACTTCTATATGTTTAATAATGAGTTGCTAGTAATCTAATGTGCTTTGAACACTGAATTTCCACTAAGAGACTACTGGAACTCATAGAAGAGTTTGGTAAAGTAGCAGGATATAAAATCAATGCATAAAAATCAACAGCCTTTGTATACACAGGCAATGCCACAGCTGAGGAAGAACTTCTAAGATCAATTCCATTCACAATAGCTACAAAAACAATCAAATACCTTGGAATAAACTTAACCAAGGACGTTAAAGATCTCTACGATGAAAATTACAAAACCTTAAAGAAAGAAATAGAAGAGGATACCAAAAAATGGAAAAATCTTCCATGCTCATGGATTGGAAGTATCAATATCATCAAAATGTCCATTCTCCCAAAAGCAATTTATACATTCAACGCAATACCAATCAAGATACCGAAGACCTTCTTCTCAGATCTGGAAAAAATGGTGCTGAAATTCATATGGAGACACAGGAGACCTTGAATAGCTAAAGCAATCTTGTACAACAAAAACAAAGCCGGAGGCATCACAATATCAGATTTCAGGACATACTACAGGGCAGTTGTAATCAAAACAGCATGGTACTGGTACAGAAACAGATGGATAGACCAATGGAACAGAATTGAAACACCAGAAATCAATCCAAACATCTACAGCCTACTTATATTTGATCAAGGATCCAAAATCAATCCCTGGAGCAAGGACAGTCTATTCAATAAATGGTGCTGGGAAAATTGGATTTCCACGAGCAGAATCATGAAACAAGACCCCTACCTTTCACCTTACACAAAAATTCATTCAACATGGATTAAAGACTTAAATCTACGACCTGACACCATCAGATTATTAGAGAGCATTGGAAAAACCCTGCAAGATATAGGTACTGGCAAAGACTTCTTGGAAAAGACCCTGGAGGCACAGGCAGTCAAAGCCAAAATTAACATTTGGGATTGCATCAAATTGAGAAGTTTCTGTACTTCAAAAGAAACAGTCAGGAGAGTGAAGAGGCAACCGACAGAATGGGAAAAAATATTTGCAAACTATGCAACAGATAAAGGGTTGATAACCAGAATCTACAAAGAAATCAAGAAACTGCACAACATCAAAACAAACAACCCACTTAAGAGATGGGCCAAGGACCTCAATAGACATTTTTCAAAAGAGGAAATCCAAAGGGCCAACAGACACATGAAAAAATGTTCAAGATCACTAGCAATCAGGGAAATGCAAATCAAAACCACAATGAGGTTTCACCTCACCCCGGTTAGAATGGCTCACATGCAGAAATCTACCAACAACAGATGCTGGCGAGGATGCGGGGAAGAAGGGACACTAACCCACTGTTGGTGGGAATGCAGACTGGTAAAGCCACTATGGAAGTCAGTCTGGAGATTCCTCAGAAACCTGAATACAACCCTACCATACAACCCAGCCATCCCACTCCTTGGAATTTACCCAAAGGAAATTAAATTGGTAAACAAAAAAGCCATCTGCACATTAATGCTTATTGCAGCTCAATTCACAATAGCTAAGACCTGGAACCAACCCAAATGCCCATCAACAGTAGACTGGATAAAGAAATTATGGGACATGTACTCTATAGAATACTATACAGCAGTCAAAAACAATGAAACCCGGTCATTTGCAACAAGATGGAGGAATCTGGAAAACAGCATGATGAGTGACCTAAGCCAGTCCCAAAGGGACAAATATCATATGTTCTCCCTGATCGGCTACAAATAACTGAGCACCAAAGGGGAAACCTGTTGAAGTGAAATGGACACTATGAGAAACTGACTTGATCAGCTCTTGTCCTGACTGTTGATGTACAATGTAATACTTTATCCATTTCAGTATTATTTTTTTGTTCTAGTACTATTGGTTGAACTCTGTAGTTAACACACAATTATTCTTAGGTGTTTAAATTTTAACTGAAAAGTGATCCCTGTTAGGAATTTGGAAAACATTATGCTGAGTGAAACAAGCCAGTCCCAAAGGGACAAATATCATATGTTCTCCCTGATCTGTGACAACTAACCGAGCACCAAAAAGGAAACCTGTTAAAGTGAAATGAACACTATGAGAAACGGTGACTTTATCAGCCCTTGCCCTGACTGTTGATGAACAACTTAATACGTTATCCCTCTTAGTATTTTTTTTTGTTTGTTCTACTTAATACTTTTGGTTGAATACTGTAATCAATACCCAGTTATTCTTAAGTGTTGAAACTTAACTGAAAAGTGATCGCTGTTAAATATAAGAGTAGGAATAAGAGAGGGAAGAGATGTGCAATTTGGGACATGCTCAAGCTGACTTGCCCCAAACGGTAGAGTTAGAAACATACCAGGGGATTCCTGTTCAATCCCATCAAGGTGGCATGTACCAATGCCATCTCACTAGTCCAAGTGATCAATTTCTGTTCACAGTTGATCATAATGATAGGACTAAGAGCCAAAGGGATCACATAAACAAGACTAGTGTCTGCAAATACTAACTGCTAGAATTAAAAAGGGAGAGAACGATACAACATGGGAAGTGGGATACATAGCAGACTCATAGAATGGCAGATGTCCTAAACAGCACTCTGGCCTCAGAATTAGCCCTTAAGGCATGCGGATCCGGCTGAAAAGCCTATGAGAGTATTTCAGGCATGGAAAGCCAAGACACTCTTGCAAAAAAAAAAAAAAAAAAAAAAGGACCTAAATGAAAGATCTCTGCAAGTGAGATCCCAGTGGAAAGAACGGGTCATCAAAGAAGGAGGTACCTTTCTCTGAAGGGAGGAGAGAACTTCCACTCTGACTATGACCTTCTTTCTCTAAATATGATCAGAGTCAGTGAACTCAAAAGGCTTTCATAGCCTTGGCAGCTCATGACAAGAGCCTAGGGTGATTACTGATGCCATAAACAAGAGTGTCAATTTGTTAAGTCAACAACAGGAGTCACTGTGCACTTACTCCTCATGTAGGATCTCTGTCCTTAATGTGCTGTACATTATGATTTAATGCTATAACTAGTACTCAAACAGTATTTTATACTCTGTGTTTCTGTGTGGGTGCAAACTGTTGAAATCTTTACTTAATATATACTAAACTGATCTTCTGTATATAAAGAGAATTGAAAATGAATCTTGATGTGAATGGAAGGGGAGAGGGAGTGGGAAATGGGAGGGTTGCGGGTGGGAGGGAAGTTATTGGGGGGGAAGCCATTGTAATCCATAAGCTGTACTTTGGAAATTTATATTCATTAAATAAAAGTTAAAAAAAGAGCAAATAAAATATTAATTAAGACAAAAAAAAGAACTGTGATGCACTTTATTTCTTATTTTAAATATTTCATTGTCATGTTTACTCATAAAGAAATTTAAAACATTTTTTTGTCTTGTGGCTGGAGCAACAGAGGAAAACTAGACACTTAAAATATTTAAACATTTCTGTTTTGGCGTGCTCTGAATGAAAGTTGCTAGCTAAGTATCAGTTTTTAATTTTTAAGTTTTGGCTAAACCTTCATTGCCCACACCATAACCTAATTTAACAGAGGAAAACATTTTTATTTGGAAGGACAACAAAAACATTTTCCTCTTTGCTTCCTGGTTGGTACTTCAGTATATTCCTGGGTGTTCCTCGTTGTCTTGAGCCCTGTTTGTTTTAGAGAAAAGTGACAAGTCGTGAAGAGTTATTCTCATTGAGCATCAGTGTCTCCTGGATTATGCCTTCCATTTCCATTTTGGAAACTAGATTTTTTCCATAAGCTTCTAACACACCTAGACAAACTACTTTGTTAGCCTTTGTGTGTGAAGTCTACAGCAAAAGTCAGTATGGCTTTACATGCTCCCTGGAGAGCCCACTGATGAGCAAATGAAACTGATAATTTAGGTTTAAGCTGTTGGACTGAATTCTGCAGTTGTTGAACATTCTGACGGTACATTTAATTTGATTATGAGTTACATTACTGGTCAGAAGCAGAACAATAAATAAACTGTCTCTGAGTTATATCACAGTGTCTGTAAGTATCTGAGTATCAAGCCCACAAATGGAAGAAAATTGCTACAAAGCTTTAAACTGAAGTTTTATAGTTTAATAGTTTGTTATTCTCTATCCTGTCTAATGAAAACTTAAAAATTATAAACATTCTCAAAGAATAATTTTTATCTTTTTTTAAACTAGTGTTCAGAATCAGGTGGATGAAGTTATTGATGTCATGCAAGAAAATATTACAAAGGTAATTGAAAGAGGGGAGAGACTAGATGAACTACAAGACAAATCAGGTACACAAACTTCATATATTTCTTGATATTATTAATCTATGTTTCTGCTAGTTTATATATTCTCCCACTTGTGTAGCCAATGTTTAGGGATCTTGGCTTGAGATTGGCATTTGACTCCATTTATTTTGAATCAGTTAACTGTGTTCTTTAATTGGTCAGTTGAGAATGGAATATTTTATAAATACCTGTTGAGTGAAGAGTAAAGCTATTTTTCCTTTGCTCTGTTATTTTGATATGCTTTGAGTTTCTCATGGCATAAAAATCTTAAGGCATAAAAATCTAATAACTTTTTCCCAACCCTTATTTTAAACTTCAGTGATTTTTTTAAAGATTTATTTTTTACTTGAGAGTCAGAGTTACACAGAGAGAGGAGAGGCAGAGAGAGAGAGAGAGAGAGAGAGAGAGAGAGAGAGAGGTGTCTTCCATCTGATGGTTCACTCCCCAGTTTGCTGCAACAGCCGGAACTGCGCCGATCCGAAGCCAGGAGCCAGGAGCTTCTTCCAGGTTTCCCACTCAAGTGCAGGGGCCCAAGGGCTTGGGCCATCTTCTGCAGCTATCCCAGGCCATAGCAGAGAGCTGGGTTGGAAGTGGAACAGCCAGGATTAGAACTGGCGCCCATATAGGATGTGGCGCTTTAGGCCAGGGCATTAACCCACTGTGCCACAGCGCCAGCCCCGATATTTTTAATTTATGTTTTTTTCTTGCAACTCAGTAACTTCCCTTTATTAACAGATGTTAACCTGTATAGATGTAACAGTTCCTCACACAAATTAGTCACTTGAATGGTAAATGGTTGAATACTTGATCAATCCTTGACAGGTTGAATACCTGATCAATCCTTGACAGGCTTGCTTAAACAAAAACCTTGCTTAAGCATTTTTCAAATTCATATTATTTTCCCCCAGAACTATTCACTTTCAGTATCTTCTAAGAGTTAATCCTTTCCATATGGAATTTATTTTTTCTAGAGATGTGCCAAGTATTTGTATTTTTAAAGAGTATTTTCTTACCCAAATTTATTAGTTTATTTATAAGCATGGAAGTCCTTGGAAGATTTTTCTTAATTTTACAGTAAAAATGGATTGGACAAAGTAACTTGCAACTGTTTTTTACCTTTTGTTTCTATTTTTAAACAATGTAGTATGCTAGAGTGTGTGGGTGGAAGAAAGGGAGAAAGTTGTTTTCATGCTTTTTTAAAAGGGAACACATTTGCATATGTAGAAATTTAATATTTTCTTATCTTTGTGTGACTAGATAAAAGAATCCTGTTATATCGTTTAATACTTCTCTCCATCCTCTATGTGATATAGAAAGCTTATCGGATAATGCAACTGCTTTTAGCAACAGATCCAAACAACTTCGAAGGCAAATGTGGTGGCGTGGATGCAAAGTAAGTGAATCAAGATAGTGGATAGATTGGCCAACATCTCAAGTGTGTTCAAAGATGTGAAGAAACTGGGACCTTAGAGCATAAGTTTCATGAAGACAGGACTACTGCTGTCTTACTTATTGTGTCTCCTGAACTTGAGACATGTTGGGAACTCAATAAATATTTGTTGAATTAATAAATTACTTTTGAGACAGATATAAGTAGAATAATCAAGCAATACCTACAAAGATGTTTATGTCAATTTCTTCATAAAATAATCCCCATTTTATTAATAACTACTTCTAAACTTACTATCTTAACAAATATACATTTTTCTTATAATTTATTTTTAGTTCTTATTGGTGCAACCTATAGTATATAAGAGATGTTAAAAAATAAAAGTATAACTAGAGAAATATATGATTTTCCATTGAAAAAGGGAAGGTAAAAGCAATTTGTCAGAATCAGTAATGACAAATGGGTTAAGAGAAAGTCCCCAAATCCCTCATTATGCAGAGAAAAAAGAAATAAATGAATTTTTTAACACAGAGAAGATGAGAATTACAATATGCTGCAAAACATTTCATAGAAATTAGTTCATCTCTTAAATCAAATATGGTTACTAATTATTAAACACCAAATGTTTCTTTTAAAATTTTGTAGCAAGTTTCATATCATGAGAGCAAATCCTTTTTTCTCCTGATTCTAGGTATGATTTTGGTTTTGTTGAAAGTCTTAGACATAAGCTCATTGCTTTTATTCTCTCATTTTCAAGTTTAGCAATAACTTTGTAAACTCACCTTTCCATATGCTAAGGAGATCTTCCGAAAGTTGTCTTGGGTTGATTTACTCATTTTTGTCAGCTGTCTGCCTGTTAGAACCTCTTACTTTCAGAAATAAAACTGGCCGGTGCTGCGGCTCAATAGGCTAATCCTCCACCTTGCAGCGCCGGCACACCAGGTTCTAGTCCTGGTTGGGGTGCCAGATTCTTTCCTGGTTGCCCCTCTTCCAGGCCAGCTCTCTGCTGTGGCCCGGGAAGGCAGTGGAGGATAGCCCAGGTGCTTGGGCCCTGCACCCCATGGGAGACCAGGAGAAGCACCTGGCTCCTGCCATCGGATCAGCGCAGTGTGCCGGCCGCAGCACGCCAGCCGTGGCGGCCATTGGAGGGTGAACCAACGACAAAGGAAGACCTTTCTCTCTCTCTCTCTCTCACTATCCACTCTGCCTGTCAAAATAAATAAGTAAATAAATAAAACTGAGGAAAGAAACACGTTTCTTTGTTCCCCTTGTCTGAAATTTAAGTTTTCTATTTTAATTCTTTATTCTTTCAAGGGTAAATTTTTTATTCTAGAGAAATTTCTATTCCATAGACAAGTTTGGTAAGCCAAAATGTCCATGACCGTTCATCTCTTCTCTCCCAATGCTGCATTCATGTAGCCAGAAAAAGATGGTCATCCTACACATTTTCTCAAGCTATTTTTTAAGCTATATCTAAAGATTTTTGTTTTGTACTTCATGTGTTCAGAGGCATAGTGTGCTTTCAAGGGAAAAATACACATGGAATTGTGTTTTGCAAACAATCTCTATATCACATTGGGTACCACCATTAGCAGCAAGCATGTAATGAAAAAGATTGTTCTGTAACTTTAAAAAGTTCATTTAGAGTAGAAAGTGTTTTCCAGTTGTTATTATTTCTAATGCTTCACTCTCTTCAATCTCACTATGGTTCATTAATGCCTCTTTGGGCTGCTATTTGTATGAGGCTGTCTTCCTCTTCATGCCATTTTATAGATTGACTTTTATAGTGTGAGGGGACTTCAGAAAGTTTGTGGAAAAACTGAATTAAAAATAATTTATTTTCCTACAAAAAGTTGAAATCCATGCATAGTTTCTTATAATATATATTTTCTTGAACTTTTTTTATATCCTCTCATGATGATTTAGGAAGGGTTTTATGAAAAAAGACAAAAGGAAAGAAGGCAATCAGGTTACCAGTGGCTAAAACCAGGGGGATTGGAGGTTGACCACAACAAGACATGAAGGAACTTTTTGGGTCAGTGGTTGATTGTGATGATAGTGATTTAAAAGTAAATAAGTGAATCTGTGAATTGGTTATTGAATATCTTCTTTCTCATTAGAAATGGTGGTTCACATTGAGTATCATGGTCTTAAATGTGCTGAAATAAAATCTTACGTAGCTTTCTCATTTTAGAATCTGTCCTGCCCTAAGAAATAGATTAGGAAGCTGGAAGCATAAACTGGTGTCACAGCTGTTTCTTGATTGGGCATCAGTTTGCTCATCTTTTTGTAACTATGGGAGGTAGAGCTGATGGTCTCCAGTGTTTCTCCCATTTGCCAACTCATGATTCTCTTCCTTTTTGTAAACAAGAATCACTGTTGGACGTTACTGTTTTGGTTTCACATTCTCAAGATGGTCAGAATCACGTGTAAAGACCATCAGAACTCTAATCAAAGATGATTTTATCATCTGAATCTGAGGTGTCTTTGGTACTCTATTGACCTTGATGGAATTTGAAGTTTCTCATCGGCTATTAAGAGTGTTTTAATTGCTTCAGTTCTTTACTATTGTATTTTTAAAATTTCTATCTGCTTCTTTAACTAAAAACCAAAGATTGTTTTCTTCATAAGCTGATTATAGAACCTTGTTTTTATTAAAGGCTTAAGTTTGAGTAGAAGTTCAAACTAACCACCAGAATGACTGTTTCAAACTAGTGAACCATCTGGGAAATAAAATACTTCAAAAATAAACAATTAAATAAGTGAATTCAATTATCCAGTGTGTGGGGAGGGAGAATTTCTGACACCCTTCTTCTGTATCTAGGAAGTTCTTAAGCTGTTGTATGTTAAACATAGATTTTTGTCTATTCATTTGGAAGAAGAGAGAAAAAGAAACAGCATTCTCATTTACTTTGTGAATGAGTGCTATAACTGTTCAGCCAGATAAACAGCAAGTCTTCCTTATCCACAGTTTTGCTTTCCACAGTTCAGTTATCCACAGCCAACTGCCATCTGAAAATATTGATTCTTTCAAGAGAAAGATTCTGAATTCAAATAACTTTTATTATAGTATACTATTATACTGTTCTATTTTATTATCATCATTTATTTCTTCCTGTGCCTAATTTAGAAATTAAACCTTGTCATAGGTATATATGTGTATGTGGAGGAGAAAACATAGTATATGTTGGTTTGACACTGCCTATGTTTTCAGGCCTCCTCTGTAGATAAGGGAACGCTACTAGTTATGGAAGCTTTGGGATTGGCTGCCTATGTTATTAATCGCATCCTGACATTTGAACGGAGCTGTGAAAATGTTGATTACTTTTCTTGATCTGAAATTAGAATAAGCACCTGGAAACCTAGACAAAAAGTCCAGACCCATGAAGGCTTTGCTTGTTACTACTTGCCATACAGTACAGCCTTGACCTGTGAAATCCAGCCTTTCAAAAACCCTCAAATTTGGAGAACTCTGATTATTTACAAGAGGATGCAAAACAGCTATCAAGTATATTATAGAAAAATGGGAAAATCTTTCAAGGAATGTAACTGTTTAATGATGAGTTAAAATGAGAGTATTTTTAAAAAGTTCCTAGGAAAATAGAATGAAAAGATGTTTATTTTGATGCAAAAAACTTATTAATCCATTTGTAATTTATTTTATAATACACATTTTCCATGAAATTTTTGAAGATCTTATGTGTGTCAAATAGCACCACAGTGTCAACTTTATTAATATTAATATTTTTGTATATCTTTTTGTGTGTTGTAGATAAAAGCCATCATGGCTTTGGTTGCTGTTATCCTTTTGGTAGTGATTATCAGTGAGTATTTGCTGTATTATTACTTCTTGGGGGCATCATATGTTTTGGAGTTCACTTCATTCGTTTTTATTTTCAGTTGACCTGGTATGTCCAATGTCAGGAGTGAGTAATGACTTCTGACCTTCAGGAGCCCTTAACCTAGAGCCTATGAGTCTCTGGCAATACTCTTGTTGTATGTAAGTCTTATATGAACAAGCATAAGTATATTTTTGTGAAGATAGAGTTTATATCTTCTGTCAGATTCTCAAAGAGAACCCTCATCCTGTCCCCTACCCACACTTTCAAACACAGAGCTAAGTGAATTATTCAAGGCCAAATATAGCTCCTGTTGCACTCAGGACAAAACATTCATTTTCTATGTATTGTTGACATTCAGTTATGGCAACTTGCATCTCATAAGATTTTCCAGTTAAGTTCTCCAGATGATGGGATTTTTTTTTTTTTTTTGGTTTTTATTTTTTTAGTTTTTAGATTTGACCTTGGTTTTAGTCATTAAAGCTAATTCCTTCCTGTCCTTTTTCCTTTACTGTTCTTTTTAAGATCCCTGATTCTTAATATCTCCTTTTCTTCAAAGTCTCTTATGTTTACAGAGATTTTGTGAAGATGTGGGAAGTATCTCAGAAAAACTGTTTGGAAAGTTTTATGATGCTATTACCTTGTTAAACAGAAAACAGTTTTGTAACAGAAATATAATCAGTTTTCATTATTCATAGATTCTGTGTTTGTTAATTCACTTACTAGCTAAAATGTATTTGTAACCCCCAGATCAGTACTCAAGATGATTTTTGTGGCCTTTCATAGATACATTGAAAGAAGAAAAAAAAAAAAAAAAAGTCTCCTAACCCAAGCATTTCCAGCAGAGGTCAGACAAGGCTATCTCTACCTTCTTGTTTTAGCTCTTGTAACATAAACAAGTGTCCTTTGCAGAGTCTAAACATTTAATGCTGACTTTTCCACATACTTGTGCTTTTTGTTGGGGATGTCACTGTTTTAAAATTTCCTTCAGCACAGTGCTGAAGTGTGCTCTAGTGTTGCTGAGTGCAAGAAGTCTATATGATGTGCCTTCACAGAGAAAGTATATGCCTTACATCAGCAGTGTGCAGGCATGAGTTTCAGTGCTGTTGGCCTTGAGTTCAGTGTTAGTGAATAAACAGTATATGTGAGGGTACTTCAAAAACATCATGGAAAATAGAAATAAAAGTTAAGTTTATTTTGATACAAAGAAATTTGAAATCCAGTTTTTTCAGAATGCACATTTTCCATGAATTTATTGAAGATGCTACATATTAAGTGAGAAATCTTTAAACAGAAATACACAGAAATCAAAGTTATGTATTGATTGATTGACAAAAATGTACCAGCCAGAGGCTCATAGACTCTTAACCCTGTGTTTTCCCTGCAGCAGTGGTTCAGTATTTGCTAATTCAGTGTTTGTGTTGACTTTATAGAACATAACTACCTCAAATAACAAGAATCAACCATAAATATATGGTGGACAACTTGGAAAATGTGGAGTAGCATAAAGAAGAAAATAAAGTTCAACTGTAATCTTACCACACAGAGATAGCTACTGTTAATACAACTGTTGTATATATATCTAGTCTTTTTTTATCACTATATAAACATGTTTTGCAAAATTAAGATCATATTATATATACTTTCTAATAAATATGTTGTGAATATTTTTCCATGTTATTAAGTTTTTTACAACATTTTAACAGCTGCATGCTGCTGTTGGTATGGCATAAATTATTGATCCAGATGCCAATGTTAGACATTTAGGTAGTTTTATGATATTTTTTCTTTCTCATTTCTTATCTGTTATTTCAGCTAAAAGTTCAGCCCTCATTACCCATTTCTAAAAGTGGACATAACTATATTTAGGAACGTCGCTTCTAACATAGCATATGAGTCTGATTTTGATATATTGATATATTTCATTTTTTTCTCTTACAGTTCTTATAGTTGTGAAATACCGTTCTTGATTTGATGACAGAAATCTTCATTAAACAAGATCTGGGACAATAATAATAATAAAAGATTGCTGCATAATTTAAATGAAACCTATGTATATAACTTTCAAAACTTCTTTTTCAAGAAACTAAGAGGCAAGTATCACTTCAAATTGGAGCATTGAGAATGTCCAGTTACCTTCTTCCCTTCTAACAAAATGTGCTTTTAATAATTATGTTTAAGGCAAAGATAACCAGCCTCTATTTTGCTGTATTCCAAGGATCTAATTTGAAACTAGATACTTGCCAGTTCATTATATTTATGTATATAAACACTGATGACAATATTTCATACTAGTATTTTAGTGGCATAGAGACTTGTGTTAACTGCATCAAGGTGGGGTTAGGAAGCCTATATGGAACTCCAAATCGTTATGCTAAAAGAGTTGTATAACCATTCCATCAATATTTGCAAGAATATCATTCTTTTTCTGTGCAGTTGCTTTGCAAGGAATTCCCACGTGTTTATGGGTGTAACAAAAGCTAAATGTTGTAAATGTTGCTGCCTTCAGCTATTAACTAAAAACATTCCAGTAAAACTATTTTTGACTGTATAAGGGAATGTGTAGTAATTTGGGGTATTTTGATTATGAAAATGGGAAATTTAATGAAAACCATGCTATGGCACCATGAAACCAAGATAATAAAAGTACTGGAGAACATCATTGGAGTGTTTGAAAATGATCAGTACATGGGTATAGCTACCAGTTATTGTCCAATCTGTTCTCTGTTAAACTCCAATAAGGACCAGCTGTAATGGGAGTCAATGAAATCCACAGGTGACTTTAACTTCTTCATCTTATTTTTGTTAATAGGTTTTCTCTTTAACTTCTTCTAGCCCTTTTACCAGAAGTGCTAAAATTTGCAAAATCGTCAGCTCTGAATTTTGTGTCTGCGTTCTGCAGTCATCCTTGGGGAGATATGCGTTGTATAGTGAAGTGTCAAATCAGGCAGTGGTGATGAGCAATAAAATCACGAGCCTAGGTAATCTCTATACAAGCTAGTCAGTCAGTGACCAAATGCTAGGGGTCACCATTAATCCCAGCCTATTTTTAATAATATACTTTATAAAACATGTTAACATTAAAGTGTGCCAGCCTCCTTGTATTGTTTAAATAAAACAAAGTATAGTCCCCTAATGTGTATGAGGAAGAAGCTCTGAGGTTCTGCAGAAACTTATGCCTGTGAACATCTTGAGATGTCTCTAAATTAGAAGTAAAGCTTCTGATAAATGCTAGGGGGAATCCTGTGTACATTTTACTTCTTTGGTATTTTAACTCAAAATGTATGAAACATGGAATCTTATGGGGGGTTGTTTTTTAATTCTACAGGATTAGTACTAAGAGGCAAAAATGTTTTGTTGAGAAATCCAAATGAAAAAGCAGATTAAGAGACATTCACTCAAGACACCTGCAAGTTATGGAGGTCTCTATATTTGTTGAACTTTATAGTTAGCTTAAATCATTAAAAAGGAGATAAAAGTCTTACATACTATGAAGTGTTGTCTCTGGTCTCTTCACTCTTTGTAGGTGTCAGTTAATATAAACAGCATCTGAACTTTATAAATTCTTTGACAAAATAGGATACCCAGGAAAGTGAGCATGTTTAGAATTTCGATAGGTAATAGTCCAAAAATGGAAGGTTTTAACTGATGGACAGAATCAGTCCTAACACATACATATAGAGAGAGACATGTTGACCTGTATTTGTATTGAAACTAAACTCATTATGGTTAGTTTTCCATTAGTTGATATACAAATCTGTTTTCTCTGTAATATCTATGAAAATGAAGATTACTTCTCAAAAAGAAGCCACATTTCCAGTGGTTTTAAATAAAGAAAATATGCCACTTTTAAAGAAATAATTATAGGATTATTTTTAAAGTTTTAATCATGAAAAATAAAGGAACTATTTCTACAATATTGAATGTATGTAGTTCTCTTTGTATTTAAAGACACCATTGCTGAGAATACTGGTGGCAGACACATCACACTGTTGGAACTTTGCAGTAGTGATGGTTTGATTCACAGTTTATCATTTTGTCTTTCTTGGTCTTGACTAATCCTGAAACCTTTAAAATAGCTGGCACGTTTATGATATGGTAACCTTGGAGACACGAGCCTTCTTAAGATCAAAGAAGAAAAATTTGCTCAAATTGATGCCAGCCTAACTTCCTTCCCTCCCTAAATCATTCTTTTTCTCACTCAGCTCAGATCATCCTGCATTTGAAAATTGAAGTTTTAACCACCATCAGAACTATTATTATTTAACAACAATGAAGATCAACAGAAAAATTCAAGTAGCTCTGCAAACAGTAATTGATCCCTGGTGAAGTCAGGTCACTGTTTTTGCACCTGAAATATAAACCCTGGTGATTTATGTTTAATTACAGAAGCCTGTTGCCTCACAGCAATTTTGTGATTACAACACCGATTAATTGGTTCCTTCTGCTGATTACAGCTCAGCAATCAATACCTGTGGTCTTTTGGCTCCTCTTCTATAAAACTCACTGGAAATTACCCTTAGATTTTACCAACTGTGAGATTTCTTGATTAAAGAGTGTTCAGTATTGAAGGTGGAATGTTAAAATGAAGGAAGGAAACTTACACATCAGCTATAGAAATGCCTTGTGTTAGCTTTCCCATAGATTGCCTATTATTATAGTATTGTGCATTTCCATATTCTGCATTAGAAAATCATAATGTCAGCATTTTATAACAAAAAGTGGCATCTTTCAGTTCTGTGTGACATGTAAAATAGACTGAGGAAGCAAGAATAAAGAGAAACTGAAATTTCTCATTGCCAGTCCACCCTTATACATACTTGGTGTCCTGTTGGCAGTCTTGGCCTCACTGACTCTGTGTATACATCTGTATATACACTGTGACTAGAAAATGTGTGAGAGATGGTTTTTTCATGTTGGAGGGAGTGCCATTGGGAGATGTCCCTAATTGTATTGAGTCAGGCTATTCCTAAGTCGAGCATAACTGACTGTTCTATTAACCTAACTTTGTTTTCCCATAGAGGTATGTTTGGAGTCAGTGTTATTTTTCTGTGAACAGGGAATAAGAGCATGAATAGATCTAAGAGCATTAACACATTTGTTTTAGAGTGCAATGTAGTGCTTATCTTTGTGCAGGAGATTGCCACAAAGCAATGTAGAGATACTGTGGCTCATAAGGAGCTGAAAAGTGCTCTAGTTCTTGATCCATCTGCATTCTTTTTCCATTTTATAGACAAACAGCACCATCCCTTAGACTGCATAAGGTTTGTGTCTTCTCTGAAGATTTAATGTTAGTCTTAATCTGATTCTGGAACTCAAATAGAATGAGGTATGGAGACACAAACTCTTTTTACTGTGGTTCCTGTTTTTTCCTAAGAAGCTGCTTGGAATAAAAATAGGAATTTAAATGAATTTAAAGGAAAGTGTGACTGACCCAGTTATAAGGGTTAAATGTAAGCTTGGGAAAGCAAGGACATGTTTCTGTGTCTCCCCAGCACTCAGCACAGTGTTAGGTACCTTGCAGATGTCAGATAAATGTGTGTTGACAGAAAGTCTCAAAGGTGCAGTAGTGCTAGGATATAAGTGAGAGTTGTCTTCTGTAGAGCTAACTGGAGAGGTAGCATGATTGACATAATACCTTGACATACTAGTACTCTTTTATAATAATTGCATATAGAAAGTTTCTGGATTCATAGTATTCCATTAGATCATTTTCATTTGATGAGTTCTTGAAATCAAGTCATCTACAAGTATTCAGTATTTTAAGTCTACAAAGTAAATTGCATAAATCAGCAGAGATTTTAGTAAAATGTTAGACATCAAGCTATAAGAGAATCAGAGAACTGCACTTTATGCCTTGGATATGTCATTATTCTAAACTCCACTCTCCTTTATTTAACCATTTTAGTAAGTGTTTTTGATGTTTAAGCAAGTGTAGATATCATGTGCCTTGTGCTCCAGCTCCTTAGTTCTTCACAAACCTCCTTTACCGGTGTTGCAAAGTTCAGTCCTTTGTATTTATATCTGATGTGTATTTGTAGCCTCTCCATAGTAAACAGTAA
The DNA here is from genome assembly GCF_051225735.1 of Oryctolagus cuniculus. NCBI lineage: Eukaryota > Metazoa > Chordata > Mammalia > Lagomorpha > Leporidae > Oryctolagus > Oryctolagus cuniculus. The sequence goes on from NC_142873.1 coordinate 27,302,777, forward strand.
AATAAACTGTTTCATTGAAAACAAAAATTAAGCATTTTGGCTTATTCAGTATGTTGCCTTAACTTCAAGTTACAGCTTATTAGTAACAGCTGGAAAATCACCCCCTTAACCATTCCGAGTCCATGAATGAAAAATTTTCTGCCCTCAAAAACTGTGTCTGATAACTAAGCCACTGATGAAGTTTACAGGTGGTTTCTCTGTAAAATCACTCAAGTCTCAGTTGCAGAGGGAAAAATGGTGGAATACTCATGGTTTCCTCAGTGCAATGTCTCCTCAAAACAGAATGAGGCAGACACATTTCTCTTAAACGTCTGTGTCTCATTCAGAAAATGTAGCATCTGTCTCTCAGCAGTGTAGTGCTGCATTTAAAACACAGTATTCATTCTCTCCAACTTCCCTTTATCCACATGCTGAACTTTCTTTTTAATGCCCTGGAAAGGTGTGGGAGGAAGGTGATGTTGGGAGCACATTGTATCCTGAGATACTCAGTCTCCACAAATAAAGTGTTATCATCAGGAATGGGGATGGGGGCCCGATGCTGGAGCATAGCAGGTAAAGCCACCGCCTGCAGTGCCAGCTTCCCATATGGACAGCAGTTCGAGTTCCGGCTGCTGCACTTCTGATCCAGCTCTCTGCTATGGCCTGGGAAAGCAGCAGAAGATGGCCCAAGTCCTGGGGCCCATGCACCCACGTGGGAGACCTGGAAGAAGCTCCAGGCTCTTGGCTTCAGTCTAGCACAGGTCATTACAGCCATTTGGGGAGTGAACCAGAGATGGGAGACTTCTCTCTCTCTGTGCCTCTGCTTCTCTGTAACTTTACCTTTAAAATAAATAAATAAATCTTTTAAAAGAGAGAGAGAGAGGAATGGTGATGGGAAGTACCTGGTAAGTGCATTCTGGGGATGAGAGTGTTCATACAACCTAACCATTCCATGTTAGTATTGTCAGGCAGGAAGGTCAGATCCTACTCAAATCCAACAGTCTTACTCAGCATATGCCCAGGAGAGCTAAAAACTACCGTGGAGCAGTGAATATATCAGTCTGCTTTTCAGCTGTAGGTATAAGAAGAGATTTGACTTGTAGTCACGTGTACAACTGAGCAGCACCAAGGGCAGTGCACCTACCCTGTTTGTTAAATAATAAGGCTAGATCTCAGCTGTGGAGTTCTAAAAAGAGGCACATGGGACCGGTGAATAACACAAGAGGAGGAACTTCCTGGCTCATTCTCAGCAATGTACAAACTTGCTTTACTTGTCCTGTCAACCTCCTCTCTCTTAACTTTTTTTCTCTCTAGCCGTAGCCCTTGAAAGGTCTGGCTGTACTTGCTACCAGCAGTTCATTTTTGCCCATTTTCTTAAAAATGTCAAGTTTTACCTGCACACTCCACCAGTCTTACTCCTATGAGGATCCCCTGTGACCTTCGCTGGCTAAATCCAGTGGTGCATTCTTAGCCCTGATCTTTGCACATCAGCAGCATTTGACACAGATGGTTACTCTCGGTACACACTTGGAGATTTTGTCTTTTTCCCTTGTGGTCATCGCTCTTCTCTCCAGCTCTCAGTGCACTCTACATACATTCCCTTAGTAAACCTTACCTAAGCTCGCAACTTGAAACGCCATATTTGTGCTACCAAATCCCAAATTTATGTATCCTGCTTGACTTCCCTTGAATGCAGACTCATTGCCAACACTCTTTGGCATCTTCATCATTCTTCAGGTTTGTCATGTCCAAAACAAAACTCCAGTCTGTTCCTATAGACATGCTCCTTGTGCATTCTGTCCCATCTCAGCAGATGACAACTGGATCTTTCTGATTGCTTAGGCCAAAACCTCTGAGTCCTACTGACTCCTTAAAATTCTCTCACAATGCAGATGTAATTCACCGGAAAATCCTCTAGTTCTACCTAAAATATACAGAGTTCCTGAACAATTCTCATTGCCTCCACTGACTGCCTAGGCCTTTGTTGTCATCATCTCTCACCTGGACTACTAACTACAGTAGTTTTCTAACTGATCTCAGGTTTCACCATTCCCCCTCTCCCCAGGGTCTGGTCTCAATACAATGGTGAAAGTATTTCAGAATGTGGTCGGGTCCCTGCATTGCTTCACTCAACAACAGTTAAATGGCTTCCCATCTTCCTCAGCATAAAAGCCAAAATCCCTTTGGTGGCCTGCCAGGTCTTCCATGAGGTACTCCCAAGGTGCTGTTCTGACCTCTTCCTGTCTTTTGCTTAGTCATTGTGCTGCCCCCACATTGGCCTTGATATTCCTCAAACCTTCCCGTTATGTTTTTACCTTAAGGATTTGCACTTACTGTGCCCCTGTTTGAAAAGCCCTTCCGTGGACATCAGTATTCTAATTCTTTTGAATCTTTTATCACATTTTACTTTCTCAGTAAAGTCTCTCCTGAGTACACTATCTAATCCTCTTACCCTGTTTTTCCAGAACACCAAACCCTCCTAATGTTCTATAAAATCTAGTTTTTTGTTTATTGTCTTGCCCACTCCAAATAAACTTCAAAAGAAGATTTTTTTGTTTTGTTCTGTTGTCTGTCCCAACAGTAAGTGTCATAGTGAGCACTCAAATAATTACTGAATAAATACATCAACTTTCCTGAAGACACCAAGAAAGACCATAATTTTTAAAATGATGTACTATAAGAACTAAACTGAGTTTTAGTGTGTCAGCATTTGCAATAGGATGGAAGATCTGGCTGCCATAATTCAGCAAGTCATAAAGAGAAAAGGTGAAGTAAAGTACAGTTAACGATAAAGACAATTAAGTCAGCAAGGGGTGAAGGAACTGCAGCACAGATGTTAAGCCGGTCACTGAAGCAGAAAGGAGAACTGACAAAATCAGTGATGTGGAAGGGAGGCTGATAAGCTGTTACCGAACAGAGAGAGAAGATAACATAATGTACATGGAGAAGGAGGTGATAGATCTAGGAGTCAAAAAAATGACAAAGAATCACAGTGTTGCTGGAAAAATCCAAAGAAAGTGAAATATAAATACTCTCAAAAATGTTTTTCTTTGGTTAAACTTTAAAACTTAAAGTCCTATAGGAGAAAAATGTATTTGTCAGATATAAGAAAAGATTCTATGATAGATTGTGGCAAAATATACGAATCAGAAGATTAAAGGGGAAAATCCAATAAATATCAAGACCAGAAAAATTGGTTACCTGCAAGGAAGCACAAATTAGGTTTTCCACTGAGTTACAGAACCAGCACCTATAGAGTTTTGAGAGGCTACAACTTTGACTCAAAAATTTTATACCCTGTCAGTTATCATTTACACATAAGAACTAAACACAACATTCTTTAAAATGTGAGTTTCTTTTCTTGGAAAAAAAAAAAAACATATTACTCGGAAGCCTCCATAGTTTAGGCCACTGAGAGAGAAACTAAAATTGAGATTTTGAAACAGATGATTTCATTCTTCTGCTTAAAATGCTCTGATGGGGTCTAGTTATACTTACAGGGTGAACTAAACTTACCTCCTTGGTCCCATCAGGTGCTGCCTGGGTGGCAAACTGTATTGTCACAGCACACTCAAAGTAATATTAATGTAGGTGTGGGTAGAGCTTAAGGAAACTACAAGGGGTGGTCCAGCCACCTAGGCTTGAAGGGCTGAGGGAAGGGGGGGGGCAGTTACTAAAATCTGGAAGAAGAAAGTCATAGAAGGAGAGGGTTATTTTGGCTTTTGGTCAAAGGATGCAGGGAGGAAGAAAGCCATAAGGATCAATGTCCAGAGCTGTTGTGTGTGTGGATTTTCCCCCATGTGATACAATGCTAGGAGTTTCCCCTTTTGAGATCAACCAGAAACCAGAGGGGAAGCAAACCCATGCAGGTCACCATCCTAAAAGCAGGGTGGGAGGTGCACTGGGTCAGATGCCCACATTCCATTCCTCAGCTGCTGTAGAAATTGAGAATGTTGACTACTAATGGCTTCCAGGTGCCCCCTTCTCCGGAGAACTGCTGTCAGCTGATGAAATCCACTTCCACTGGGAATTATGCACCTTGCCAAGGGGTGCCCTAGAAGTCATGTTCAACTAATGCTGGAATCCAAATGCTGACTTTTTTTTTTTACTTTTTTATCTCAACGTGAGACAACTCCATGTTGTGATGTTCACCTCAGAGGTCATGCACAAATGTACACACACACACACACACACGGATCTACTCAAAGCTGGACTTGGAGACCATATCCTTAGCATTGACATTTCCCCTTCCTTATCCTGAATCTTAGTCCCTTCCGGGTTTTGATCAGTCTCTCAACAAATCACGTGCGCCTGAATCCATCTACCAGACTGAAGGAACTCAATCTGAGATGGTTGGTACTAGAAATGGCTCTAGAGATTCTGGAGCTGGATCATCCCCTGGTGGAGGACTATAACCTCATTGCTGGTGGTAGATGGAGTACAGGTGTCAGTAGCCTCTAATAATTGCTAAAATGTTTGGCCCTGGTGAAGTGGAAGGATATGCACAAATCCATGCAGCCTCTCTGGCACTGGAGAAAAACAGGTGATGTAGTAACCACAAGGGGTTGGGAATGGCACGGCTGCTGCTAAGCACAACGTACAGCTTTGAAGCAGGGTGATAGATGCAGGTCTATCAATCATGAATTTAAAGCAAAATGTGAGAGACTCTCCTCAAGTATCTAAACATAACCTTCATTTCCTGAAGCTGAAGAGCTGAGACAGCCAAAGTTCAGACCCAGACAATATTCAGGTGGCCAAAGGATTTCTCAGCTTGGTCTGGTCTTCTATGCCAAAGACGTCAGGAGGGAAGCAGTAGGACCCAGAGACTTGGGGTGGGGAGCTCCAGGTACATTCACTTGAGAGTCTTGAGTCCTCAGATTCCCAAGAATTCTCTGGGCCTGCAGGAGTATTCCCAGGCCTCCTTTTTAAAGAAAAAGCCCAATTTTCCCCTTCACTCCTGCTTGCTTTAAAGTAACTCCAAGATCATGCTGGCCCATCTTGGGATCTGCCCTCACCTGTTTTCCTGGCCACCAGACCCATAACCTGTCTGGAATCAAGGCTCAGGGGAGTGGTTTAACAATTTTTCCAGCACTTGCACAGGTGACAGAGGCAAAGCTGGAATCCAATGTGAAAGAAATCCCAGGCCCATCAAGCTGCATCACCATGCACCAAAGGCAGTTTCCCTTTACAAACGAAACTCAAATTTTCACTGTGTCTGTTTTCTGCTTCCATGGTCAATAGGGATGGGAAGCAAGTGATAAATACAAAGTGCAGAGTTCAGTGGCAATAAGTACATTCACAAAAATATCTTGCAGAGGTACTTGTCTTTCATTTATGTGTTCAATTCTTTATTCAGTTACAAATATTTCTTGAGCATATACTGTATGCCAGTCATTGCTTTCTCTGTCAGGCCACCTCCCTCTCCTCTTTCCCTTGGGATCAAGGATGAAGAATGGTGATGAGTAGAATCCTTGTCAAGGTGCAGAGAAATTCCTAGCATATTTCTACCACACACTTGTTAAACCACTTTCCATTTTTATTAGCTATTTACTCCATATGTTTGGCAAATTTGCCCTCTTAACATTCCACCCACCTTGGTGTGACCCGCAAGCTCAATGAAATGTTTTTCTTTGTAGAACTCAGTCCTTAGCTGAAAGTATTAAAAACACTAGCCCTCAGAGGCCAGCATTTTGGTGCAGAGGGTTGATATACCTGTGACGCCTGCATCGCATATCAGTCCAGACTCTTCCGCTTCTGATCTAGCTCCCTGCTAATGTGCAAAATGGTCCAATTACTTCGGCCCCCTGCTGTCCACTTGTGAGACCCAGATGGAGTTCCAAGCTTTTGACTTCTGGCCCTGGTTGTTGCAGCCATTTGGAGAGAAAACCTGGGGTTGGCACTATTGGCACAGCGGGTTAAAGCTGCCGCCTATGGTGCTGGCATCCCATATGGGTACCGGTTCCAGTCCCGGCTGCTCCACTTCTGATTCAGCTTTCTGCTATGGCCTGAGAAAGCAGTCCTTGGGCCCTTGCACCTGCATGGGAGACTCAGAAGAGGTTCCTGGCTCCTGGCTTCAGATCAGCTCAGCTCTGGCTGTTGCAGTCGTTTGGGAAATAAACCTCTCTCTCTGGCTGGAAGACCTCTCTCTCTCTCTCTCTCTCTCTCTCTCTCTCTCTCTCTCAGCTCTACCTTTCTCTGTAACTCTGTTTCAAATACATAAAATAAATCTTTTTTAAAAATTGTGCTGTATGTACCATAATTTAAAACAAACAAAGAAACAAACAAAAAACAGCAGTTGCAAGTTCTCTCTCCTCCCCCTGCTCCCTGTTGGCCCCCTGCCCTGCAACTGTACCTTTCAAATAAATAAATCTTTAAAAAAAAAAAAAAAAAAGGAAAGAATGAGAGAAAACTAGTCTGAGACAGGGTGATATTAAAAAATCTTTTGCCACTGGTACAACAAGGAGTTGGGTGGATTGGGCCCAGGGCACAAGTAGGGACACTTGAGGGCTCAGGGTAGCAACTGTTTACCTGTGGGAAGGCACTTAACACTGGTATAGCTCTATTCATGGATACCCACTGGCTGTTACCAGTCTGGCCCAAGGAAGTGTCCTTGCTGCTCTCTGTTGATAGGTAACCTGTTGTACTCAGTGTAACAGCTGGATCCCAAGTGCATCCACCCACAACCGCCGCTTTAACTCTGGCTCCCCTTAGTGGGCCAAGTAAACAACAGAGTTACAGGCCTGAAGAAGGAACTGGAGAGGACATGGAAGATAAAGACAAAATGGGTGTGAAGAGAAAATATGCCATCTTCCATCTCTCAGGAACTGTGTAGTTTGCCTGTGTTCAGTTTTGAGGTTTTTGTCTTTGTTTTTTCTTTTTGTGTTTTCCTTTTTTTTTTTTTTTTTGGTTCCAAGTTTTGTTCAAGAACTCATACAAAATATTCCAGATAAGAGCTTTCATCCTCTTCTTCTTCCTCTTCATCATCCCAGTTAGTGTGGAAGTAACACAGTTTGTAACTGTCTTTTGCTGTTAGCAACTACACACAATCAATCCCGTAGATTATTCTTCAGATATTTTTTGGTGAGGTCCTACAGATACCTTTTGGAGAAAGGCACTTCAAGTCAGAGTGATCTTTCCTTTTCTTGTTTTGATGGTCACGACCCCTCCACCAAGGTTCCCAGTTTTTCCATTCACTTTGATTCTCTCTGGGAGACACTGCTCATTGCAGCATTGATGATTATTTATTTATTTATTATTTATTAATTTTTCCCCTCTTGCCACAGACTTTTCCACTGGCGCCGTGGCTGCAGCAAGAGGCAGAAAACTGAGTTCCATTTTAAGCATACAAGTTTATGAGCAGCAGCTGTGGGGTGGCAGAAAGCACCATGGACCATGGGAAGAAAGGCCTGTGCTCAGCTGTCTGAAGAATTTGAGCAGGGCGGGCGGCATGTGCAGTGGATTAAGCTGCTGCTTGGAAGCCTGCATCCCATATTGGAGTGCCTGCTTTGAGTCCCAGCTACTTTGCTTCTGATCCAGCTTCCTGTTAATGTGCACCTGGGAGACAGGAGGTGATGGCTCAAATACTTGGGTCCCTGCCACCTATATAGGAGTTCTGGATGGAGAGCCTAGCCTAGATTCTGCCTGGCTCAGCCCTGGTTGTTATGGCCATTTGGGGAGTGAACCAGTGGATGGAATATATTTCTCTCTCTCCCTCTGCCTTCCAAACGAATAAATAAATCTTTTTTAGATTCATTTTATTTATTGAAAGACAGGGTTTTAGAGAGAGACGTAGAGCCAGAGAGAGGTTTTCTATCTGCTGGTTCACTCCCCAAATGACCACAACGGCCAGAGCTGAGCTGATCCAAAGCCAGGAGCCAGGAGCTTCTTCAGGATCTCCCATGTGGGTGCAAGGGTCCAAGCACTTGGGCCATCTTTCATTCCTTTTCCAGGCCATAGCAGAGAGCTGGATATGAAGTGGAGCAGCCAGGACTCAAACAGGTGCCCATATGGGATGCCAGCACTGCAGGCGGCAGCTTTACCTGCAACACCACAGTGCCAGCCCCTAGTCTCATATAAACTTTTGAAAATGATCAATAGTATACAATTGAAAAAAATTCAAAAGGGGAAAGAAAGTATTATATAGGATCAGGTGTTTGGTCTAGCAGTTAAGACACTGTTTGAGACCACACATCCCAAATCAGTGTTTCTGGGTTCAATTCCCAGCTCTGCTCTGATTCCAGAAGTGCAAGGGTCATGAGTGCAGGGGCCCAAGAACTTGGGTCATCTTCTACTGCTTTCCAGGCCATAGCAGAGAGCTGGATGGGAAGTAGAGCAGCTGGGGCTCAAACTGTAGCCCATAAGGGATGTCAGCACCACAGGCCGAGGCTTTAATCCACTGTGCCACAGCACCGGCCCCAATAAATCTTTAAGAAGAACTTGAGCTATCCTGGACAAATCACTTAACTTTTCTGAGTCTTATGCCCTCCCTTTAAATGCATAGGATAACAACTTACATAAGATTCGTGTTAGTGTTCACTGTAGTAAAGTTAATAAGTGTATGCAATTAGCAGTGAGCGCCTTATATCCATTGAATATTTGTTGACTCAATATGCAAAATGAATGTGAAATTCAGTGACTCTAAAGGTAATGTGAGGGAGTTTAAGGCTTTCCTGAGGAGCTGGGTAAAGCCTCCCCCTGCAGTGTTGGAATCCCATATGGATGCCAGTTAAAGTCCCGGCTGCTCCACTTCCGATCCAGCTCTCTGCTATGGCCTGGGAAAGCAGTAGAAGATGCCCAAGTCCTTGGGCCCCTGCACCCACGTGGGAGACCTGGAAGAAGCTCCTGGCTCCTGGCTTCAGATCGGCTTAGCTCTGGCCGTTGCGGCCAATTGGAGAGTGAACCAGTGGATGAAGGACCTCTCTCTCTCTCTCTCTCTCTCTGCCTCTCTTTCTCTCTGTGTGTAACTCTGATTTTCAAATAAATAAATAAATCTTTAAAACAAACAAGCAAAAAAACAGTATATATGAAATACATGAAATCTGTTCCCTTTATATAAATAAATTCTCAAAAATTTTTTTAAAACACAAAGATGATTCAACTGGAAAAAATAAGTATCTGGCTTCAAATATCAAAAGTGCTAATAAACTCCAAAGTAAACTAATCTTTTATAAGATTGGGAAATAATACTCCACTAAGAAAAATTCAGGTTACCACTAATTTTTTTTACATCAAATTACACAATTTTTAAAAACACCTTTAACTTCCACATCTCACTGTCACCACCAAAACTGTTTCAAACCGTTTGAAACAACAACAAATCAAAGTATTTCTTATCCTCAAAAAATGACGAGAAAAAAACATTGATATTTCAGCATTATTTTTAAAAATAACCATTTTCCTAATGAAAGGAAAATGTTACGAGCTCAGTGAACAATGGTTCTTTTCTAAGGAAACTGGAAAATATCAATATTTTGCAACTTATTCCCTTTACCCTTCAATCTTGCTGGCAAGCACTCAACTGAACCTCTTTATTATTCTTCAATGTAAGACTTTATTTCTCCTTTTATTCTCCTTGGGGCAAAGGGCTTCTTTTTCAGTGTTTTATAATCATCTATTTCAAACAAAATCCACCACCACCAGCAATGAAAACACCAAGCCAACTGTTAAATTTTCTTCTACCTGAGTCACTGGGGCATCTTCCTCATTCTACATCTTTCTTTCATGTATTGTCATTTTCATTGCTTTCCTAAAAAGCCTACACTTTCCCTCAAAGTTTGCATTGTCCTGATGTCCCAAAAAGCTTATGTTGTTTTCCAAGACCAAATTCTGTAAACAAAGCCGGATCCCCCGTTCGTGATGGCTTTCACACTTGATCTTTTCTCCAGGCTGCAGCCAACTCTGGGCTTAGCCAAGTTGGCTTAGTGGTATTTGTGCCTGAAATTGCCTGGAGAAGGGCTAGCGCCAGGTATAAAACCCAGGCATTTTGAGCCTGCTTGTTTATTTTTAAAGTCCATATTCTTTTTATTTAAGGACTCCTCTTCCTCTGCCTTTACCAATATTTCCAAACTAAATCAGCTTTCAAGACAGGGCTCATTCTAGAGCCACAAAGTCTTGTTTATCCCAGAAGCTTGGCCAGCAGATTTTGAATTCTGAACAGTGTGCCCTACTTAAGGGGGGAGGTTAGGGAGAGAGAAAATAGCTTTCCCAGAAGTATGCAGCTAAAATTCCAACCAATCTACTTTGAAAATTTGGAATGATTTCTTCCATCCTTACTAGTAGAAGGCCATTACGGCATGATGACTTCCAAAAGCTGTCCACGCCTGTTTTGTAAACAGGTTGTTTCTTGCTAGAGGTCCTCTCCTGTAACCTCCATATCTGCTGACCTTGTCCATTCACCAGTAGTGCACACTGTTTTTGAAAGGCGATTTTGATGAGATACTTGCAGTACTGTATTAGCTGGGAGAACGGGTCAGCCCTGCTGATGCTATCCTTGGTGTTTTGTTTGTGCCTGCCGCTGATATCACCAAGTAAACATTGGATCCCTTCATTTGGCAACAGGTCTGCAGTTATAAACATCCTCCAGATGTGACTGAAGTAGTCAGAGGTAGGATTTAACAAGGAAAAGTTTCAACGTGCATGTAACGTTCCCACTTTCCCTGTAACTATTTCGCTTAATATAAATAAATATCTTGAGTAAGTCTTAAATATATTTACAAAGTACATGCTAAGCTCTCTTCTTCCATTTTTTTTTTTTTTAAGATTTATTTATTTGTTTGAGAGTCAAAGTTACACAGAGAGAGAAGGAGACAGAGAGAGAGAGAGAAAGGTCCTCCATCCACTGGTTCACTCCCCAATTGGCCGCAACGGCCAGAGCTAAGCTGATCTGAAGCCAGGAGCCTGGAGCTTCTTCCGGGTCTCCCATGTGGGTGTAGGGGCCCAAGGACTTGAGCCATCTTCTACTGCTTTCCCAGGCCATAGCAGAGAGCTGGGTCGGAAGTGGAGCAGCCAGGACTCGAACCAGCACCCATATGGGATGGTGGCATTGCAGGCCGCAGATTTACCTGCTACACCACAGTGCCAGCCCCTGTTTATTTTTAAAAGGTTTATTTACTTATTTATTTATTTGAAAGGCAGAGTTAGAGAGAGAGAGAGGGGGAGAGAGAGAGAGGTCTTGAATCTGCTGGTTCACTCCCCAAATGGCTGCAACAGCCGGAGCTATGCTGATCTGAAGCCAGGAGCCAGGAGCTTCTTCCAGGTCTCCCACATGGGTGCAGGGGCCCAAGGACTTGGGTCATCTTCTACTGCTCTCCTAGGCCATAGCAGAGAGCTGGATTGGGAGAGGAGCAGCCGGGACTAGAACCAGCACCCATATGTGATGCTGGCACTGCAGGCGGTGGCTTTACCCCCTAAGCCAAAGCACAGGCTCCTCTCCCATTGTTTTCTTCTCTCTCTCTCCCTCTCTCTCTCTCTCAATTCTTATTTATTTATTTGAAAGGCAGAGTAACAGAGAGAGACAGAGATTTTTTCCATCTGTCGGTTGACTCCCCAGATGACTCCAGAGGCTGGGGTGGGGCTGGGCCAGCCTATAACTCCATCTGGATCTCCCACAGGGGTGGCAGTGACCAAGCACTTACCTGCCGCTGCTTTCCCAGGTGCAATAGCAGACAGTGGATCAGAAGTGGAACAGCCCAACCACTTGGGCTACTTTCTGCTGCTTTCCCAGAGAGACTAGCAAGGACCTGGATGGGAAGTGGAGTAGCTAGAACTCAAGCTGGTGCCCATATGGGATGCCGGCAGTGCAGATGGTGGCTTAACCCACTGCACCACAGCACTGGCCCCAAGAATCAGTTTTTAAATTATTATTTCTTACCTTAGGACTTTTGGATCACTGAGGTGGTATCAATTCAACTGTCAAATCTATGCAAGGTATAGGGCAGTTTCAATTTCTCAGAGGATAAAATCAAGCTTCTTTTTCATTTCTTTGAGATGGTGAATGGTTTTCCTGTCCCTCTTGCCATTCTTTCACTGAAAGTGTACCCCTTCAGGGATTCATATTTTAGGTAGAGTCTTAGCTACAAAAGGCTACCTTGGGGCCAGTGCTGTGGCACAGCAGATTAAGTTGCCACCTGAAATGCCACCATCCCATATGAACGATTGTTCAACTCCCAGCTGCTCCACTTACAATCCAGCTTCTTGCTAATGCACCTGAGAAGGTAGCAGAAGATGGTCCAAGTACTAGGGCCCTGGCGCCTGTGTGGGAGACCTAGATGAACCTCCTGGCTCCTGGCTTCCAGCAGATGGAAGATTCTCTCTCTCTCTCTCTCTCTCTCTCTCTCTCTCTCTGCCTCTTGCTCTCTGTAACTGTGCCTCTCAAATAAATAAATCTTTTTTTTTAAATCTGAGAGAAAATACTTCATACCACATACAAAATTTAACTCAAAATGGACTGTAGGTCTAAATATAAAACCCAAGATTGTAAAACATCTAGCAGAAGATGAAAGAAAATCTCTATCACTCTGAGTTAGATAAAGATTTCTTAGCTAACACAAAGTGTGCAAAAATTTTAAAAGAAGGTAAATTGGACTTTATCAAAATTTAAATCTTTGGTTTTTTAAAAAAGATTTATTTATTCATTTGAAAGGTAGAGTTACAGAGAGGCAGAGGCAGAGAGAGAAAGAAAGAGAGAGAGAGAGAGAGAGAGAGAGATCTTCCATCTGCTGATTCACTCCCCAGATGCTCCTGGAAGGCAACAGATGATGACTGGGGTACTTGGGTCCCTGCCATGCATGTGAGAGACCTGAATAAGTTGCAGGTTCCTGGCTTTGGCCTGATCCAGCCCTGGCTGTTGTGGGCATTGAAGGAGTGAAGCAGTTGGTTGAAATCTCTCTCTTTCTCCCTATACGTAAAACTTTTTTTTAAAAATCACTATTAGATACCATCAAATAACTGTTAGAATGACTGCAGTTTTAAAAAACTGCATTTTTTAAAAAACTGTTAGAATGACAGCACCAAATGTCGTCAGGGATGTGAAACAGCCACGCCGCGTCCAGCAGCGCAGGGCCAGGACGCCCGCTCCCTGCCACCCAGCCCCGGCCACACCAAGTGCCTAAAGGAGTGTTGGACACGGTCTCGCTCTCGGGCCAACGTTCACGTTAATACTCGGGTGCTGTATATGTTTTATAACAGACAGATGTTAGCATTTATGCTTTGATGGTTGGACGTTTAATTAAAAATATTTTTCATAAAAAAAAGAAACAAGGAACAACAGGAATCTCACACACTGCTGGTAGGAAGGTAAAAATAGTACAGTCATTCTGGGAAACAGTTTGGCAGTTTCTTATAACACTGAATACACTATCACCATATAACCTGGCAATCCTAGATATTTACCCGAGAGAAATGAAAATATGTGAGTACACAGAAATGTGCGTCCAAAGGATTATAACAGCTTCACTCTTTGTTATGGCCCTCTGCCCTCCCGACACACACAAATAGTATGTTGAAATCCTAACCCTCAGTCTTATCACGTGACGGTATTTGGAACTAGGTTGGTTGCAGATGGAATCAGTTAGGGTGAAATCATACTGAATTAGGGAAAGCCCTTAATCCACTGTGACAGATGTCTTGTAAAAGGAAAAATTTGGACACAGGCACATAACAAGGGAGGACGTGAATGTGAAGGCACCCATGTGTAAGCAAGGAGAGAGAACAGGAAGAGATCCCTCCTCACAACCCCTAGAAGGAGCGAAACTGCTGTCACCTTGATTTTGAACTTCAGAACTGTTAAGTAGTACATTTCCATTAAGTTACCCAGTTTGCAGTACTTTTTTCTAACATCTCTAGCAAACACTTTTTTTTTTTTTTTTTTTGACAGGCAGAGTGGACAGTGAGAGAGAGAGACAGAGAGAAAGGTCTTCCTTTTGCCGTTGGTTCACCCTCCAATGGCCACTGCGGCCGGCACACTGCGGCCCGCGCACCACGCTGATCTGATGGCAGGAGCCAGGTACTTATCCTGGTCTCCCATGAGGTGCAGGGCCCAAGCACTTGGGCCATCCTTCACTGCACTCCCTGGCCACAGCAGAGAGCTGGCCTGGAAGAGAGCAACCAGGACAGAATCCGGCACCCCGACCGGGACTAGAACCCGGTGTGCCGGCGCCGCAGTGCGGAGGATTAGCCTAGTGAGCTGCGGCGCCGGCTCTAGCAAACATTAAAATTGAAAACAATGCCAAGGTCTGCCAACTGCTAAGAAGATAAATATATTACACTAACCCATACTATGGAGACCACTCATTACTAAAAAGGAATGAACTCCTCAAAAATGCAACTGCATGGATGAATCTCCAAAGCATTTATGCTATTTGATAGGAACCAGAAGTAAAGGGATGAATACCTTATATTTTCGTTTATAAGACATTCCTGAAAAAGCAAAACTGTTGGGACAGAAATCAGATCAGTGACTGCCAAGGGCTACTGAATAAGAGATGCTCTACAGAAGGGCCCAAGGACACTTTTTGGAAGAAAGAAAATGTTCTTTACACATGCTCCATGACAAAAAACAGGGTTTTGGCCTCCCAAACTCTTTGTAAGATGAAGATATCATTAAGTCAAAAATGCATTGACTACAGCTAATCTACTGAGCATTGAACATCATGGCTTAGCAACACAGTATACTATTGGACTGTAGGGACCCTCTAGTTGTCCGGGAGCTGCCACTCACTCTTGCTGCCCGCGTCTCCAGAGAGTAGTGAACTGCACATTCCTGGTCTGGAAAGGGTCAGCTTCAAAAGTCAAAGCAGGGTTTCTCCCAAATGCATGTAGCTTTCACAGCACCATAGAGTCAAAAAATATATAAAATAGGAACCATTCATGATTGTGATCACGAATATACTTATATAATTGTATATATTTATCAAAACACATACCTTAAAAGGGTGACTTTTGTTGTATGGGACTTATCTCTTAATAAACTTGACTGTTTAAACTTTTATTTAGTACGCATAAATTTAGAAAGTACAACTTTTGGATTATAGCGGCTTTTTCCCCCCATAACCACCCTCCCACCCACAACCATCCCATCTCCCACTCCCTCTCCCATCCCATTCTTCATCAAGATTCATTTTTAATTATCTTTATATACAGAAGATCAATTTAGTATATACTAAGTAAAGATTTCAGCAGTTTGCACCCACACAGAAACACAAAGTATAAAGTACTGTTTGAGTACTAGTTATACTGTTAATTCACATAGTATAATTCATTAAGGACAGAAGTCCTACACAGGGAATAAGTGCACAGTGACTTCTGTTGTTGATTTAACAATTGACACTCTTATTTATGACATCAGTAATCACCTGAGGCTCTTGTCATGAGCTGCCAAGGCTATGGAAGTCTCTTGAGTTCATCAACTCCGATCTTATTTAGACAAGGCCATAGCTGACTGTAAAACTTATCTTGGGGCTGATGCTGTGGCCTAGCAGGTAAAGCTGCTACCTGCTGTGCTGGAATCCCATATGTGCACTGGTTCAAGTCCCAGCTGCTCCACTTCAGATCCAGCTCTCTGCTATGGCCTGGGAAAGCAGTGAAAGATGGCCCAAGTGCTTGGGCCCCTGCACCTCTGTGGGAGACCTGGAAGAAGCTTCTGGCTTCAGATCAGTGTAGCTCCAGCCATTTCGACCAGTTGGGGAGTGAACCAGTGAATGGAAGACCTCTCTCTCTCTCTGCCTCTCTTTCTCTCTCTCTCCCTCTGTGTAACTCTTTAAAATAAATAAATAAATCTAAAAAAATTATCTTACAAAGATGGAAACCGAAGTATGTATTCTCATCAATTAAATATAATCACTGTGAACATTTTGCTATATTTATAACCAGCTGTTATTAATCAAATAAGTATCTAAAAACTTAGCTTGACATTATATATACAGCTTTATAATTTAATCCATTTTGTAAAATATAACTATCAATATCCTCCTAAAACTATTTCTGACTAATCTATTTTATGGTGTATGTTATATTTTCTTCAACCAGTCTCCAGTTGTTGAAAACTAGGAGTTTCTCCATGGATTTTCAGTTATAAACAATGCTTCAATCAATCAAGTTTTTATTCATGGGGCTAGCATTGTGGTGTGGCAGGTAAAGCTGCTGCCTGCAATGCCGACATACCGTATGGGTGATGGTTCATGTCCCAGCTGCTACACTTCCCACTCAGCTCCCTGCTAATGCTCCTGGGAAAGCACCAGAAGATGGCTCAAGTCCTTGGCCCCTGCACCCATGTGGATGACCCCGAAGAAGCGCCTATCTCTTGACTCCTGGCTTTGGTCTAACCCAGTCTTGGCCATTGTGGCCCTTTGGAGAGTGAACCAATGGATGGAAGAACCCTCTCTTTCTCTCTCTGTAACCCTGTCTTTAAAATAAATAAAATAATTATTTTAAAGTTGTTATCCACATTTATAATATAAAATAGAACAATACTACCTTTTATTAAGCAATGATAAATATATGCTATGATATATTGATATAAAATTGCTGGTTAAGAAAGAATTCATTTAGAAAATATCCCCTCTTCCTGGCATATACATCCTTGTGGTAAAATTTAGAGAGGCTGGTGAAAATAGCCTGAGGGCTGGCATCAGGGCATCTGGGTTTGGGCTCCCATCTGTCCCTTTGTGATAACTTACACTGGCTTTCTGATTTGTAAATTGGTGAATCTCCTTGCTCACCTCCTCTATAGATGGGCTAGAAATGCTAATAATTGCTTTCTCACCCTCCTTTGCAGTTAAGATATCCACCTGATATATTTCTGGGCAACAAAATGTACATTGGGAAAGCTTTTGCTTCCTAATAAAGGCAAAGGTGTCCCTGGGGCCTGCTCCTTCCTTTCCTCCTTTTCTAGACTTAAAGAGGGATGTGATGCTGCAGCAGTTGTCTTCCAACCGTGAGGTGGCTTTCATGAGAGTGAGAGGCCAGCATGTTAATGACAGGGAGGAGCCCTGATCCCTGATGACACTGTTGGGCCACCACACCAGTCCCAGAATGACATATCCAGGCCATTCGTCAAATGGTAGCAACAATCTCCATCTGTTTTAGCCAGGTTTTTTGTTATTTATAGGTGAAAGCATTCCTCACATTCCTGTTGTTGAGCAAGGCAAATGAGATATATATGAGATAGTGCTTTATAGGGCACACAGCAGACTCACAGAATGACAAATGCCCTAAACAGCACTCTGGCCTCAGAATCAGCCCTTAAGGCACTCTGATCTGGCTAAAAAGCCCATGAGAGCATTTCAGGCATGGAAAACAAAGACACTGTGGGATAAAATGACCTAAAGGAAAGATCTCTGTGAGTGGAAAGAAGGGGCCATCAAAGAAGGCGGTACCTTTCTCTAAAGGGAGGAGAGAACTTCCACTTTGATTATGGCCTTGCCTAAATACGGTCAGAATTTGTGAACTCAGGAGGCTTCCATAGCCTTGGCAGTTCATGACAAGAGCCTCCGGTGATTACTGATGTCATAAATAAGAGTGTTAATTGTTAACAACAGGAGTCACTGTGCACTTGCTCCCCATGTAGGACTTCTGTCCTTAATGAATTGTACTATGAGAATTAACAGTAAAACTAGTCTTCAAACAGTACTTTATATGTTGTGTTTCTGTGTGGGTGCAAACTGTTGAACTCTTCACTTAGTATAGAGTTGATCTTCTGTAAATAAAGACAATTAAAAATGAATATTAATGAAGAATGGGATGGGAGAGAGAGTAGGAGGTGGTATGGTTAGGGGGTGGGAGGGTGGATATGGGGGGAAGAACTGCTATAATCCAAAAGTTGTACCTATGAAATTTATATTTATTAAATAAAAGCTTTCTATAAAATAAAGAAGAGAAATAGTGCTTTATAACATGTGAACCAATATATACATTTCAGATCTATTAAATATAAAATCAGGGGGCTGGTGCTGTGGCATAGTAACTTAAGCTGCAACCTGAAGTGTCAGCATCCCATATGGGTGCCGGTTCAAGTCCAGGCTGCTCCACTTTTGATCCAAGACTGCTGATAGCCTGGGAAAGCAGTAGAGGATGGTCCAAGTGCTTTGGCCCCTGCATCCATGTGGGAGACCCAGAAAAAGTTCTTGGCTCCTGGTTTTGGATCAGCCAGCAACCATTTGTGGAATAAACCAGTGGTTAGAAGACCTCTCTCACTGTCTCTTCCTCTCTAGGTCTATAACTCTGCCTCTCAAATAAATAAATCTTTAAAATATATATGTACATAATTAATAATATGGTATCAGTCCACTTTTTCTCTCCAAGCTTCAGATTCATTAAGAGTTTACATTACTTTATTTTATTTATTTATTTATTTGACAGATAGAGTTAGTGAGAGAGAGAGAGAGAGAGAAAGGTCTTCCTCCCATTGGTTCACCCCCCAAATGGCTGCTATGGCCGGTGCTGCACTGATCTGAAGCTAGGAACCAGGTGCTTCCTCCTGGTCTCCCATGCGGGTGTAGGGGCCCAAGCACTTGGGCCATCCTCCACTGCCCTCCTGGGCCACAACACAGAGCTGGACTGGAAGAGGAGCAACCGGGACTAGCACCTGGCGCCCATATGGGATGCCGGCGCCGCAGGCAGAGGATTAACCAAGTGAGCCCCGGCCCGGCCCCAACATTACTTTAAAATTATTGATTGATTTGAAACTTTTGAAAATTATTGAGAGAGGCAGAGAAGAGAAAGAGCAAGATCTTCTATTCAGTGGTTCACTCCCCAAATGCTCACAATGGTCCGGGCTGGCCCAAGCTGAATCCAGGTCTCTCATGTGGGTTGCAGGAATCCAAACACTGGAGCCATCACCTGCTGACTCTTTTTTCATTGGTAGGAAACTGGAATCAGAGCAGAGCTGGGAATTGAACCCAGACACTCTGATTTGGGATGCAGGTTTCTTAACTGCTAGACCAAACACCAGACCCTATATTAACACTCTCTTTCCCCTTTTAACATTTTTTTTTTCAATTGTATGCTACTGATTATTTTCAAAAGTTTATATGATTAAGCCAGAATATTCTGTACTTCGCCGCCATTTTAAAAAAAGAAATATAAAAATTCTATTTCAGTGAAATGATGTTGTAAACAGCTCATGACTGTGTCATTAAAAGTGAGACTAGGAGCCGGCACTGTGGCGTAGCGGGTAAAGCCGCCGCCTGTAGTGCTGACATCCCATATGGGCACCAGTTTGAGTCCTGGCTGCTCCGCTTCCGATCCAGCTCTCTGCTATGGCCTGGGAAAGCAGGAGAAGATGGTCCAAGTGCTTGGGCCATTGCATCGGCATGGGAGACCCAGAAGAAGAAGTTCCTGGCTCCTGGCTTCAGATCAGCCCAGCTCTGGCCACTTTGGCCATTTGAGAAGTGAACCAGTGGATGGAAGATTTCTCTCTCTGTTTCAAATTTATGAAAATGGAGAGATATATGAGGATACTTCAAAAAGTTCAGGAAAAATGGAATTAGAAGAGGTTTATCTTGCTGCAAAAAATGTTGACATCCAAGCACTCTTTTTGAAGAAAAAGTTCATGGAAAATGTTTATTATTAAAAAACTCGGGGCTGGCAGTGTGGCATAGCTGGTAAATTGCCACCTGCCATGCCGGAATCCCATGTGGGTGCCAGTTCAAGTCCCAGCTGCTCCACTTCCGATCGTACCCTCTGCTATGGCCCGGGAAAGCAGTGGAGGATGGCCCAGATCCTTGGGCCCCTGCACCCACGTGGGAGACCCAGAAGAAGCTTCTGGCTCCTGGCTTCAGATCAGTGTAGCTCTGGCCGTTGCAGCCAATTGGGGAGTGAACCAGCGGATGGAAGACCTCTCTCTCTCTCTCTCTCTCTCTGCCTCTCGTTCTCTGTGTAACTGACTTTCAAATAAATAAAATCTTAAAAAAAAAACCACGGTTTTCAAAAAATTTTTTGCACCAAAATAAAATTGTCTTTAGATTCATTTTTCCCATGAACTTTTTGAAGTCTGCTCAAGCATATGTACCCTGAAAGATTCCGCAGGCATTATCACTTCTGTCAATAAAGCTCTTGATATTTACTAGGTGCTTGCTAAACAGAAGTTGGGCTTCCACGCCAGGAAAGGAGTCCACCTCTGCATGCCTTAGCACAGCAGCGCCAACTCCCTGGTCTCAAATCACCACTCATTGTGTGATCTTGGACAAAGCATCACTTTCCTCATCTGTAAAATATTATGATAATAGTACCTACTTTATAAGTGTGTTATGAAAGATTAATGAGGTAGTCCTGCTAAAGTGCTTAGCAGGGCTCCTGGCACAGGGATGTGTTTCATGAATGCCATCTATTATTAGTGTTATAACTTGCACCTCTTCGGCTCTGTTGGCTCTTTCCCTTTAGCATATAAACACATTACATTTTTTCCATCTCAAAAAAATATTCTGCAAATATTACCTTTTATTCCTTTTTCCTCCCCCTTCAATTTATTTTTCTCTCTTCACATCCTCCACTTTGCCTTTGGCTGCACACACATGGCTTATGTCCATGCCAAAGGGGTCAATAACACCCATCTGACACATAGTCCAGGGTCAAGTGCCATGGGTGAGACAAATATGTAGCACTGAACAAGATCATGAGGTTTTAAGTCAGAGGGTTGTCTGTCCAAGTTGGCTCCACAACTTTCTAGTTGTGCAACCTTGGGCAAATTTCTTTTCATCTTGGAATCTTAACTTCCTCATTAATAAGCTGGAGTTCAAAACATCTGCCTTACAGGCCTGCCATGAGGTTAAAACAGATAATGCATGTAAAGTACACAGCACACTGTCTGCCATGTGGTAGGCAAGGCACAGTAAGAATCAATTATCACTGGAAATATGAAGTGCATTGTAACTTGCAATCTAGTTGAGGTGACAAGACAGGTGCAGAGAGCATGATCCAAGAATCATTTGATAGCTGTTTTCCAGAATGTGTGTGATGTGTGTGTGTGTGTGTGTGTGTGTGTCGGATCCTTGGAGCAGGGGTGCACTGAGAAAAGTCTGAGCTGAGCTCTGAAAAGTGAAGTAGCCTCGAGAGAGGTCAGTGAGAGACTGGCGTGCAGCCTGAGGAGGATGGACCTGTCATACGTCAAGGTTGTGTGCAGGGCATCTTATCCTTGCAAATGTCTGAGTACATGGTGGTGGTTGTGGCAGTGATGGCCATAAGTAGGCCCAGAGTAATGATTTTGTGTTCATTCTCTTATCTGGGTCCAATCACAACCCTAGACAGCAGATAGGGAGGTAATTATGAACCATTTCTCAGAAAGAGAAAATGAGATTCAGAGAAGTTAGGCAAAGTCCTCAGTTTACCAAAGTGGCAGAGTCCAGATGGCTTTTAATGAACCAGGATTAGGGTTCCATGTTCTACAAGGGGTGCAGAATCTTTTTCCTGCCAAGGGCCACCCGGATATTTATAGCATCATTCATATGCCATACAAAATTATCAACTGAAAAATCAGCCTGCTATAGACTCACTGAATTTTGAGTCCCACTTGCAGATACAGTCCATGGGCCAGATGTTCCCCACCCCTGCAACAATTGGGATCCACTATGGGTTTTTTGAGCCAGCAATTGATAGGAGGAAAGTTGGGAGTAGGGATGGTTAACCTGGTAGTAGTGTATAGGAATGGAAAGAGAGCAAGTCCAGAACCAAGAAGAGCTCCTGAACAGCTAGGGGAGAGGCACTCAATTGAGGTGGAGAATGCCTGGAGACATTCTAAAGGCAGAAATGTCAAAACGTGATTCCACACAAGAGCAAAGGAGAGGAAAGTCAAAAAGTGCAGATGCTGGCTCAGTGGCCAGGAGGAAAACAGGGCCTTTAAGGAATGATGGGCACTGAGGATGTAGAGCAGGTTTGGAAAGAAACTGAGTCAATGGGGCTGAGAGGTGATCTGGGAAGAAGATAATGGCTTTGTTTAGGCAGGACATTCAGGTCGTTGTGAATCTGGGATTCTGGAGTACAAGCAAGGAATACAAGCTGGAAAATTAAATTTGGAGGTTACAGAGGCTGGCAGTGTGGCACAGTAGGTTAAACCTCTGCCTGTGGCACCAGCATCCCATACAGGCACCGATTCTAGTCCCAGCTGCCCCCCTCTGATCCAACTTTCTGCAGTGGCCTGGGAAAGCAGTAGAAGATGGCCCAAGTTCTTGGGCCCCTGTACCCACACGGGAGACCTGGAAGAAGTTCCTAGCTCCTGGCCTCTGGTTGATCCAGCTCTAGCTGTTGTTGGGGAGCGAACCAGTGGATGGAAGGTCTCTCTGACTCTCCCACTCTCCCTCTGTAACTTTGCCTTTAAAATAAATAAATAAAATCTAAAAACAAAACAAAAACAAACAAAAAACCCTGGAGGTTACAGTTGAAAGCATGAGAAAAGATGAGGCGTTTTATCTGTATAAAAAATCACCCCCATACTCAGCAAAATGGAAAAGGAACTAAGCCTTGACTCTCGTGATGTCTGTGGGTTAAGGATGCTGGAGCTGCTTAACTAGGTGGTTCTGACTTTGGGTGCCTTACAACGTCCAAGCAAGGTAGCTGGGCCGCAGGATCCACTTTCCAAGCTTGCTCATTGTTGCTGTTGGCAGGGGGCCTCGGTTCCTCACCAGGTAGGCCTCTCCTCCAGCTTTGCACCACATGGCTCCCTCCTAAGTGCACAATCCAAGACACAGAGGAAGGCCTGAGTGCTCCAGGAAGCAGGCCACAGAGTTTCATAACCTAATCTCAGCAGTGATAGGCCGTCACTTCTGCTAGAGCCACCTGGGACAACACAGAGGGATGTGGATACCAGCAGGTGGGGTCTTTCCAGGGCATCGTGGAGACTGGTTATCACAGGCGCATAGGTGGTGGGGAAAGGTGGGCTTTGTGGAGAGAACACTGGGGCTCTTGCAGATCAGAAGGAAGAAAAGGACACAGCTAAGACAGGAGGCACAATCAGGAGGGTTGCAGGCTTGCTGCAACAAGAGTGAGGCAAGATTCCAGAAAGGGTGTAGAAACAGTGTGAAATGTTGTCGTGACAGAGAAACATAACTGGGGGCTGGGGGAGGGGGTGGTTGCATTGTGGCATAGAGAGTAAAATTGCTGCTTGTGACACCAGAAACCACTATAGGCACCATTTTGAGTCCCTGCTGCTCCACTTCCAATCCAGCTCTCTGCTATGGCCTGAGAAAGCAGTAGAAGATGGCCCAAGTCCTTGGGCCCCTGCACCCACATGGGAGACCTGGAAGAAGCTCCTGGCTCCTGGGGAGTGAACTAGCAGATGGAAGATCTCTGTCTTTCCCTCTTTAAACAATTTCTTTTTGATTTAATTTAATTTTTAAACAGATTTGTTTGTTTGAAAGGCAGAGTGACAATGAGGAAGAGAGGGAGAGAGAGAGAGAGAGAGAGAGTCTTCCATCCATCCACTGGTTCACTCCCCAAATGGCTGCAATGGCTGGGGCTGAGCCAGGCCAAAGCCGGGAGCCAGGAACTCCATGTGGGTCTCCCACATGGGCAAAGAGGCCCAAGCACTTGAAACACCTGATGATGCTTTCCCAGTGCATTAGCAGGGATCTGGATGGGAAGTGGAGCAGTGAGGACTTGAACCAACTCTCATATGGGAAGCTGGTAACACAGGCAGTGGCTTAATCCCCTACATCACAATGCCTGACTCCTCTTTATAATTTTAAATGCAAAGTTTTATCAACTTGGGTTACATTATGTTCTTTGGTTTTGCTTATTTGAATGGCTTTGTAGAAGATTTACCTTTTTAAATGCAGTCTTGCAGGCACTCATAGCAAAATCATTCTGAGTTTCCTGTCTGTGCACTGGCCAGGCTGTGTGGTGAGGTACCCTGGGAGATTGGGAGCTTATTAGGAGCAAGCAGAACCTGAACTAAATCCACAGATAGCCCACAATGCTCTGTGCATCCGAGGAGGATGTGCGCAGATCATTGACTTAAACATGTCTCCTGATTTTCCACATCTGATGCTTTTCCACTTTGCCAAAGGCCAAAAGGCCGCAAGGAAGATCATTTTTTCTGTTGACACAACTTACCCCCTGAGAATTGGACATAACCTACCAGAAGTAGACTTGCAAAGGACAAACTGTTCTCATGTAAAACCAGATCGTTTTTGATCTCGAGTGTGTGTGTTTGCCTCCTTAGTACTCTCTCGTCACTTAATTTTGTGGGTGAGTGATCACAGTTCCGTCCTCAAAAATAGAATACATCATAATGTTTTCTTAATTGAAAACCCTTTGAGTCATGCTTGCTGAAATCTGTTACATGGGTTTAACTGATCTACAGGGAAGAGTTTTTTTGTTGTTGTTGTTTTTCTTTGCGGAACCTAAGAATTCAGAAAGGAAATGAATAGATGACAATTTTCCAGTAATAAAATCCTTCCGCTTTGTGATCACATTGAAGTGTTTGTTGTTTAGTGATCAGTTTACTTAACTTCAGTCAAACAAGGAAGAGCTAACAAGCCACTGAGAGAGCTCAGGCCCAGGGAAACGTTTGAGGCTCATCACCCATCCTTACCAGTGGTCTACCTCTGAGAACTGGAAGTGCACGTCCCCAGCAAAGCACGGAGGAAATATTAGCAGTCCAGTGGGGTGGTTGAGAGCATGAGAGACACTGTGGGTGAAGCACCTTGCGTATCACCAGGGCACCACAGGGTGGCTGTTCTATCAGGAAGTGACTTCCCACCCTTCTCCCACAGTGTTTCGTAAAAGGAACACGGGAACTAGTCTCATCCTCCTGGGTCCCTTTGCTCCACACGAGGTGCGATGAGTGGTCATGAGCAGAAAAGAGGCGGCTGCACAGAGCTCCACGGGCTCCACACTCCCTCTGTCCTCCACTCTCCACGAGGACATCCTGCAGCATCTCAGATCTGGAGAAGCAGGGCACGGTGGCTGCCCCATGCTCCAGTGACACAGGAGAGACTGTGCAGAACCCTCTGGGCATCATAACCTTGCTACTCAACACGCTCACTCCTCATAGAGCAGAAATATATGGGAAAAGAGAGTAAAAGTCTGGATAAGTTATCTAATAACCACTGGAAACAATTTCAGGTTAGTAGAATACTTAGATTAGCACTCATCTTCCACCGTTAGGCCCAAAATAATGAAATGGGAATATTTTACCAACCCTGTATCTCTGTCTGTGGAAAACATCCTACTTTCCCATAAATTCTTCATGGATGTTATTCTGAAAGTTTATAATAATTTGATTCCAGGAAAAATAAGTATAAACTTAACAAAGATCAGGGCTAATATTTAAACATTTTAATATATTTTTAAAGATTTATTTGAAAGGCAGAGTTACAGAAAGAAAGAAAGAAAGAAAGAAAGAAAGAAAGAAAGAAGGAAGGAAGGAAGGAAGGAAGGAAGGAAGGAAGGAAGGAAGAAAGAAAGAAAGAAAGAAAGAAAGAAAGAAAGAAAGAAAGAAAGAAAGAAAGAAAGAAAGAAAGAAAGAAAGAGAGAATCTCCCATTTGCTGGTTCACTCCCCAGATGACCACAATGACGGCGCTGGCCCAG
Source organism: Oryctolagus cuniculus (assembly GCF_051225735.1). NCBI lineage: Eukaryota > Metazoa > Chordata > Mammalia > Lagomorpha > Leporidae > Oryctolagus > Oryctolagus cuniculus. The sequence goes on from NC_142873.1 coordinate 27,328,275, forward strand.
TCTGCAGCCAGGAGCCAGGATCTTCTTCCAGGTCTCCCATGTGGGTACAGGGGCCCAAGCTCTTGGACCATCTTCAACTGCTTTCCCAGATGCATTAGCAGTGAGCTGGGTCAGAAATGGAGCAGCGGGGACCCGAACTGGCACCCACATGGAATGCCAGCATTGCAGGAGGTGGCTTTACCCACTATGCCACAGCACCAGCCCTTGAACGTTTTAATATTATTTTGCTGAGATGAAAGAGAGGATGATAATGGCCTGGAGAGGAGTGGGGGTGCCTTGGGAGGGAGGATTTGTGCCAGACTCTGTTTAACCCATTCGTAGATTAACAAGTCACTTGGTTTCCAGTTTCCTCCTGTGTAAAGTGGGGTCAGTGCATCTCTCAGGGCAGCCATATAGTTCACATTTAAACAGTGTTAAAATTGTAAAAAAAAAAAATGTGTATGGGTAGAAGGGGCTATAGGAAGAGATAAAGTGACATTTTATCTATATGCAGACTTTCCCCAAAGCCAACAGTTCTTGCTGTGTGCTTTCACACCCCAAACTCTGCCACAGCTCCAGCCCAGATATATCTTCCAGTAGCATTGCTACTGTGGGAGGGGTCATCTTTAGATTCTTACCACCCCTATACCAAGTACTCATCAAGTATCAAGAATAGTCCCCAGGTGGGCGTGGAGCCTAGCAATTAAGACACAAGTTGGGATACCTGCTTCACATATCTGAGTACCTGGGTTCCTGCTTCTGGCTCCGGGAGACAGTGGTGATGGCTCAAATGATTAGATTTCTTTAAAAAAAAAAAAGATTCATTTATTTATTATTCATTTATTTATTAGAAAGCCATAGCAGAGAACTGTATTGGAAGTGGAGCAACCGGTTCTTGAACTGGCGCCCATATGGGATGCCAGTGCTTTAGGCCAGGGTTAACCCGCTGTGCCACAGAGCCAGCCCCATCAAGGAATTCAATTTCTACCACTTACGTGGGAGACCTAGGATGAGTTACTGGCTCTTGTCTTTGGATCATTGCAAGCATTTGAGGAGTGAATTGGCAGATGGTAACTGTCTCTCTCTGTCCCTCTGCCTCTCAAATAAATAAACCAAAAAATAAAATAAAATTAAAGAATCATCTTGGGGCTGTCACTATAGCATAGTAGGTTAAGCATCTGCCTGCAGTGCTGGCGTCCCATATGGGCACTGGTTTGAATTTTGGCTGCTTCTCTTCTGATCCAGCTCTCTGCCATGGCCTGGGAAAGCAGTAGAAGATGGCCCAAGTGCTTGGGCCCCTGCACTCATGGGGGAGACCCAGAAGAAACTCCTGGCTCCTGGCTTCGGATCAGCCCAGCTCCAGCTGTTTTGACCATTTGGGGAGTGAACCAGGAGATGGAAGATCTTTCTCTCTGTCTCTGTCTCTCTCTCTCTGTCTCCTTCAGTAACTCTACCTCCCAAAGAAATAAATTTTAAAAATCTTAAAAAAAAAAAAGAATAATCAGTTGTTGTGGTGCAATGGGTAAGCTGCTAGTTGGGATGCCTACATCCTACATTGGAGTGCATAGGGTCATGTCATATCTCTGTTTCCTATCTAACTTCCTATTAAGGAATACCCTGGCAGACAGCAGGTATTAACTCAAGTTCTTGGGTCTCTGCCAAGTATGCAGGAGACCCAGATGGAGTTCTTGGCTCCTAGCTTCAGCATGCCCAGTCTCAGCTGTTTTGGACACTTGGGGAGTGAACCAACAGATGGAAGATCGATCAATCATTCTCCCTGATTTTTGTAAATAAAAATAAATAAAGTTCTTCCTCTAAAAAATTCGTTCCAAGTCCATACCAAAAATAACAAGTAGACTGTGCTTTATCAGTAACTTATAAACATTTAATGTATGAGAGACGATTGTATATATCAGTATACTTTATAGGTCTTTAAAATAGTTGTTGAACTTTTAATATATATTGAGTACCACATATGATGTGTTTAATATGTATTGATTAACACATGCACTCATAGTCAACAAAGACCCCAGACTTTAACACCTACTCAGCTAGAATGAATGCTTATCTTTTTTTCCCATTGTCTCCCATGGAGATAGTTTTTATCTCTTGTAGATGAAAGAGATGCAAGCTACGAGAAGCATTTTCCCAGACAAAAATGTAAGCAGTAAACATCATCCCAGCCTAGATGCCTAGATGCTTTGTAGGTGGCCGCCCTGTGTGCCATTTTTCTCTTTTCCTATGCATGGCTAAGAAGGGAAGCCCAAATCGTGAGGAAGTAGTCACATCTGCCCCTTAGCCTCTCCCAGCCCCCAGTTCTCTGCCAACACTCTTATTTTTATTATATAAGTGCTTTATATTTATTTGTTAAAGATGAAAAGCAAAGACATATTTTTTAGCATTTGAATTGAATTTTTAAAATTGTTCCCCCCAAAGAAAACTTTTATTTAAGGAATACAGATATCATGTATTTCATAAGTACAACTTTAGGAATATAGTGATTCTTTCCACCATACCCATCCTCCCACCTACTCTCCCACCCCTCTTCCTCCTCCCCCTCCCATTCCCAGTCCCATTCTCCACTAAGATCCATTTTTGATTAGCTTTATACACAGAAGACCAACTCTATACTAAGTAAAGAGTTCAACAATTTGCATGGGAAAAAAAAACAAAAAACGAAAAACAAAACAAAACAAAACTGTTCTTCAGTCAAGAACTGTTCAAAGTCATTGCATCTTGAAGTTAATGTCACTTCTTTTTTTTTAAGAAACTTAATTAACTTTAAAGAAGTACCCAAGAATGATACATCTTTTGTGAGTACTTAGACATAATTTTAATACAAGTCTTTGAGGATAGAGGTCTTGCATAGGAAGTTAGTGCACAGTGGCTCTTATTGTTAATTTAACAACTAACACTTTTATTTATGACATCAGTGATCACCAAGGCTCTTGACATGAGCTGCCTAGGCTATGAAAGCATTTTGAATCCACAAACTCTTTCAGTATTAGGACAAGGCAATAAGCAAAGTGAAAGTTGTTTTCTCCCTTCAGAGAAAAGTATATCCTTCTTTGATGACCCCTTCTTTCCACTGGGGTCTCACTCACCGAGGTCATTCATGTATAACATTTGCCACAGTATCTTGTCTTTCCATGCCTGAAATGCTCTCATGGACTTTTCAGCTAGACCAGAATGCCTTAAAGGCTGATTCTGAGGTCAGAATGCTACTCACAGTGATTGTCATTCTATGAGTCTGCTGTACCAACAACCTTTGAGGGGTCTTCCCCACGCCCAGCACAGTGCCAAGCACACAGAAGACTTGAGCCAGAGTCCCACAGTATCTCCTCTATGGTAAGAAATTATCACCTATATGGAAGGAAGAAATGACTTTTAGGCACAGAATTGGAGCTGCTGGTTACTTCTTGCCAACCCACATTTCCTTGTCAGGAACTCTTGTTTCCCATAGGCCTTTCATTTCTAAATAGTCCCTCCTCTTCCTGCACAAGACATAATTTAATAGATCAAGATTGAGTTTCTGTCTCAAGGCAGCCCTTCAGTTACCTACTGGACAACTGCAAGTGGTAGGGTCACTTGAAAGAAAGAGCTCAGCCAGTCAGATATCTCTTGAGAGGCAACACCAAGAGTGAGCCAGAAAGCAGAATAAATGAGCTGAAAGGCCAGATGCCCAGAGCTGAGCCATAAGGGACCATGCTAAAGGTACAGTCCACAGGTAGTTGCTGGTAAAGAGGAGAACAAAGCTGACACCTGGAGAAGCAAAGCTGCTTTCATGAGATTCCACAGCTCCTGAGAAGCAGGGATAACAGTGGATCTGGCCTATTTTAAAAGGCCAGGCTCAGTTTAGAAGAATACTTCCTGAATTACCCTTATTACTACCTCTACCATGCACACCTTCCTTCTCCCCTTTCCTTGAGAAAACATGAGTGAGAACCTCTGCCTTGAAACCAAGGCAGGGGAATTTCTGTGCTCGACCTCAGGGACGTTGTCACCAGCAGCCCTCACATAGACTCAGGGTGAGTGTTCAATTGCCCTGTTGATCCAGACTGCACCAGCACTATCACAAGTCACTCTGCAGGTGCCCCTTGTGTCTGGTCTGGTTTGGATACAAAATGCCACTCCATGGAGTGAATTCAAAACAGGCATCCCACACACATTTGGGCAATCTAGTCCTCAAGTTTCTAAATGACACATTGAGTAGAAGAGGAATATCTGAAGACCTTCATGAGGTTTATTCTTGAGGGATTTCCGTGTGTGTGTGTGTGTGTGTGTGTATGTGTGTGTGTATGTGTGTGTGAAAGAGAGAGAGGGAAACAGAGAGACAGAGAAACAGAGAGACAGAGACAGAGAGATGGAGTTAAAAAACACAACAGCAAAAAAGCAGATAACCTGGTTTTTAAAATGTTCAAATGGGGCAGGTGTTTGGCTCAGTGGTTAAGACACCATTTGGGGCACTTACATCCCTGGGTTCAAGTCCTGCCTCCTCTGCTTCCAATACACTTTCCGGCTAAGGCTCACCTTGGGAGGTACTAGATGATGGCTCAAGTACTTGTATCCCTGCCACCCATGTGAGAAGCCTGGCTCCTGGGTTCGGCCTGCACTGGCTGCTGTGGACATTTGGTGAATGAATCAAATGATGGAAGATCTCTCTGTCTATCTGTTCCTCTACATTTTAAATAAGATTAAAATAAATGTTTTAAAACACAATAGGCAAATTATCTGTATAGACATTTATCAAAAGGAGATATACAAATGACCAACAAGTATATGACAAAATGCTTAATATTGCTAATCATCAGGGAAATGCAAACCAAAATCATAGTAAGCTATCATCTCCCTTCAGTTAGAATGACTTATCAAAAATGCATGACAGGGGCTGGCACTGTGGGATAGTGGGTAAAGCTGTCCCCTGCAGTGCCAACATCCCATATGGGCACTGATTCAAGTCCTGGCTGCTCCACTTCTGATCCAACTTTATGTTATGGCCTGGGAAGGCTGTGGAAGATGGCCCAAGCACTTGGGAACCTGCAACCATGTGGGAGACCCGGAAGAAGCTCCTGGCTCGCTCCTGGCTCGCTCCTGGCTTCTGATCAGCACAGCTTGTCATTGTAGCCAATTGGAGAGTGAACCAGTGGATGGAAAACCTCTCTCTCTCTCTCTCTCTTTCTCTCTCTCTCTCTCTCTCTGTGCCTTGCCTTCTCTCTGTGTGCAATTCTTTCAAATAAATAAATAAATATTTTTTAAAAAGACATAACAGAGGCTGGCGCTGTGGTGTAGCGGGTAAAGCTGCCGCCTGCAGTGCTGGCATCCCATATTGGGGCTGGTTCGAGTCTCAGTTGCTCTACTTCCAATCCAGCTCTCTGCTATGGCCTGGGAAAGCAATGGAAAATGGCCCAAGTGCTTGGGCCCCTGCACCAGCATGGGAGACCCAAAAGAAGCTTTTGGCTCCTGGCTTTGGATCAGCCCATCTCTGGCTATTGTGGCCATTTGAGGAGTGGACCAGTGGAGGAAGACTCTTTCTTTTTCTTTCTCACTCTCTCTCTCTCTCTCTCTCTCTGCCTCTGCCTCTCTGTAACTCTGACTTTCAAATAAATAAATAAATCTTTTAAAAAAGACATAACAAATGTTGGTGAGGACGTAGAGAAAAAGTAGCTGTTTGGTTTTTAATGGTTTACTTATTTAAAGGCAGAGCATCAGAGATAATAGAGAGATATTCCATCTTCTGGTTCACTCCCCAAATGGCCACAATAGCTGGAGCTATGCCAAGCCAAAGCCAAGGGCCCAGAACTTCATCCAGGTCTCCCACACGGGGCATGGGCCCAAGTGCCTAGGCAATCATTTACTGCCTTCCCAGGTGCATTAACAGGAAGCTACGTTGGAAGTAGAGCAGCCAGGAGAAAAATCTGGCTTATGTTGCTGTGCCACAGTCCCAGCCCTAAGACGAACTTTTATACACTATTGATGGGAATGTAAATTAGTACAACTGTGATGGAAAACAACACAGCAGTTCTCAAAATCTGAAAATAGAACAACCAAATGATCTGGTTAACTCACTGCTAAGGATATAGCCAAAGAAATACCTGCACTCCCAATTCATTGCAGCATTGTTCAAAATAATCCAAAACATGGGCTCGGCTGAGGTATCCATCAACAGAGAAATAAAGAAATTATGGTGAGGACAGTCCACGTACCACAATGGATTAAGCCATCCATCCCTTGGCATGCTTGCATCCCATAATCAGAGTGCCAGTTTGTGTTCTGGCTCTTCAGCCTTTGATCCAATTTCCTACTAATGCATTCTGGGAACCAGCAAATGATGACTCAAGCGCTTGGTCCCCTGTCACCCATGTGGGAGACCCAGATGAAGCTGTTGGCTCCTGGCTTTGGCCTTGCCCAGTGCAGGCTGCAGCAGGCATCGGGGGGGGGGGGGGGTGAACCAGCAGATAGAAGATCTCTGTCTCTCTGTGTCTCCCTCTCTCTCTGTAACTCTTACTTTCTAAACAAATAAAGATTTTTCTAAAAAGAGACTATATTCAGCAGTGTAGATGTAACTATGGTTATAAATACGTTATAGCCATATTTGCCAGCTACGTAACCTTTATTCACACAGTTAATCACACTGATTGACAGCTTTTTCATTAGTAAAGGAGGAAAGATGATCTTCTCTTTCATTCCCTGAGAACTATTGTGACAATTAAATGAGATAGGAGATGTGATGTGTCCCGCACTTGGGCATCTCTCTTTGGCTGGACAACAACAGCTCCAGAAGGACATCAGTGCTAGGAACTTTCAGGCTGTGTCGGCTCTCATTTTCATGACAGAAACCGTTCTTGGGAGATCTGGGATCCCACACGACAAACCCATCAGGGAGGAGCTAAGAAACAGAAACAAGTTGGACACTTGTCCAAGGGAAAATGCCTGGGGAGCAACTAATGGTGAAAAATAAGCTTTTCCTGTGCTTATGATTTCAGGAAAATATGATGCATAAGGAAAACAGCTCGGGAAAGGATGTTCTACCTTGATAATTATTTGCTCCCTAAAAAAATACTTTGTATGTGAACCTGAAGGAAAAATGAGAAAAACATTAAAAACATCACTTGATTAAATCCCAACACGATGATTATTTTAAAAGCCAGACAACATCATGATTGTAGGAGCAAGCTTATGAAGGTCAGGCTAGCAAAGGAAAGGACATACAAATAATAGCAAAACCAAAATTGTCAAATGCAGGAAGCCAGTGGGGACTGGAAAAGTTAGTAACAGCAGGTGAGGGCGTTTTCACAAAAACCCCTGTCAGGCTCAGGAGATCTGAACATGGAGCTGGATTAAGTCTGGCTTTCAAGGGAAAGGTGAAAGAGCAGAGAGTGGAACAAAAAAACACAGCGAAAAGGCAACCAAAGTGTTGCATGTACCCAAATCAACAAGGCTTGTAAGCAGGACTCTGAGGCGCTGGCTTTTGATGAGCCCAGTTTTCCTAAATAATTTCAAGAAACTCTCCCAAGAAAATTGATTTGAACCATTGGAATATGCCAAGTACAGATGTGTGTTACTTAATCATTAGTCATGGTTAGTAATTTAGAAAGTTGGGCATACAAATGCCGTCTGTCCCAGCTCAGCTCCTGCTAGTTAGAAACTGCGGCCCGGCATTGTGGCGTAGCAGGTGGAACCACTGCCAGTGATACTGGCCTCTCATTTGGGTGCTGATTCGTATCCCGGCTGCTCCACTTCCCATCCGGCTCCCTGCTGATGCCCTGGGAAAAGCAGTAGAAGGTGGCTCAAGCCCTGTGACCCCTGCCACCGACGTGGGAGACCCAGCTGAAGCTCCTGGCTCCTGGCTTTGGCTTGGCTCTGCCCTGGCCATTGCAGCCACTTGGGGAGTGAATCAGTGGATGGAAGATTCTTTCTTTCTGTCTCTCCCTCTCTCTGTAACTCTGACTTTCAAAAAAATAAAATACATAAATCTTGGGAAAAACAACAACAGCAAAAAATACAAGATACTGTGCTCTCCACCCCAGCTTTTCCAGACTGCTACTGCACAGCCTCATACTCTGGCCTGATGCTCTTCTTCACACCGGGCTGGGTTTTTTGTCCTTTGAATGAGTGGGTCTCATTTTGTATGTATATGCCTTTTATTGTCCATACTTCCCAAGGTTGAAGTGGAAATCCCATCAGTAAACAGAAGAACATTAGTTTGATGTCCTGTTTAATAAAACTTTGTTTAGATGGTTAGGAGACAAATGATGTCATCTATAGGCCTAAAGTTGCAAGCAAAGTTACTCTGATGTTATCAGTGTGGATTGACTTTTAATTAGACTCTAAGATGACCTTTGAAACTTTCAGGGGCTGGCACTGTGGCGTAGTGGGTAAAGTCTGCCTGAAGCACTGGCATCCATATGGGATGCCAGTTTGTTTCCCAGCTGCACCTCTTCCAATCCAGCTCCCTGCTAACATGCCTGGGAAAGCAGTAGAAGATGACCCAAGTGCTTGGGCCTTTCATCCACATGGAAGATCTGGAGGAAGCTCCTGGCTCCTGACTTTGGATCAGCCCAGCTCCAGCCGTTGTGGCCATTTGGGGAGTTAATCAGTTGATGGAAGACCTTTTTGTCAGTCTGTCTCTCTCTGTAACCCTGACTCTCAAATAAATAAATAAATCTTAAAAAAAAAAAAAAGAAAGAAAGAAACTCCCAAGATTCTGCTATTGCTCTATTGATTTGACCACATAAAACCCTTTCTCTGGGGCAAAGATGTGCTTCTGGCTAATATGGTGGGGCTGCAGCTGCTGGTACCTCCCCTTGGACACCTCCCTCTCCCAACAGGAAGAGGATATCTGGTGCCCTGGACCAGAATCTCTCTTACTCCTGGATGGCACTGGCTGTAAGACTGTGCTGTGCTCTCTGGTTTGACACTACCCCCACTTCTTCCTGCTTTGGGCCAAAGGATGGCAGGAGAGAGCCACAAAGGACACATATGTGTCTAATCTGACAGTGATTCTGTATTCCTTAACATCAGGATTAACCTAAATATTCAGCACCCAGGGCAGATTTGTTACAAAGTCTACAATCCGAGTGTCTCAGCCAAGATTATCGTAGTCTCAGGAAGTTCTATCATGAGGGGTCTTCAAAAAGCTCAGGAAAAGTGTTTGTTATGAAAAAACTTAAAAACCGTTTGGACCAAAAGAAGCATGTTTTAATTCATAAATTTAATTCATAAATTCATAAAGTAACCTCGCACAAATATCACCTCCTCTGTGAAACCTGTCCTGCTCCCCAGTGGCATCTCCCTTGTCTGGACTTCTCTGGCACTGGAGTTACATGAAGGGCCTTACCCAGTCACTGTTAGAGCTTACAAGCTCCTGTGGGGGTGGGGGGTGGGAGGGGAGGGTCCATGACTCCCCCACCGGGGCATGTTCCATAGCTCTTGTACAGAGTCAGTGCTCAATAATAATCATTTTCATGAGCGATTAAACCAGCAGGGAAACAGAAAAGCTGATGGAATCCCAGGGAACTCTGCGAGGTGGGAATGGTGCTGTGAGCGCCCCAGGCTCAGACTGCCTGTTCTTGTTAGTCCCTCCTCTGCCCCTCAGCTTCATGCCATTAAGTTACCATTCTATGGTATTTTTAAAAAGATTTTATTTATGTATTTACTTATTTGAAAGGCAGAGCATTGGAGAGAGAGGGAGAAGAAGGAAGAGAGAGAGAGAGAGAGAGATCTACAGTCCATCTGCTGGTTCACTTTTTTTTTTTTTTTTTTTGATAGGCAGAGTGGAAAGTGAGAGAGAGAGAGAGAGACAGAGAGAAAGGTCTTCCTTTTTTCCATTTGAGCCACGGCGCCGGCCCGGTTCACTCTTCAACAGCCAGGTCTAGGGAGACAGAAACCAGGAACTTCATCCAGGTCACCCACGTGAGTGGCAGGAACCCAAGCACTTGAACCATATTCCTCTACCCTCTCTGTCAAAAGTGGTGGCCTAAACCGTGGCACCACAAATAATGGACCCAACCTCCTTATTCTTAATGAAAGACAAATAAAGCCCATTTGAGGCTACCTCTGTGTCTCTGGGGGAAAGGCTGCCCCCCCCCCCCCAAGCCAAGACAACCCCTGGAAGCCTCCAGCAGAACTTTCCTCTCCAGCCGTCCTGGCCCATAGTTAGGCCTCAGGGAGGTGTCCAGGACACCCTTCTTTAGGGCCCTTTGCTTTCCATTTTGTGTGATTCTTCCATCATCCACGCCAGATACTGGGGATAAAAGGATGAGAAAAGCCCCAGAGCCTCTACCTTCCTGGGGGTTCTTCTTATGGAAGTCTGCAGAAGAAAACCAACCAGCTTAAACCCAGGGCAAAAAAAGGAAATAAGCACAACCTTGAAGAGTACAGCGCCATGCCCCTCAATAATGCACCTGATGCCCCTGCTGCCTGGAGGCCCATCCTGCCCTGGAGGCTGCAGACCAGAGTCTTCCAAGCCAGCTCCAACAGCATCACTGCAGTCGGCAGGACCTGGGATCCATGAGCTGGAGACTCCCTGGCTCCAGGCTCCAGGCTCCGTAGGAAATGGAGATGGAACGCAGTCTAGCTGAGATTCTGGAGTGGATGGTGTTTCCTCTGAGGGAAAGAGGTCTGCAAGCCCAGGAGGATTCCAGGAGGTGGGGCCTGCAGGGAGTGGGGCCTGGTGCTGAAAGGCAGGAAGGTGAAGAGGGCAGGCCGAAGTCGACCAGATGTTTGCTGGGGCTGGGCGTGCACGGTACTGGGAGTCTCCTGTTTCCTCCAGGGAGTCTTTTTCTCCGCACTGGCTCATGAAAGGATGCAGTTCCATAAAATCAGCAGTTAAAAATTCCAGGGTGTGCCCCAGCTTTCCCTCACTGAAGGCTTTCGTTTATTGGGAATGTGGGAAGCGAGCTCATTTCCGCGAGTGCTGACTCATGGAAGAGGTGACTGGAGTCTCCCGGACAACCAGTGGGCACTCCGGTGAATGTGCCTGCGGGAGCAGGTGGAGAACCTCAGAATGAGGAGGCTCCGTTTTCATCAGCTTTGTGGCCACGGGCGAGTTCCTCTCCTTCTCCAGGCTGTGGTTTTCTCATCATGGGGAGCCCTGTGGCCCTGGTGACTCTCCTGGGATTCCATTTGAGAGGGAGGTACTGAGATTGGCAGGGGGCAGAGCTGGAGCAGGATGTGGGAGCTCCCTCAGCCCTTCCTTATCCCGTCAGCCTCCAGAGGGTGGGAATGACCACTGAGGCACAGGAAAGAGCTAAAAAGCCACGTTTTCTTGCCCTAACCTAAGTACAGTTGGCAATGGCGGGAGCCATAAAGAACCCTGAGAGGGACTGGTGGTAGCTTTTGTCTAGTGTTCAAAAACTGGGCTGAAGCAAGGACAAACACCAGGGTGGTTACACACTCCACCCCCAGCAGCACCCACACAACACAACTCCATGGTGACTGCTGACACTGGGCAGGACAGGCTGTGTGATCTGGATGGCAGGAGGCAGGGCTGTATTGTGCAAAGGAAGTTAGTTCAATGGGATCAGGAACCCTGATTCCTACTGCCGTGTTCTTCCTGCACAAGCAGAGTAATTCCGAGCAGGTCACAGGGGTCCACTGGCAGCAGTAGGATTGCTTCTATTTCTCTCTGGGTTTTCTTAGAGATTTATTTATTTATTTGAAGACAGAGTTGCAAAGAGGCAGAAGCAGAGAGAGAGAGAGGTCTTCCATCTGCTGGTTCACTCCCCAGATGGCTGCAATGGCCAGAGCTGTGCCAATCTGAAGCCAGGAGGCAGGAGTTTCCTCCAGGCCTCCCATGCTGGTGCAGGGGCCCAAGGACTTGGGTCATTTTCCACTGCTTTCCCAGGCCATTAGTAGGGAGCTAGATTGGAAGTGGAGCATCTAGGACTCGAACCAGTACCCACATGGGATGTCAGCACTGCAGGTTGGGGCTTTACTCACAATGCCACAGCACCGGCCCCACTTCTATTTTTCTGTATCAGACAATCCCAGGAATGACCTAAGACCTTTGAACTCAAAGAAAGGATTCCTAAGAATAAAGCCAAACAGAGCTAAACCTGGTACACGCTGACTATATGGAAGTTTTTTGAAAAAATCATTTAAGTGGGGCCGGTGACGAGGCTCAATAGGCTAATCCTCTGCCTGCGGCGCCGGCACACTGGGTTCTAGTCCCAGTCGGGGCGCCGGATTCTGTCCCGGTTGCCCCTCTTCCAGGCCAGCTCTCTGCTGTGGCCCGGGAGTACAGTAGAGGATGGCCAAGTCCTTGGGCCCTGCACCCCATGGGAGACCAGGAGAAGCACCTGGCTCCTGCCATTGGATCAGCGCGGTGTGCCGGCCGCAGCGTGCTGGCCGCAGTGGCCATTGGAGGGTGAACCAATGGCAAAAGGAAGACCTTTCTCTCTGTCTCTCTCTCTCACTGTCCACTCTGCCTGTCAAAAAAAATCATTTAAGTGATATTTACCATCTGAATTCAGGAACTGAGAAGGGTGTCCTTTGGTCAGCTAGAAACAGGCACCCATTCGTAGACGTCTCAAGTTCACACTCAACTTTAGAACCAATGGAATTATAAACAGAATCTTTAGAGCAAGCTGTATTTTTCCAGCCTTGAAATGAGTTTTCCAGGATACATGTGAAATAGTTACCTTGCAAATATTGACAATGTTGGTATTTTCATTATTTTCAGATGTGCATGAGGCTACCATGAGCACAGGTATTTGCATGAACCTTCTACATTTTGGGTATGTATGGTATTTTTTCCCATTTGTTATATCTTTGAGGCTTTTTTTTCCTCTGGATTTATTAATGTAAAGATTATTGACCAATAGTCCAGAGAGCCCATGCATTTGCATGGGAAAAAATTATACCTTTATTTCTTTTTTAAAAAAAATATTTACTTAATTATTTGAAAATTAGAGTTACACAGAGAGAGGAGAGGCAGGGAGAGGGGAGAGAGAGGGAGAGAGAGAGAGAGATCTTCCACCCACTGGTTCACTCCCCAATTGGCTGCAATGGCCAGAGCTGCGCTGATCCAAAGCCAGGAGCCAGGAGCTTCTTCCGGGTCTCCCACGTGGGTGCAGGGGCCCAAGCACCTAGGCCATCTTCTACAGCTTTCCCGGAGCAGAGAGCTGGGTTGGAAGTGAAGCAGCCAGGACCCAAACTGGTGCCCATATGGGCAGGTGGCGGCTTTACCTGCTATGCCACAGTGCTGGCCCCCACCTTTATTTCATTGTGGATATGGCCATAAATCCACAGCTGTATTAAATATACTTCTGATTTTATCCCCACTAACAGAAATTTTGAATATTTTATATTACAATACAGTTGTCGCAAATATAATTTGCATGCAAAATAACTTTGAGATAAAACAATTACTAGATCTTACCGTTAGTGTGTTAATAAAGAAACACATGTATACTTTAAAATTTTAAAAATATTTTGATAGGCCGGCGCCACGGCTCACTAGGCTAATCCTCCACCTTGCGGCGCCAGCACACCGGGTTCTAGTCCTGGTCGGGGCGCCGGATTCTGTCCCGGTTGCCCCTCTTCCAGTCCAGCTCTCTGCTGTGGACAGGGAGTGCAGGGGAGGATGGCCCAAGTGCTTGGGCCCTGCACCCCATGGGAGACCAGGATAAGTACCTGGCTCCTGCCATCGGATCAGCGCGGTGCGCCAGCCACAGTGCGCTGACCACGGCGGCCATTGGAGGGTGAACCAATGGCAAAGGAAGACCTTTCTCTCTGTCTCTCTCTCTCACTGTCCACTCTGCCTGTCAAAAAAAAGAAAAAAAATATAAAAAATATTTTGATAATTGTATTTCAGTATCATGTGTTTCCTTTGTCATCCTATACATTTTAAACGTTAAAGTCTCCCTGGGGCCATCACTGTGGCATAATGGGTTAAGCAGCTGCCTGCAATGCAAGCATGCCATATGAGCCCCAGTTCAAGCCCTGGCTGTTCCACTTCTGAACCAGCTCCCTGCTCATGTGCCCCAGGAAAGCAGCAGAAGATGGCTCAAGTCCTTGGAACTCTGCATCCATGTGGGAGACCTGGGATGAAGTTCCAAGGCTCCTGGCTTCCACCTGGCCCAGTGCTGACTCTTGTGGTCATTTGGGGAGTAAATCAGCAGCTAGACCTCTCCCACTATCTCTCTCTCTCTCTCTCTCCAACTCAGCCTTTCAAATAAATAAATCTTTTTAAAAGCATCTTTCTGAGAAGAGTTCCACAGGTTTCACTGCTGAGGTTCATGGTGTGTGTGCACATCTGGATGCACACACATGCACATGTAAGAACTGATCTAGAAGTGGACATTAATATTGGGGTCCGAGACTCAAGACTGGGATTAGGAAATTCTCTCAAAGATCCACCCACACTTGTGGCTCTGGGAGCCAGGGCAGACTCCTGCTTTCGGCCGCCGCTACAACACTGCCGCTCCCTGAAGCCTGCTGGCTCAGTGCTCGGACCCTGCCTACTGTGTTCGTCTGTGTTCTTGCTCCAGGGACAGGGCTGCATCTTACCCCCAGTGCCTAGCACAATGCTGGGTTCAGAGCAGCTTCTCAATGATGCTAACAGAGTGGACACCACAAATAGAACCTTGTTTAACTCAGCACATGAGTATTTCTGGATGTGTGTGTGTGTGTGCGCACAAAACAGGGTTGGGATATAGGGATCATTACTGGGGTCTTGGGTGCATACAGTAAGACTTTTTTTAAAGGAAATTCAAAACAGAGCTCTGGAAGTTTCTGCAAGAAGCCTGCTGGCAGTGTGAAGACAGCCCCCCTGTGCACCGCCCCACCCGGCCCCACGTGACCACCTCTTTCTCCCCCCACGGAGGGCTGGCTCCCCAGTCTATATAAGCCTCTCTGGGGCTCGGGCACGAGCCAGCAGGCCCACCCATCCAGACACCTTGCGGCACAGAGCTTTCCAGAGGAAGTCTCACCCAGCCTCTGCACCAAGGTTTTTCCCTGCACATTGCTGCAGCTGCAGACCCACAATGCCAGCTGTCCAGCTGCTGCTTCTGGCCGGCCTGGTGTGGGGCGCTGGGGCCAGGACAGCCCAACTCCGAAAGGCAAATGACCGGAGTGGCCGGTGCCAGTACACCTTCAGCGTAGCCAGCCCCAGTGAATCCAGCTGCCCCGAGCAGGGCCAGACCATGTCAGCCATCCAGGACCTCCAGAGAGACAGCAGTACCCAGCGTGCAGACCTGGAGTCCACCAAAGCCCGGCTCAGTTCCCTGGAGAGCCTCCTCCACCGGTTGACCTTGGCACAGACCAGCGGACCCCAGGAGATCCAGGAGGAATTGCAGAAGGAGCTGGGCACCCTGAGGAGAGAGCGGGACCAGCTGGAAAGCCAAACCAGGGAGCTGGAGGCAGCCTATTCCAACCTCCTCCGAGACAAGTCAGCTCTGGAGGAAGAGAAGAGGCGCTTGATGCAGGAGAATGAGGACCTGGCCAGGAGGTTGGAGAGCAGCAGCCAGGAGGTGGCGAGGCTGGCAAGGGGCCAGTGTCCCCAGGCCCGGGACACCTCTCAGGATGTGCCTGCAGGCTCCAGGGAAGGTAAGAATACGGGCTGGAGGGATCCCCAGGCCAGCAGGTGGCATGGTTCATGGTGACCTGTTACAGATGCCCTGGGGCTGCCTTCTTGCCGTCTCCTTTCTCCCAGCAGCTGCACATCAAGCACAAAGCAGACGAATTAAGGGGAAAGTCATCACTTCTCATATTCATAGTCACTCAGCTCTGGGCAGCTTTGCTTAGTTAGTGGTTCCCAGTTCTTTTGTCTGTCATGACAAAGTTTTTATAGTCCAGAGTGAGATGAAAACTCTAGGGGCCAGGTGAGATGTGTACGCACATGATTGACTGAAGGTTGCAAACTGTCCTTTTTGGAAAGCAGTCATGCTTTGAATCTTTGCTCAGAGATGGTAATCCCTACCCTCTGGTGTTAAAATGACCTCTACTTATGAAACTGCAGATTTATGAAATGAGAAGCTGTAAGCTTGGGTTTTTTGGTTTTGTACATTCTTCTTTGGTATAGTAAAGAGGTGGTGGCCCTTTGTCAGCTCCCTCCATGTGCAGTTTTGGAAGCTTTCTCACTCCTTGCCCACTGCAAGAGCTTCTGCTCCTCTGTCCCCCCTGGTCCTGCTCGTATGATGCTCAGGGTGTCCCTGGGTATGTGACACTTTTTCATGAAAGTTGTGTTTCCCGCCATTCACCATTTAATCATAAGGAAATGATCAAACAGATCCACTGGGCCTTTCTGAGATGTCAATGTCAAGAAAGAAGAGAAGCAGTAGGGGAGGGCTTGGCGGGGGTTAAGGGAGATGAGAGAGTCCTGGTCACCAAGGGGAGTGAACGGTCTGTGAGTGGAAAAGCCACAAGGGACAGGTTTGCTGTAACGGAGGGAATTTGAAGATAGACTGCTTATGAGGTTATGTTACTCTGTTAATGTTCAATTTCTTGGGTGAGATAATGTGTTTATCAAGGGGAATATCCTTGTTCTACACACTCATGCACTTAGGTTAAGTATCAGATTGCCTGCAATTTGCTCTCAAATGGTTCAGCAAATACTAAATCTTTAAAGGGTAAGAAAGAAAGGTAAAACAAATGTGACAACATTAGCAATTGGTGCATGAATCTAAGTAAATAGTGCATGGGGAGTCTTAGTTGCTCAAATTTTCTGTAAGTGTGAAAATCTTCAAAATAAAATGATGAGAAACGTTTTCTTAAAAAGCTTTATATGTGAAAAAAAAAAAAAAAAACAAAAACAAGATCTGCTTAGGTGTGAGACAAGAAAACCCGACTCAGTGCCTATGTGTGACCTTGGGCATCTGCTGGAGTTCGCCACCTTCACTGCTCACCAATGACATGACAAAGGAAATTCCTGTTGGGAATAGTAATTTCTGTGGGATCCGAATGAAGCAACTATAAAGTATAAAGGATTTTTTAAAAATCCTACATTGTTAGAACTGCAAGAGTTTCTATCTGAATTTGACAACCAAGGAGAGTGAGCTCCTAAAAACACTAAGGGGCCCAAGGTCACAGGGCTGGTGAGTGGTGGAGCTGGGACAAACTTGAGCCCGCAACAACAAATGAGAAATCATTACTAGAAGTGATGTGAGGGATTCCTCAGTTCAGAGTGTTAACTGAATGAGGTTACCTTCTCCCAAAAACTCCCGTGTGTGTGTGTGTGTGTGTGTGTGTGTTGTAGGGGAGGCTGTATAAAAACAGAGACCTTTTTTATTGTCCTGTGGTCATGTAACAAGTCTTTGGGAATGTATTAGATGTGTTCTCTAATTTTATATTTCTCTTTGCCTTTTCCAGCTGCTCTACTTTTTTTCTGAAATCAGGGCAACATTCAATTACAATGAACTTCAAACTCAGAAATTCTTTTCTAGTAGTGGATCCCTTTGGTGAGCAGGAAATTACATTAGAACAGGAATGTGGAACTGGACAGGGACTTACCAGGCTGTTGGCCCCCCTGGCCCATTTTTGCAGATGTGGAGACTCAGGTCCAGAGAGGTTACTCAACGATTGTACAGCCACCTAGCCAGCTAGAGGCACAGCCAGGACTAGAATTCCAGCTTTTTCCCATGAGGAGCAGTGAGTTTCAAGACCCCCAGCTGACCTGGTTTATAGATGCCACAGACTAAGGACAGAAAGGTACAGAAATGTCTGGGACAAAAGGTCAGCTTCAAGGTCATGGTTTGGGGGAAGTAGGGGTATTTGGAGGGGCTGGCTGGAACTTCAATGTGGATGAGCGTTTACATAGGAGTGGCAAGAGTGGGAGTGTGGCCAGTCGGGGGAAGGAGACAGTGAGGTTGAGTGGACAAAGGTAAGGCCCAAAAGGTTACCACCACTTTGTCATGCAGTTGTTATGTAGAGAGAAATCTTAGAATCACAGAAATCACTTGTTTTTACGTTCTGCACATAATGTGACAGAGAACATCTCATTACGTATCTATTTCTACAGTTGTGTATATATGTATATGTGCGTGTGTTTGGGGGTACTTCAAAAAGTTCATGGAAAATGAATATTACAAAAAACAATGCCTCTTAGAAAAAGCTATGCATAGATTTCAATATTTTTTCACCGAAATGAGCTTATCTTTTTTTTAATATTTATTTCATTTATTTGAAAGACAGAGTTACAGAGAGAGGTAGAGACAGAGAAAGAGGTCTTCCATCTGCTGGTTCACTCCCCAAATGGCCACAATGGCTGGAGCTGCACTGATCCAAAGCCAGGAGCCAGGAGTTTCTTCCAGGTCTCCCGCATGGGTGCAGGGGCTCAGTAACTCCTTCAGGTAGCTCCCAGGAACTCCCAGGTAGCTCCTTCATTCTATTGCTTTCCCAGACCACAGCAGAGAGCTGGATCTGAAGAGGAGCAGCAGGGACTAGAACTGGTGCCCATATGGGATGCCGGCGCTTCAGGCCAGGGCATTAGCCTGCTGTACCACAGCATCTTTTAATTCCGTTTTCCCACCATCGTCTGGAAGTCCCCCATATAAATGGCATGTCCACGGTACGTGGGTGTGAGAGCCAGGATGGTCCTTGCAGAGACCCTCCTCTTCCTACACAGAGTCAGAGAAACTGTGCCAGAGTGACTGAAGCGAGGTCCCAGCAGGTGACACCTGTGAACCCAGGTTGCATTGGCAATGGCTGGGAAAAAGGTGGGCAGGACGTGGCGAGAGGGGTTGCCAGAGGTGGCTAATGCTAGGGCTGCAGCTTTCCTTTTCTTGCCTGTAGCGTAGGAAGTGCATTCCAGCGAGGCTGTTGTGCCGATTGGAGGCAGCCGGGAGCAGCTCCTAGCACAGTGCCTGGCACAGTGGCTGCCCCAGAACGGAGGGTACTGCCAAGGATTTCTTTCACTTGGGTTCTGCCATTGTTTTAGTCCCTCCATGATCAAAACACCACCAGGGACAGCGTTTCTCTAACACATGTGTGTTCTAGAGACAGGGCAGGTTGAAACAGCACCTGGCACAGCAAGCTATTTCTTCATCTCTGCTTTCCCAAAAGATTTGTCCACAACCTAGGAATCTGTTGGCGGCGTTCTTTTTCTTTGTTATGTAATTCTGTCACATTGACCAAACTTTCTGAGCAATGACAGAAAACGTCTACAAAAATCATCACACCACTTAATAAATTCAGTTTCTAGGCTGACCTCTCTAGAGGTGAGTCTATAAAGCTGAGATAAGGGCAGAGCACACAGAAAACTTCCAAAATTTTATTTAGACATAAATCTTTATCATAGATAGGTGTAATTTTAATATTAAAAGCATACAAAAGCCCCTGCAACATTAACTGACGTAATACAGTCCTTAATATTCTCATAAGCTCTGTGTTGAGCACCATTTCATTTATCTTTTTTTTTTTAAGATTCATTTGTTTTATTTGAAAATGGGAGTTACACAGAGAGAGAAGGAGAGGCAGAGAGAGAGAGAGAGAGAGAGAGAGAGAGAGAGAGAGAGAGAGGTCTTCCACCCGCTGGTTCACTCCACAATTGGCTGCAACATGCGGAGCTGAGCCGATCTGAAGTCAGAAGCCAGGAACTTCCTCTGGGTCTCCCATGTGAATGCAGGGGCCCAAGGACTTGGGCCATCTTCCACTGCTTTCTCAGGCCATAGCAGAGAGCTGGATCGGAAGTGGAGCAGCCAGGACTCGAACTGGCACCCATGTGGGATGCCACAGCTGCAGGCGGCGGCTTTACTCGCTGTGCCAGAACGCTGGACCCACATTTGCCGTTTCTTAGCACAACCTGATACTTTTGGGAGGTCAGCAGCCTAGGGCTCAGAGAGGTTGGATCATTAGTCCAAAGTCACACAGCTGAGATTCGCAGGCCCGAGCTAGGAAGCTATGGCTTCTGGCTCCATCCAGGCCCCCTCACACAACTGCATCCTTATCCGTGGCTCTCTTGCCAGACAGCGCCGCTCTGGGAGCGCGGCTGCTGCCAGATGCTGCTGGCTGACACGATGGAGAAGCAGCCAGCAGGCTCACAACCCAGCTGGGAACCGGCCTGTGGTCATTCTGGAAGCCACTCCCCGACATTGTGTTTTACTGTGGCTCTTGTTTACCCGGAGGAAAGCGCATGGGGTTGGCTTCCTGCAAGAGTGTAGAGAGAAAGCACCAGCTGCAGGGACCCCTGCTCAGGGTCCTGGGGAGGGGGTGGCACCAGGACAGGGACTCAGCACCCAGCCGGCACCTGTGCCACCTCTTCTCTGGCAGTGGGGGAGAACAGCTGATGGGGCACACGGCCTCGGAGCTCTGTGTTCACCGAGCGAGCTGCAGGGCCTGGGTCACACCCCAAAGAGCTGAGCCGCTTTGGGAAGGCTGCCAGTAGCAATCTCGGTCCAATCAGGAGAGAAAGCGCACAGCAGATTCAGCAGGGAAATTTATTACATACAGTCATTAACTAGGCTAGAAGAAGGCACCTTAGGGCTGCGGGAGGGCCCTGGAGGGAGGACGACTTGGGGAGGCTTCAGACCTCCTTGGGAAAAGTGGGGTTCAGGAATCAGATAGCAGAGAAGGTGGCTGGCTTGCCCAGGCCTGAGCGGGTCTGCGGGTGGAGAGGGAAACCAGCAGCCTGCGTGGATACCGTGGGAGACGCGAAGGGGGGTGGGGGCAGCTGGCCATCAGAGCACTCGGATCCTCGCGCAGGGTTCCTGGTGTCCCTGGTGTCCCTGGTGAAGGGCAGTGCCAGGCCCAAACTGCAAGGTCACAGAGGCTGCGACGAGGGAAGGGTTTAAGCAGAGTCTGCACGCTCAGGCCCCCGACCCGACCTTCCTCCTCCTGCGATGTCCTTCTGGCGCCCCCTACTGGGGTAGGTCGGCATCGCGCTCACTGTAAGGAGAAACGCTTTGCTTTTCCAGAGCCAGAATGGAGCTTTCTGCTCTCAGAGGCAGAACACTTGCCACCGCTGAAACTCACACATCTGAGATGCCAGGGACCTTCTCAGTGTTCCTGAAGTCGTATCCCACCTCCTCATAAATCAGTTATTCTGGATTACTTTAATTGTGTAAACCCTTATTATATTTTGAGCATCCTACTCTGTGCTGGGCATATTGCTATACGATTATTTGTGAGATTTTTAATTCTGGGATTTAAAAAAGTCCCCAAAGTACAGAGAACAGAATGAACCCCAACATAGCCATCACCCAGCTCCAAGAGTCACCAGCCTTCTCTGAAGCTGTTTTATCTTGTGCTTGCCGGTCATCGCCTACCTCACCCGTAGCCACCGTCCTACAGCAAAGCTCAAACACCGAATCTCTGAGATCCCATATTTAAATGCCGTCGGCATCCACACAGTCAGTCCTTGGCCCGTTTCTTCTCACAGCGCAATTCTGTCTCTCTCTTTTTTTAAAAAATAGCTTCTCAATGGAATTTGGACACTTTGGCCTTCCAGGAGCTGAAGTCGGAGTTAACTGAAGTTCCTGCTTCCCGAATCTTGAAGGAGAACCCACCTGTTCTCCCCAGGGGTGAAGAGGGAGACAACGGTGAGAATTCAGATCCCATCGGGGCATCATGGTCATTGTCCACGGTCTAGTCCTGTGTTCAGGGTCAGTACAGAGTAACTGAGTAAACACCCACCGCGCAGGGGAGCAAGTGACTTCCTTGTAGGCAAGGGGTTGGACCCCGTGAGGAGCAGAGCTCTCTGGCCAGGGCAAGTCAAGTCTGCAGAAAGTCAGCTTTTCCCAGTCGGGAGCTCCACCTTCTCACTCATACTAGGGATGCCAGGCTGGGCTGGGTTCCCCGGGAGAAGAGGAGAGATGTGTTTATTTCACCCTCTTGATTATCACATAGAATTAATTACACCTGAAAAATAACATTTTCCGGTAGCTCCTTCATAGTTATCTAGGGCCACTTATGAGACATGAAACTGTCAACAGACAATCTGCTACTATTTTTTCTGAACTTTGATCATTTAGGAAAAGTGTGGTTTGCCCATCTCCAAAGTGTTTCCCAACTGTGGTTTTCAGAACCTTTGGCTATCAATGTTAGTGATTATTATTGCTCATACTGAAGGGACTAAAAGGGACTTGAGGGTCATGAAATATTTAAAATGCGATTCTCTGAGATGTGAGCAGCAAACAATCTCCATCTTCTATGAGGAAACCAAAGACACCCATTAAAACACAGAAGTGTGTGCTGATTCCACTAAATGTAAATTTTCAACCATCACTTCACTGTATTTTAAAAATTACATTCAAGTTTAATTTTTTTTCTTTCATTTTATTTGAAGTCAGAGAGACAGATAGAAGAGACAGGCAGGGAGAGATTCCTCCATTTGCTGTTTCACTCCCCAAATACATGCAAGAATGGGCCAACCTGAGGTCAGGAGCCGGAAATCCAATCTGGGTCTCCCATGTGGGTGGCAGGGACCCAAGTACTTGAGCCATCACTTGCTGCCTCCCAGGATGTGCATCAGCAGGAAGCTGATCAGAAGCAGAGGGGGGACGCAAACCCAGGCACTCAGATATGGGACATGGATTTCCCAAAGGATGTCTTAGACACTGCACCAAACTTTGGTTCCACGCGTGTAGAAGATGCATGAAATTTGAAGGATCTGCAAAACGTTCTGGGAATTCATATTATGAAAAAAAAGGCTACATGAATTTTAAAACTTAAATCTAAACATTTCCTTTTTCATTTTAAAAGATTTATTTCTATTTATTAGGGAAAGGCAGAATGGCAGAGAGAGAATGAGAGAGATATCCCATCTGCTGGCTCACTCCCCAAATGGACCTAACAGCTGGAATTGGGTCAGGCCAAAACCAGGAGCCCAGAACTCCATCCAGGTCTCACACATTGGGTAGCAGTGGCACAGTACTTGGGCCATCTTCCACTGCTTTCCCAGGCCATTAGCAGAGAGCTGGATCGAAGCAGAGCAGCCAAGACTTGAACTGGCACTCAAATGGGATGCTGGCATTGCAAGTGGTGGCTTAACCAACTGCATCACCACTCTAGCCCCTCAGAATATTTTTGTGCCAGAATAAATTTATCTTTTAATTCCTTTTTCATGAACTTTTTCAAGTATGCTCATATGTGGCCTATCAGGGATGAAAAACTGTTGTAGAGAGATTATCCTTAGAATGAGTTAATTTTCCTCTCTCATGTTTCAACAGCAAAATAAATTGGACATGGAAATCCTGAAGAGTAATATAATGAATACCCATTAGTCCCCGCCCAGCTTTAGAAAACCATGACAAATACAGTTGAAGCTTTCTTCAGTCTTCATCTGTGCCACCAGTACTGAGTTGGCATCGTGTCCCATTCACTGTGTGGTTCCTCTGTACCACATGTCTAATTATGATTAGTTTAAATCCTACAACAGCCCCACTACCCTACACACTATTATGATCCCCTTTTACAAATAAGAAGTCTATAGCTTAGAGAGCTAAGTAACTTACTGGAAGTGGCACAGTCAGTGAGCAGGTGGCAAAACCCAGATCTAAACCCAGTGGTCTGCACTAGGGCCCTGCTGAGCTTCCACAGTGCCCCTGAATGTGCATCAACAAGTGTGTGTGGCTAAGTGGTGTCTTCTCTTGCTCTGTTCATTCCTCAGGATGTGGGGAACTAGTTTGGGTAGGACAGCCTGTCACTCTGAGGACAGCCGAAACTATCACTGGCAAGTATGGCGTGTGGATGAGAGACCCCAAGCCCACATCCCCCCACACCCAGGAGACCACGTGGAGAATCGACACGGTCGGCACCGACATCCGCCAGGTCTTTGAGTATGACCGCATCAGCCAGTTTGTGCAGGGGTACCCTTCGAAGGTGTACGTGCTGCCCAGGTCGCTGGAGAGCACAGGTGCCGTGGTCTACGCAGGCAGCCTCTACTTCCAGGGTGCTGGGTCCAGAACTGTGATCAGGTTTGAGCTGAACACTGAGACAGTGAAGGCCGAGAAGGAAATCCCTGGAGCCGGCTACCGTGGGCAGTTTCCATATTCTTGGGGTGGCTACACGGACATTGACCTGGCTGTGGACGAGACCGGTCTCTGGGTCATCTACAGCACCGA
The DNA here is from genome assembly GCF_051225735.1 of Oryctolagus cuniculus. Taxonomy (NCBI): domain Eukaryota; kingdom Metazoa; phylum Chordata; class Mammalia; order Lagomorpha; family Leporidae; genus Oryctolagus; species Oryctolagus cuniculus. The sequence goes on from NC_142873.1 coordinate 27,352,253, forward strand.
GGAGGCCAGAGGTGCCATTGTCCTCTCCAAATTGAACCCAGAGAATCTGGAACTTGAAAAAACCTGGGAGACCAATATCCGTAAGCAGTCGGTTGCCAACGCCTTCATCATCTGTGGCACCTTGTACACTGTTAGCAGCTACTCCTCGGCAGATGCCACCGTCAACTTCGCTTATGACACGGGCACTGGGATCAGCAAGCCCTTGGCCATCCCATTCAAGAACCGCTACAAATACAGCAGCATGATCGACTACAACCCTCTGGAGAGGAAGCTCTTTGCCTGGGACAGCTTCAACATGGTCACCTATGACATCAAGCTGTCCAAGATTTAACAGCCTCCAGGTGCTACCAGCAATGGCAGAAAGACGATGCTCAGGGCTCCTGGGGAGAAGATGAGGAGGGCCAGCCAGCTGGGGACTGCATGGCTTCTCTCTGCTTTCCAAGCTTGCATTAATCCAGATGGATGTATGCGGTCACCATCAGACTGTGCAGCGATTAGCAATTAGTACCATGCAGTACTTAGAGAATTTCTTATTGTAGTAGATATTCTTTTCTTCTTCTGTCTGGTTCATGAAATAGTTCATATTTTCCAGTGATTTGAGGCAAAAGCTATAAAGTAACATGGTAGTTACTTCATGTTATATGGTTCCCATAAGCCACCATCAAGAGCAGGATTTCTAAAGAAACAACAGTAGCTCTTGTGGCCAGCACTGAACCTCTGTAGGATGCATTTGCTACAGTTGACTTCTAATACTTTAGGTAGAACTCAGTTTGATATTACATAACTTTCTGCTCTATGAAATAAAATTATCTTGCACAACATTTTCTTGTTTGAGCCTTATGAGAATCTTTGCTTAAGGGAAGAGCACAGAGGCCACTCATCAGAAAATTCTTTTGCCAACAGTGAAATTCACACCTTTTCCTCTCTGGCTCCTGGGGCTCTTGGCTCTTCCTAAATAATCTTTCCAGTCTCTCCTAATTCACCCTTTCCATTCTTGTTTCACTTCGATTCTTATTTTTGTTGTGGGAGTGTATTTCATAAACCACCATCTCTCTCAGCAGAGCAAACCTGATTGCATTAAATTTTGCTAATATGTAAAATCATAAAATGTAAAGCACAAAATTGACCATATTGGGGCCGGCGCCATGGCTCACTTGGTTAATCCTCTGCCTATGGCGCCGGCATCCCACATGGGCACCAGGTTCTAGTCCCGGTTGCTCCTCTTCCAGTCCAGTTCTCTGCTGTGGCCTGGGAAGGCAGTGGAGGATGGCCCAAGTCCTTGGGCCCCTGCACCCGCATGGGAGACCAGGAGGAAACACCTGGCTCCTGGCTTCGGATGGGCATAGCTCCAGCCATGGCGGCCATTTTGGGGGTGAACCAACAGAAGGAAGACCTTTCTATGTCTTTCTCTCTCACTGTCTAACTCTATGTGTCAAATAAATTTTAAAAAGCCTATTTTTTTTAAAAAATTGACCATATTGACCATTTATAAGTGCAAGTTCCATGATACTAAATAGTTCATATCACTCTTGCCACCTTTTGCAAAACTTTTTTCATCTTGTAAAAACAGAAACTCTGTATCTGTTAACTAATAGCTCCACATGTAATAACCTACCTAATTTCTCTTCAATTGCCATCATGGTAAATGGTGAAATATGCATAATGGTAAAATGCAGTTTTACTAATTCAGCTTGGAGCCCACCCTATCAGCACGTAGCTGATCAATTTGGCCTTTTCCTCTCCACCTCCCACCGAGGTGACATGCATACTTGACCTAAGTGGGGACCAGGGTACTCTGCTTACTTTTAATCTAGAACTTGCTGCTAACATGCACATCTCCGTATATAGCTCTAGTTCTGGCATCCTCCATGCTCTGTTGGCCAGATTCACCAGGACTGTTGCTTTTTCCCAGCCTATTATGTGTCCCCAGGGATGTGGGGCAGTTTCTGGAGCCGGCCAGCATCACAGGAGCATAGGTGCCCCTTTGCTGTTTTGCTGCCTCCTGCTGGCACCAGGCCACTTCCCCTAGAGGTTTGCCACCCACAATGAGCTTTACCTGGAAGCAAGCACAAGTCTCCTTCGCTTTCCCAAGCCTCAAACTATCTGCTACATGAGGTTCATCAGGAGCTCTCTAGAACCTAAGCTCACTCTCTCTCTCCCTCTCGCTCTCTTTCAAGACCTCTTGCATCCCCAAACTTTATTCAGACTGCTGGAAGGGGACAGTTTAGCGCTTTATCTCTTATCTTTTCAGGTTTTTGCTCACAAGGCCACAGCTCAACCTTTTGATTTTTTTTTTTTTAGATTTATTTTTTGAAAGAGTTACAGATAGAGGTAGAGAGAGAGCAAGGTCTTCCATCTGATAGTTCACTCCCCAGATGCCTGCAACGACCGGAGCTGCGCCGATCCGAAGCCAGGAGCCAGGAGCTTCTTTTGGGTCTCCCACATGGGTGCAGGGGCCCAAGGATCTGGGCCATCTTCTACTGCTTTCCCAGGCTGTAGCAGAGAGCTGGATCAGAAGAGGAGGAGCCGGGACTAGAACTGGCTCCCTCATGGGATGCTGGCGCTTCAGGCCAGGGCTTTAACCCGCTGCGCCACAGCACCAGCCTCTCAGCCTTTTGATTTCTAAGATAAACGCTCTTGAAGTCAAAGCCTTGGAGGTAGAGGCACTTGGCATAGTGGTTAGGTCGCCACTTGGGACACCCACACCCTGGAGCACCTGGGTTCAAGTCCTGCCTCTGCTCCTGATTCCAGCTTCCTCCAAATGTGCACTCTGGGAAGCTGTGGGTGATGGCTCAAGTAGTTGGATCCCTGCCACCCCCAACGGAGATCTGGATTGAGTTCCAGGATCCCAGCCTTGGCCTGACCAGGACCCACTTGTTGCAGGCATTTGAAGAGGAAACGAACAGCTGGGACATCTCTCTCTCTCTCTTCCTCTCTTTCAAATACATGTTGTTTTAAAAAGTAAAGCCCTGGTTTTGGAGAGAATTCTCCCTAGCATGGGTTCTAAAGACAATACTATGAAAAGCTTTTCTTTGCCCCAGCAGTCAGTCCTGAGGTTACACATGCGATGAGGAGAAAGAAACCAATGAGATCTCAGAAAGTCTTTCCACTGGTGAGTTGTGTACTTTGGCTGCCATAATACTGAGAGGCTTAAACGATAGAAAGTTACTTTCCCACAATTCTGTAGGCTTGGAAGTCCAAAATCAAGGTGTTGATTGGGTTGGTTTCTTCTGAGCCTCTCTCCTTGGCTTACACATGGTTGTCTTCCCCCTGTGTCTTAATATCCTCTTTTTCAAAGTTATTTTATTTATTTGAAAGACAGAGTTACAGAGAGAGGTAGAGGCAGAAAAAGAGACATTTTCCCTGCGCTGGTTCACTCCCCAAATGGCTGCAACAGCTGGAGCTGGGCCAGGCCGAAGCCAGGAGCCAGGAGCCAGGAGCTTCTTCCAGATCTCTCATGTGGGTGCAGGGGCCCATGGACTTGGGCCATCCTCCGTTGCTTTCCCAGGTGCTTTAGCAGGTAGCTGGATTGGAAGTGGAGCAGTTGGGACTTGAACCGGCACCCATATGGGATGCCAGCACTGCAGGCCAGGGCTTTAATCCACTGTGCCACAGCACTGGCCTCCCAATATCCTCCTTATAAGGACAACAGTCAGTTAGACTAGGGCCCACTCTAATGACCCCATTTTAATCTAATTCTGTGCAGTCATCCTGGTCATAATTACCAACTTGTCTAACGGGCGACCCTGACATTCATCCCAACATCTGCGTGATAAGCAAAGTCATTAAGATATGCTACTGAGTATTTCATGCCAGGCACTGATGCCCAAAATGTCTCTTCACTGATGCCTGACATGTTAATGTTTCTTGAGAAAGTCTGGGTACATTCTGTTTGGCCATGGGCCACCTTTGTCTAGCTGAGCATAGAACCCCTTTCCTACCGCTTTGTGGTGCGAGTATCCTCACATCTTGCTGCTGCCCAAGACACACTTCTCTCTGTAAGTCCCTAACAAATTACGCTCAGTGAAGTCCTGGATTTATCTACTTCTTATTTTTTTTTTTCTACCTTTGGCAGCTGGTTCTCATGCACCAGGATTTAAAAAAAGGCCCTATATCCAAAGACAGTCATACCAAGTACTGGGGCTAGGACTTCAACACAGGAATTTGGGACAAAGGAACACAATTCAGCCCCACAACTGAGCATTGTCACTCTTCCCTACTAACAGCAGGCTAAAAGACTAGACAATTCCGAACTCAGAATGGAGGAACTCGTTTGTCCTACTCAGTGTCTTTATCTGCCAGGTATTTGAACAAGAAGTGGAATATGAGGAGGTGAGCTGTCACGGCACACGCACAGAGCGGATGAGCATTCCTTCTGCACCAGCCTGCTGTGACTCCTGTCTCTCCATCAACCACTGCTCCAGCTTTGGGATGGAAGAAGGAAGGAGGAACAGAGAAAAGGGTCTCTTAGCTTCTGGGACATTGGACCCCTCCCACATCATTGGCTGAGCCTTCTCTCTGTCCTTTGCTGGCTCCTCTTTTAGCCACAACCTCTTAAAGTTGAAGTATACCCCAGAGCTCATTTAGGGTTTTTCCTTTATCTACTCATCCCTTTGGTGATATCATTTGGTATGCCGTCTTCATGCTGGTGATCCCTCAAGTTTATATTGCCAGTCAAGTCATCACTCATTTTTTCTGCATTCCTGTTTAGATATCTATTAGGCATATTAAAGTAGCAAAAACTGAACTCCTGGGTTTCTGCACCTCACTCCCTCACCACCACCAAAGCTCATCAAAACTGCTCTCCTTGTAGTTGATAGAACTCAAGTTCTCCAGTTGCTCAGGCCCCAAATCTGGGAGTCATTTTTACCTCTCTCTCTCTTTCATACCCTGTATCCAATCGACTACCAGCTTTTGTTGATTCTATCTTCAAACTCATAGATCCATAAATATATCCACATTTCTCACCACCACAACTGCTACTGGTCCAAGTGACCACCTGGATGACTAGAGTAGGATCTGAGCTGTTTCCACCATTCCACCTACAGAGACGATTCTCAACGTGGCAGCCCAACACCCCTATTAAGATACAAATGGTTTCCTATCTCATTCAAACTCAGTCCTTACACAGCCCCACAGCATCTACCTCCTTCCTCCACCACTGTGGATTCATGTTCTGCTAATGTCCCCAGATTCAATGGACTCCATCTAAGCCTGCTTCCTTGCTCTCCCTCAAATGCACCAGGCACATGTCTGCCTTCAAACTTTGCACTGGCTTTTGCTCTGCCCCAGACGTCCATACCTCTAAATCCACCGCTGGCTTCAAGCCTTTGCTCTAATGGAACCTTCTTAAAAAGCCCTGCCTGGCCCACCTTATCTAAAATAACCAATTTGCTGTTTACCCAGGCACCTCCCCCCCCCCCATTTTATTATTTTTAAAAGTTCTCTTCCATTATACTCTTCACCTCCTGATGTTGATACAATGTGCTGTCTTTAAATTGTGTAGATTTTTGTGTTACTCTTTCCCCACTGGAATGTAAACTCCACAGAGACAGGGATTGTTTTGTATAATGAATATTCCCAGAACAATGCTGGTTCACACGATGGGTGCCCAATAACATTTGCTAAACAAATGAACAGAAACAACATCCTGGACTTTGCTCAGAAACAAAGCTGGATATAAAATTAACACAGGAGTTAGTCATTCCTACTCTTTTCCAGCCCCTGATTTTTATTTATTTTATTTTTTTTACAGGCAGAGTGAATAGTGAGAGAGAGAGATACAGAAAGGTCTTCCTTTTTGCTGTTGGTTCACCCTCCAATGGCCGCCATGGCCATTGGACTTGGGCCATCCTCCACTACACTCCCGGGCCATAGCAGAGAGCTGGCCTGGAAGAGGGGCAACCGGGATAGAATCTGGCGCCCGACCGGGACTAGAACCCAGTGTGCCGGCGCCTCAGGCGGAGGATTAGCCTATTGAGCCACGGCGCCAGTGGACCCCTGATTTTTTTTTTTTTAAGATTTATTTATTCGAAAGAGTTAGGGAGAGGGAGATGGAGAGGGAGAGGGAGGTAGGTATTCTCACCGCTGGTTCATTTTCTAAATGGCTGCAACAACCAAAGCTGTGCAGATCCAAAGCCGGGAGCCAGGAGCTTCTTCCAGGTCTCCCACGTGGGTGCAGGGCCCAAGCACTTGGGCCATCTTCTACTGCTTTCCCAGGCCATTAGCAGGGAGCTGGATTGGAAGTGGAGCAGCCAGCACTTGAACTGGCACCCATATGGGCTGCCCACACTGCTTCCCAATCCTTGACTGGCTCTGTGTGACCTTGGACCTGCCATTTAATTTGTCCCAGCACTGTGGAACAGAGCTTTTTTAAATGACAGTCATATTATAAACCTGCATCATCCAATAAGCTGGCCACTAGCCACCTATAGCTATTGAGTGAATTGTGGCTAATGTGACTGAGGGACTGAATATTTTCAAATGTTTATTTTCATCTACTTGAAAAGCAGGGAGGGAGAGAGAGAGAGAGAAAGGGTGGGGGGAGAATATAATATTCCAACTGTTAGTTCACTCCCCAAATGCTTGCGCCAGTCAGGGCAGGGTCAGGCCAAAACCAGAAGCCAGAACTTCATCCAGGGTTTCCACATAGGTGGCAGGGCCAAGCACTTGAGCTATCACCTGCTGCCTTCTAGGACACATTAGCAGGAAACTGGATTGGAAATGGAGTAGCCAGGACTCAAACCAGTACTCTAAGAGTTGTGGGCATTCCAATCAGCAGCTAACTCACTGTGCTATACGCCTACTCTGGATATTTAACTATTCTCATTGTAATGAATTTAAGTAGCCACACATGGCTAGTGGCTCTCCCCTTGGACAACTGGACAGCGCAGGTATGTTTGCTCATCTGCCTGAGGACGAGGTGATGTGTGTCAGGCACCCAGCTGGCAGTGGCAGGTGTTCCGTGCATGCTCCCCCCACTGCCCCTCATTGTGCTGAAGCCCACCCCAGCAGCACAGCCCACTGACTACATGGCTACAGAGACTCTTTTAGAATTTTCTGTTTACTTGTCAGAGAGTAGGAGAGACTGAGACAGATAAAAAATAAGAGCTCTCATCCACTGATTCGCTCTCCAAATGCCCACAATGGCTAGGGCTCAGCCAGGCCAAAGCCAGGTGCCAGGAAGTCAATAAAGGTCTCCCATGTGGGTGACAAAGACCCAACTACTTGAGCCTCTCAGAGACCGCATTAGCCGGAAGCTGGAATCAAGAGTAGGGCCAAGGGCACAGCTCTGTGGCATAGCAGGTAAAGCAGCTGCCTGTGATGCTGCCATCTAACCTGGCTGCTCCACTTCCAATCCAGCTCCCTGCTAATGGCCTGGGGAAACAACAGAAGATGGCCCAAATGCTTGGACTCTGGCACCTACATGGGAGACCCAGATGAAGCTCCTGGCTTCAGCCTAGCTAAGCCCTAGCTGTTGTGGCCACCTTTGGAGGGAATCAGTGGGTTGAAGAGGTGTGTGTGTCCCTATCTAACTCTGACTTTCAAATAAATGCATCTTAAAAAAATAAAAGTGAGGCCGGCCAGGACTTAAACCCAGGTACTCCAATGTGAAATGCTGATGTTTTAACTGATAAATAAATCTTAAAAAAAAAAAATGGTCTATTTATTTGAAAGTCAGAGTTACACAGAGAGGAGAGGCAGAGAGAGAGAGAGAGAGAGAGAGAGAGAGAGATCTTCCATCTGCTGGTTCACTCCCCAATTGGCCGAAATGGCTGGAGCTGTGCTAATCCAAAGCCAGGAGCCAGGAGCTTCTTCTGGTCTCCCATGCAGATGCAAGGGGCCATCTTCTACTGCTTTCCCAGGCCATAGCAGAGAGCTGGATCAGCAGTGAGGCAGCCAGGACTAGAACCGGTGCCTATATGGGATGTCAGCACTTCAGGCCAGAGCGTTAACCCGCTGCACCACAGTGCTGGCCCCAGATAGACTACTTTAAAAACCAGGTCTGGAGCAAAAATTCCCATGAGGACTCTGTGAAGAAGCAGATGAAATGAAATATGGCATGGAAGGACAGGTTCCATGTGCACATCTGAAGTATCACATTTTCAGTGATTTCAAACCATTTTAAAGCCCCAGAAGTCCTAAGAGGTACTTTGGAGTCTGCTAAGATGCTTGAACAGGGGACCCAAGGAATATAATCCTCTCCACTTAAATCATTCTGCACTTGGCTGCTTTGCGGGATGGAGTCTTTTTTTTTTTTTTTTAACACTAAAACATAAGAAAAATCACATCACTATCCTGGAAGAACACTGTGCAAAGAATGTTAATGAATGTGAAACTCAACCCTAGCACCAGCACAGGAATGGGAATTCAGTCAGTTAAAACAGGATAAAAGGCCCATAAAAAGGGAGGGTGCATGGAACTCTAGTTAAGATACCGCTTGGGGGTGGACAGCGTGTGGCACAGTGGGGTAAGCTGCTGCCTGTAGTGCTGTCATTCCATATGGGTGCTGGTTAGTGTCCCACCTGCTTTGCTTCCGATCCAGCTCCCTGCTAATGGCCTGGGAAAGAAGATGGCCCAGGTTATTGGGCCCCTGCACCTGCATGGGAGACCCGGATGAAGCTCCTGGCTCCTGGCTTTGGATCAGCCCTGCTCTGGCCGTCACTGCCATTTGGGGAGTGGACCAGCGGATGGAAGACCTCTCTCTTTCCCTCTTTCTCTCTCTCCCTCCCTCTCCCCCTCTCTCTTCCTCTCTCTTCCTCTCTCCCTCTCCCTCCCTCTCTCACTCTGCTTTAATTCTGCCTTTCAAATAAGTAAATAAGTCTTTAAAGAAAAATAAGCCACTTGGATGCCTGCATCACCCCCCCCCCTTTTTTTTGACAGGCAGAGTGGACAGTGAGAGAGAGAAAGGTCTTCCTTTTTTTCCATTGGTTCACCCCCCAATGGCCACTGCACTGCAGGTGGCGTACCACGCTGATCCGAAGCCAGGGGCCAGGTGCTTCTCCTGGTCTCCCATGGGGTGCAGGGGCCCAAGCACTTGGGCCATCCTCCACTGCACTCCTGGGCCACAGCCGAGAGCTGGACAGGAAGAGGAGCAACCGGGACAGAACCTGGCACCCCAATCGGGACTAGAACCTGGTGTGCCGGCGCGCAGGTGGAGGATTAGCCTAGTGAGCCACAGCGCTGGCCAACCTGCATCCCTTTTCAAAGTACCTGATTGAATCAGCCCTTAAGGCATTCGGATATGGCTGAAGAGCCCATGAGAGTATTTTAGGCATGGAAAGCCAAGACACTCTGGGGGGGGGGGGGGGACACAAAAACAAAAACCAAAAAAAAAAACCCTAAATGAAAGATCTCTGCGAGTGAGATCCCAGTGGAGAGAATGGGGCCATCAAAGAAGGAGGTACCTTTCTCTGAAGGGAGGAGAGAACTTCCACTTTGACTATGACCCTGTCGGAATAAGATCGAAGTCAGCGAACTCAAAAGGCTTCCATAGCCTTGGCAACTCATGACTAGAGCCTAGGGAGATTACTGACACCATAAACAAGAGTGTCAATTTGTTAAGTCAACAACGGGAGTCACTGTGTACTTCTCATGTGGGATCTGTCCTTAATGTGTTGTCCAAATGTGAAGTAATGCTATAACTAGTACTGAAACAGTATTTCACACTTTGTGTTTCTGTGTGGATGCAAACTGATGAAATCTTTACTTAATATATACTAAATCAATCTTCTATATAAAGGTAATTGAAAATGAATCTTGATGTGAATGGAATGGGAGAGGGAGCAGGAGATGGGAGGGGTGCAAGTGGGAGGGAAATTATGGGGGGGAAGCCATTGTAATCCATAAGCTGTACTTTGGAAATTTATATTTACAAAAAAAAAAAAAAAAAAAAAAAAAAAAAAAAAAAAACCACACACATACACACACACAAAGTACCTGATTCCAGCTTCCTGCTAATGCATACCCTGAGAGGCAGATGATGGCTTATGTAATTGGGTTCTTGGTATCTACCTAGGAGACTTGAATAACATTCCTGGCTTCAACCTAGACCAGCCCTAGCTGTTGCAGGCATTTGGGAACTGAACAGATAGATGGGAGATCTCTTTCTATTCCTCCATCTCTCTGCCACTCAAATTTAAAAAAAAGAAAAGTGCTGGTAGGGGGCATAAAACTGGTGTCTCAGGGCCAGCGCTGTGGCTCACTTGGCTCACTTGGCTCACTCCACCTGCAGTGCCGGCATCCCATGTGGGCGCCGGATTCTGTCCCAGTTGCTCCTCTTCCAGTCCAGCTCTCTGCTGTGGCCCAGGAGGGCAGTGGAGGATGGCCCAAGTGTGTGGGCCCCTACACTCACATGGAAGACCAGGAGGAAGCACCTGGCTTCGGATCAGCGTGGCTCCGGCTGTAGCGGCCATTTTGGGGGTGAACCAACAGAAGGAAGACCTTTGTGTCTCTAACTCTGTCGAATCAAAAAACAAACAAAAAAAAAAACAAAAACAAACTGGTGTCTCAGGCTGTTTTTTTTCTTTTTTTCTTTTTTTTTTTTTTTTTTTTTTTTTTTTTTTAAGATTTTGAGAGTCAGAGTTACAGAGAGAGATCTTCCATCTGCTGGTTCACTCCCAAATGGCCCATATGTGATACCAGCACTTTTACCCGCTATGCCACAGTGCTGGCCCCTCAGGCTGAATTCCGAGGATCCAAATACCCAAGGTTCTCTGGACCTCAATACTCTTGCTTTAAAATCAGAGGCCTGGGATTCTGGCTGATTGGGATTTAGTAACACCAAGGCCTGATAGTTATTTTATTTCAAATATAACAGACTACAGCAAGTGCTCTACAGCATAGCATATATTACAGATCAAATACACACATTTCATATGAAGGACCCGACTTGAAAAACCAGAACTTACTCTAAGTGCACTTGCAGGGGCAAACAAGGCTCAGGAGAAGATGTTAGAACAAAGATCTTCCCAGACAGCCTTCAAAGACAACACATCTGTGGCATTGCTGGGTTGTGGAGTTTTATGTAAATGCCCATTTCAAAATCCCTGGAGTTGTGCGTGCCTAAGAGTCCGTGGGATTCTTGGCCGGAGAAGGAGGTGGGGCGGGAGGCACTCCGAGGGTAGCAGCAGTGCAGGCGGGAACGGCTTCTTCAGAGTCTGACTGGGAGTACAGGAGCATCTCCAGGGTGGCGTCCCTGTCCGTGCTGAAGACCTCTTCTCTAAAAGGAAGAGCACATGAAATGTCATTCAAATCAAAATAGATGTCATTCAAATGTCAATCAAAAATGTCATTCAAGTCAAGTCATACAGAGATGGAAGAAGTGGAAATCAGGGAAGCAGCCCCCAGGCTGAAGTCCTCGACACGTAGGAGGACATGCTTCCAGACTCCCCGACCCACACTTCCAGAGCTGTCACCTTGCAAAAACAGTTCATTCTACCTCTACTGCTGACTAGGGGCAGGGGGCAGCTTCCTCAGGTGAGCTCGATGGTCTCCAAGGATCCCATACAACCAATGGGGCTGGGGTTCCCCATCTCCAGGAGGGTCTCTTGGATTTAGAACAGGAAGTCATCCCATCAACTGGTTGTTTCTATCCTGCCCAGTCCATCTCTGTGCATTTCCACCTGAAAGGCTCTGTCTGTGTCTCAGTTGCCTTGCAGCTCTTCTCAGGGTCTACCCAGCCTTGGGTTCACTTCACATCTCCTGTGGACTTACCTTGCCCTTGTACCCAGCCTGCGGAGGTCTCCTCCCTTCTACGAAAGTAGGAGGGTGCCAGAAATGGAGTTAAAATAAATTTATTTTGGAGCAAAAGGTTCTGAAATCTATGCATAGTCTTCTCAGATTTTCCATGAATTTTTGAAGAATTTTATGCATGGATTTAAAATTTGGTGGGCGTCATGATAAATTCACCTTTTAATTCCATTTCCCACAAACCGTTTGAAAGGCAGAGAGACAGATATACTGAAAGAGAGGAGAGAGAGCAGAGGGCAAGAGCAAAAGAGCAAGAACTCCACCATCTGCCCGTCTACTTCCCAAATTCCCACAAATGCCAGGGCTGCACCTGGTTGAAGCCAGGAGCTGAGTCTCCTATGTGGGTGCCAGAGACTCCACCAGCTGAGCCATCCTTTGTTGCCTCCAGGGTGCACATTTGCAGGAAGCTGGAATCAGAGGTAGAACTGGGACTTGAACCCAGGCACTATGGCACTGGGATAGGAGACAAAGGCATCCAAGTGATGTCTTCATCACTTGAGAAAACGCTCATTCCCCACAGACTTTTCCAAGTATCTCCCTAGGTCCGGGCAAGCCCTGCCTTCAAGTGAGTAACAGCAGCCTGTCAAGCTAGCACAGGTTGAGATTTAACTGTTCCGAGTACTTACTATATTCCCGGGGACTGGAACTTAGCTGGAAACCAGAGAGGAGCTGCACAGAGATTCTGGGAGAAGGCCGAGACAGGGGATTGTCCTGGTTGTGGAGCCAGCAAGAGGCAGAACTGGGATTTAAACTTGGATTTGGATCTGGCCACAAGTTCACTGCTGTTGGAGCCCTTCCTTGATGCTGGGAGTCGGGGGTTGTCTGGTGGCCAGCAGAAGCCCCAGACTTGTGTCATGGAGTCCTTCTTGGGTGATCATGAGAGGACCGTGACCACAGCCTTCTGGAGTCAAATTGACCATGCACCCCAATCAGTAAAGATCTCAGCACCCACATATACAAGGGGACTTCAAAAAATCATGGAAAAATCAAACTGAAGATAATGTATGGGGTGGGCTTTTAGCCTACTGGCTAAGATGCCAGTTGGGGTGCCATATTCCATAACAGAGTACCTGAGTTCAAGTCCCAGCTATGTTTGATTTCAGCTTCCTGTTAATGTGTACCCTGGGCGGCAGCAGATGATATTTCAAGTAGCTGGGTCCCTGCCACCCATGTGGGAGATTTCGATTGAGTTCTTGGCTCCCAGCCTCAGCCTGACCCAGCCCCATTTGAGGAGTGAACCAGAGGATGCGAGCTCTAATTAAAAAATAAAGAGGGGCTGCCACTGTGGCATAGCGGGTAAAGTCGCCGCATGCAGTGCTAGCATCCCATATGGGTGCCAGTTTGAGTCGACTGCTCTTCTTCTGATCCAGCTCTCTGCTATGGCCTGGGAAAGCAGTAGAAAATGACCCAAGTCCTTGGGTCCCTGCACCTTCGTGGGAGACCTGGAAGAATCTCCTGGCTTCTGATCGGCGCAGCGCTGGCTGTTGTGGTCAACTGGGGAGTGAACCAGCAGATGGAAGACCTCTCTCTCTCTCTCTGCCTCTGCCTCTGTGTGTGTGTGTGTGTAACTCTTTCAAACAAATCTAAAAAAATAACACAAGTATCAATGAATGTTTGTGAAGCCCCTTCATATGTTAACGAAGAAACTGTATACAATTCTATCAATTTGTTTATAACATATCCCAAGAACCTCTAAGGTCAAGGAGCATGGGAATGAGTATCAGATGGCATCTATATTATGGATGGATTCAATGTTTACCAATAATTCTGATATTTGTAACCGCATGCTTCTCAGGTTTAGTAAGATCATTTTTAAGCCAATAATGTACCTGACAAAGAGCTCAAGCCAGATGTGTCATTTTTGCCGGTTTTTGTGGTCTATTCATAGTTGTACTATTACAGTTATTTCGATCCAGAATTTCTTGGCAGAAATGTTTTAGACCACTTGTCTCTTTGGGGGGTTATATTTGCCAAGACTAATACAACTTGTAAATCCATTAACTAACCCAAGCAAACTACAACATATTGGCATTTGCTGAAAGTGAATCAAGAAGCTCCCACTGACCTTGGCCTTGAACCCTGACTCTTGAGCCAGGAAGGACCCATTGCTTATGTGTGATCTCCCAACACACAGTGAGGGCACAAGGCCCAAACAGCAATGTCAGTAGCGTTCACTTTTCTTATAAATTGGAGTCCTGTTTTCTTCATATACCTTTATGGGGTGCTGTGGGTATCTCCCTGGATTTGGGGATTGTAGACCAGAGAGAGGAGAGGGCATCCCCCATAGCAGCCATCAAACCCTTGCCAGATACAGCAAACAAAAATTCAGGTCACCCCATTATATCTGACTTTCAGATAAACGGCTAATTTTTTTTTTTGACAGGCAGAGTGGACAGTGACAGAGACAGAGAGAAAGGTCTTCCTTTTTTTCCGTTGGTTCACCACCCACCCCAATAGCCACTGCGGCCAGTGCATTGTGGCCGGCGCACCGCGCTGATCCGAAGCCAGGAGCCAGGTGCTTCTCCTGGTCTCCCATGCAGGTGCAGGGCCCAAGGACTTGGGCCATCCTCCATTGCCCTCCCGGGCCACAGGAGAGAGCTGGACTGGAAGAGGAGCAACCGGGACTAGTACCCGGCGCCCCAATTGGGACTAGAACCCAGTGTGCCGGCGCTGCAGGCGGAGAATTAGCCTGGTGAGCCATGGCGCCAGCACAACAGCTAATTTTTAATGTACCACAAATATCCATAGAAATTTTATCTCTGCAAGCCACCGCCACCCTCCCCCCCACCCATGCCTGGTTAATTTCTTTTCATCTAAAATCCAAATTTAACTGAGCTTTCCATGTTTTATTTGCCAACCCTCGTGGAACAGTCTCAGGCAGTTGAGATCTCCCAGAACTGTGGCTCTATACCCACAGGCAGACCCCTCGGCCAACCCAGCTGGTGAGGGCCTCTTTGTACAGGCTCTCTGGCTCCCTCATGTCTGTGTGTAGGCCGCAGAGGCGAAGGAGACACGCACAGTCCTGGCCAGCAAGAGGCTTACACCACGGGAGGAACGAGGATGAGCTCGAAGAGTGCACCCTGGCCCCAGACTTTGTCTGGAAAGGGACACATTTTCATACAGGTTTGCCACATCATAACTTGTCTCCCATTACTGAAGCACCAAAGGGATTCCCTCCGCGGCCAGGGGTCACTGATGCTCACCCCCCACCCACCCACACAGCAGACACACATCACCCCTTGAAGGGCTGTGGGAGAAGGCTCTGGTCTCCACAGCAGCTGCAAAGCAGCGTCCCCCTCTGAATACGTGGAGGTGAGCCAGGACCTCCTGCAGTTTCAGACCCCACGCCGTCCGCACCGCACCAGAGAGGCAGAGGAGAGCTTTTGGGTACCTCGTGGTCATGGTGACTCTGCGCCTGGTCACCTCGGAAGCCAGGTCTTCGTAGGGGAAGGTAACGCTCTTGTTCTTGAGGCTCTTCTGAGCCATGGCCTTGTTACCCAGACCACGTGAGGAATTTAGATCCACTGCACCTGTGAATCCAGAACATCACGTATGCTTCCGGGGTCAGGAGGCTGCCCCAATTCAGCCCAGCACAGTGGACTTTCACTGTTATATTCTAAGTGGGTCCTCCCTGTAGTCTGGTCCTCTTCGCAGATGCTCTCTCAAATACCTGCTACGGGGACTTGATGGGAGAAAAATCAAGGTCCTAGCTGACCATTTAGCTAGGGCAGACATGATTATCTCAATCAGGCAGTGAGGAAGCTGAGCGAAGCTATTGTTATCCCCAGGTGATGGCTGAGAAACGGAGGCCCAGAGAGGTGGACTCTCTCCAGGTTGCACAGCAGGCCCTGTCCCAGGCTGCTTCCCCTCTAAGGGTGGCACCCCAGGGGACTCTCGGTGTCAATGATATACACAGGGCTTTCTGCCTGCAGCACTCACCGTCTAAAGAACAGGAAGGGGGCAGAGGCAAAGCTGGGGCTTGGAGCCAGGTAGCACAGAAACTGGAAGGTTGATGTTAAAGACAGAAGCAATAGCAGTCCCCATGCACTGCAGGCCACCTACATTATTTTATTTGATGATCACAGTAAGTCAACAAATATTATGATCCCCATTTGACAGATGCGGACAGGGAGCAGAAGAGCAGCAGAGAAATTAGCCCACTTCCTCAGGAGGAGGCACAGAGCTAGAATTTGAATCTAAGTCTATCTAGCCTCAAAGGTTATGCTCCAGGGGCCGGCACTGTGGTGTAGTGGGTAAAGCTGCCGCCTGCAGTGCCAGCATCCCATCTGGGCATGGGTTCCAGTCCTGGCTGCTTCTCTTCCAATCCGGCTCTCTGCTGTGGCCTGGGAAAGCAGTAGAAGATGGCCCAAGTCCTTGGGCCCCTGCACCCATGTGGGAGACCCAGAAGAAGCTCCCGGTTCCTGGATTTGGTCTGGCTCAGCCCTGGCTGTTGCGGCCATCTGGGGAGTGAACCAGCAGATGGAGGATCTCTATTTCTAACTCTTTTAAATAAATAAAATGAATCTTAAAAAATAAAAAATAAAAAGATTATATTCTAGACTACAGAGCCCAACAACTCTCAAGTTCCGCCCTGCAGCTGAGGCATTGCCAAAGAATAAGAATTGAGTTCCCATTCCTGGACACCAGGTCGCACTCACATGGCAACACTGCAGTGTCAGAACACGAACTACATCATCCTCAGCTTCTCTCTGTGACTTTCTGGCTGGAACCTTTTATTCTTACAAGGGTGCCCAATGCCCAGTCGACTTACCTTTTAATCCCAGATCAGCTTAGTCTACAACCACTTGCACACTTCAGCTCATGGCTCATGGCCTGCTGAAAAATGCCTGCATGACTCTGTTTCCACACATCAGCTACTCCCCCTCGTCCCAGAAGGAAAAAGACCACCAACCTCAGCTTCCTCCCCTCCAGTCCTTTATCCTCCTGTTGTCGGTCTCTCTCAGGAATGAGTTAATTGGATTGGTAGCTGCTGGCACAAATTATGCCCGCAGGTGTAGCCTTGAGAAACCTCCACAGATGCGGCAGGGAAAGATGGGTCTTGGGTGCAGAGCAGGTCAAGGCAGAGTTTTGTTTGTGACTTGGGCCACAGGGAAGCATTCGCTTACATGCTGGTCAGCATAATATCTTTTATTTAAAAAATATTTATTTATTTGAAAGGTAGAGTTACAGAGAGGAAGAGGCAGAGACAGGAGGGGTGGGGCCTTCCATCTGCTGGTTCACTCCCCAGATGGCCGCAACAGCCAGAGTTGGGCCAATCTGAAGCCAGGAACCAGGAGCTTCTTCTGGGTCTCCCACACGGGTGCAGGGGCCCAAGGACTTGGGCCATCTTCTACTGCTTTCCCAGGCCATAGCAGAGAGCCGGATTGGAAGAGAAGCAGCCAGGACTGGAACCCATGCCCAGATGGGATGCTGGCACTGCAGGCAGTGGCTTTACCCACTATGCCACAGTGCCGGCCCCTGGAGCATAACCTTTGAGGCTAGATAGACTTAGATTCAAATTCTAGCTCTGTGCCTCCTCCTGAGGAAGTGGGCTAATTTCTCTGCTGCTCTTCTGCTCCCTGTCCGCATCTGTCAAATGGGGATCATAATACATTGCAGGCAGCAGATTTACCCAATATGCCACAGCGCCAGCCCCCAGCATGACATCTTGTCCCAGTATCTGTTGACTACAGGTTTAAAAGTGGATTCAGGTATGCCCCTGCTCCCAGCACCATCGTAACCACCTACCCCTTCTTTTCCTGACAATTGAGAACACTGCTGCTTAGGTGGCAGGTGCTCCCATTTTTGAAATTAAAGGAGTTGAGGGCAGGTGTTTGGCGAAGCTGTTAGGGAGTCAGTTAGGACACCTGCCTCCCCTAATCAAGTACCTGAGTTTGATACCCAGCTACATTCCTGACTCCAGAGTCCTTATGCAGACCCTGGGAGATAGAGCTGATAGCTCAAGTGATTGGGTTCTTGCCACCCTCCAGGGACATGAGCTGAGTTCCTGGTTCCTGGTTTGAATTCCTGGCTTCCAGTTTCAGGACCAGCCATTGTGGGCATTTGGGAAGTGAAGTAGCAAGTGGAACATTTCTCTGCCTTTAAAAGAAATTTTTAAGAATGAATTAAAGGAGTTTACTGCAGAACTCCTATTTTTTTTTTAAAAAGCTTTATTTATTTATTTGAAAGGCAGTTATAGAGGCAGAGGCAGAGAAAGAGAGAGAGAGGTCTTCCATTCACTGGTTTACTCCCTATATGGCTGTTACAGCTAGAGCTGGGCTGATCCAAAGCCAGGAGCTTCTTCTGAGTCTCCCACATAGGTGCAGGGTCCCAAGGACTTGGATTATCTTCCACTGCTTTCCCAGGTGCATTGGGAGGAAGCTGGATCAGAAGTGGAGAAGCCAGGACTCAAACCAGCACCCATATGGGATGCCAGCACTGCAGGTGGTAACTTGCTGCACCACAACACCGGCCCCCAAAGCTCCTACTTTTTCTTTCTTTCTTTCTTTCTTTCTTTCTTTCTTTCTTTCTTTCTTTCTTTCTTTCTTTCTTTCTTTCTTTCTTTCTTTCTTTCTTTCTTTTTTGACAGGCAGAGTTAGTGAGAGAGAGAGACAGAGAGAAAGGTCTTCCTTTTCTGTTGGTTCACCCCCAAAATGGCCGCTAAGACCAGCGGGCTGCGCTGATCCAAAGCCAGGAGCCAGGTGCTTCCTCCTGGTCTCCCATGCAGGTGCAGGGCCCAAGCACTTGGGCCATCCTCCACTGCATTCCTGGGCCACAGCAGAGAGCCGGACTGGAAGAGGAGCAACTGGTCAGAATCTGGCACCCCGCTCGGGACTAGAACCCCGGGTGCTGGCACCGCAGGCAGAGGATTAGCCAAGTAAGCCGTGGCGCCGGCCTAGAACTCCTACTTTTGAACTGAGTTATTTTGGGCAAGTAATTTAACCTCTTATTCATAATAGAGGAGTGTCATTACCTTCTAGGGCAGTTGTGATGATTTAAAAAAATTTGCAAAAATCTCAATTTTTTCTTATGGCTTTTTAAAAAGATTTATTTATTAGAAAGGAAGAGTTACAGAGAGACAGAAGGAGAGATGGAGAGAGATATCTTCCATCCACTGGTTCATTCCCCAAATGGCTGCATTGACCGGGGCTGGGCCAGGCTGAACCCAGGAGCCAGGGGCTTCTTCCAGGTCTCCATGTTGGGTGCAGGGGTTCAAGCACTTGGGTCACCTTCCACTGCCTTCCCATGCAGAGAGCTGGATCAGAAGTGGAGCAGCTGGACTTGATCCGGCGCCCATATGAGAGGTAGTATGACTTAGCCTACTATGCCACAGCACTGGCCCCTGTGCTCCTTTCTTAAAATAACCTGTGTTGTATGTGTTGATTACGATTTCGTCTCACTGCCTTCGGCGACCACATCTGAACTTTAATAAGAATCCTCTGAGTTCACTGCAGTTCAGATGTATCTGAGGTGACAGCCCTTGAGGATGTGCCACACTCATGTAAGTGTGTTCCTGAATCCTGGCATCCAAACATGAAGTTTACATTTCATGTAAGGCTACGCCCTATATTAAGGTAGATGAACAATAACAATGTGTTTTTCTTTGGATTGATGATAATGAAACCACAACATAAAACATCTGCTATCTGTGAATGATAATGTGCAATAAAGTCTGAAATCAAACCAAGGTCAAGTTGACACCAAGGCTTGTCAATTGAACAACTACATTTTTCCAGGGATAAAATAAAAGAAAAACATGTATCCTTTAGAAACAATAGAAAAAAATTAAAAGAGAAGGAAGGGAGGAAGGAAGGAGGGAAGGAAGGAGGGAAGGAGGAAGGAAGGGAGAAAGGGAGGAAAGAAGGAAGGGAGGGAGGAAGGAAGGGAGGGAGGAAGGAGAGTATTATGACCTTAGAATTCTATCTATGAACTACATGGAATCTGTTCTCTTTATATTATTATCACATTAATGTGAGAGTTGTGTTATAGTAACTACCATGTATTTGCTGTGGCCCTGACAATGTGACATATTAATAAACTCCTTTAAAAAGAAAAATAAAATTATGGTGCAAGGGTAAATACATCAGTAGGTTCTAAAGAGAGGGAGGGAGGGAGGGAGAGAGAGAGAGAATGAGTAGATGAAGACAGAAACCTTTGCCTGCTATGAGGCAGCAAGAAAGTGCTCACCAGATGCCTACACCCTGCTCTTAGCCTTTCCAGCATCTAGAACTGAGAGCCAAAAAAACTTCTTTATAAAAATAATTACTGGAGCTGGCGCTGTGGCGCAGCGGGTTAATGCCCTGGCCTGAAACACTGGCATCCCATATGGGTGTCAATTTGAGACATGGCCACTCAACTTCCATTCCAGCTCTCTGCTATGGCCTGGGAAAGCAGTAGAAGATGGACCAAGTCCTTGGGTCTCTGCACCCACGTGGGAGACCCGGAAGAAGCTCCTGGCTCCTGGCTCCTGGCTTCAGATCAGCCCAGCTCCAGCCATTGCGGCCAGTTGGGGAGTGAACCATCGGATGGTTCTCTCTCTCTGCCTCTTCTCTCTCTGTGTAACTCTTTCAAATAAATAAATAAATATTTTTTAAAAATAAAAATAATTACTTACTTAAACAGACATATAAAAAAAAAAAGAAAAGCATACAACCAAACCACAACCCATTGTCAGTAATTTAAAAAGACAGACAGTGAAACTTGTTAGATTCTCTTGGTTGCCTGGAAAATAGACTGAGGATACTTCACAAGACACAGGTTGTTGTGAGGAGACTCAAGGCTAGAGGAGACAGGGTCCTCTTGGAAGAACAGGAAAGGTGAACCTACAGGGCCTCATGGGAAGCGTTGAACTGGAATGCTAAAGACACATCTGGGGTGCTCTCATCTCGTCATCCTTACTACAGTGGAAACTGACCGCTCTAGCACTCTACCATGAATGTGACTTAGCCCTTCTCAGTTTCTGCCAAGTTTAGAAGGCATACATAACTTTTGGTAGACATAAGCAGAGTGCAGATAACAGGACAGTCAGCACTACCATGTGAATCCCTCAGCTCCTCTGATTCGCTCTGGAATCTCCAAACTTCCTTGGCTAGGTACCAACCCAAGTTATCTTCATTTCTTTACCTACACGACGTGACCCATGCAGTTGTGTCTGGAGAACAATTTGTAACCTTGATAACTGGTCTCATTTTAAATTCATGACCGCAGGGGCTGGTGTTGTGGCACAGAGGGTTAAGCTGCTGCCACCTGTGCTGCTGGCATCCCTTATGAGTGCCAGTTCGAGTCCTGGCTGCTCCACTTCTGATCCAGCTCCCTACTAATGTGCCTGGGAAAGCAGCAGAGGATGGCCCAAGTGCTTGGGCCCATGCCATACTACATGAGACCTGGGTGGAGTTTCAGGCTCCTGGTCAATGTTGAGGCCATCTGCGGAGAGAACCAGTGGATGGAGTCATCTCTCTCTGCCTTTTAAATAAATTAATCTTTTAAAAAATAAATTCATGACTGTATTTCTAAGTGGGTGCATAGCCTAGGTTTAGGTACCTCCTCATGTCTCCTAAAGTCTCCAAACACTTCTCACTGCTAGCTGAGGAAAATTGGGACAGCTGTAGAACTCCCACCTCTGCCACATTCACTCACCTGCAGCTCTGCTACTTCTCCTCTATCGATTCTCTTCTCAGAGCCCAGCTCTTCCCCTCACACACTAGATCTCACTCTCTCTCCTCTACTCAGAATTTTCAGTCTTCATTCTAGCAATTCTCTCTTGTCTGATTATCACACTTTCCCTATCAGGTTGTTCCCATTAGTGTAGAAAGAGGCTATTTCTGCCATCTAAAACCTGCTCTGTAGTCTGTTTCCTCCCACCACAAAGCAAACAAAAATTGCTTGAAAGAGGTTAGGCAAGGTTCCTTTCCATTCTCTATCAAATCCACTCACTCCAGATATGATTTGTCTAAACCTTGCTCATCTTACTCAGCCATTAACAGCCTTTGTAGATAGTACCCTCCTCCTGGGAACATTTGTTCCACTGACTTCTGGAACACCACTCTCTCCCCTGCTCTGACCTCACTCACTACTTTGTCTCAGTCCCCTTTGCTAGTTTCTTATCTTGCTACTTGTTAACAGTTGTGCATACAAGGCTCACTAATAGGGTCTCTCCTCTTCCCTATAATTCATTTCTCTGCTGATCACATTTGGTCTCATTAAATCTATAGGATGACACCCATTCATTCATCTATGATACTGTCTCTCAAGACTAATACACCACCTACTTGATATCTTTGAATGAACAAACATGTAAACTCAGAATGTCCAAGACTGAACTCCTGGTTGATGCCTTCAACCCATTTTAGCCTTCTGAATGATGCCTTCTCCATTTTAGCCACTCAAGCCCCTTAACATGAAGCCATCCTTGCCTCCCAACCCCCCAGCATCTCCAATCCACATTCAATACATTGGCAGATGGATCATCAGGTCTCCTCTTCAAAATTATACCCAGAATTCCACCTCTCCTTTATTACCTCTGCTGTGACCACCCTGCCCCAGCTTGCCATCATCTTTGGTGTGGGTTATTGCAAAATCTCCTGCATCAGACCCCTGCTTTCATGCTTGCTTCCTCTTTCAGTCTATTTGCAACACATAGCTAGAACTATCTCTTAAAAATGTCACATCACGTTACTCCTGCACTCCAAACTATTCTCTGATTTTCCACTCCACTCAGAGTAAAAACAAAAACCTTACAATCCTTTTTTTAAAATTATTATTTATTTGAAAGTCAGAGTTACACAGAGAGAAGGAAAGCCAGAGAGAGAGGTCTTCCATCTGCTGGTTCACTCCCCAATTGGCTGCAACAGCTGGAGCTGTGTCGATCCAAAGCCAGGAGCCAGGGGCTTTTTCTGGGTCTCCCACGTGGGTGCAGCAGCCCAAGGACTTGGGTCATCTTCCACTGCTTTCCCAGGCCATAGCAGAGAGCTGGATCAGAAGTGGAGCAGCTGGAACTCAAACTGGTGCCCACATGGGATGCTGGCGCTACAGGTGGCGGCCTAACTATGCCACAGTGCTGGCCCCTACAATGCCTTTCAAGGTCTCATACCATCTACCTTCCTCCCTTAACCCCCACCCCCACCCCCGTTTGTTTTCCTGATCACACCACTGCCTTCCTCTCCCTTTTCCTCATTCTGCTCTAACCACGTGGCTTCATCACGTGGCTTGAACACCCAGGGGCATTCCCTCCCACCTCAAGCCAAGTCTTTGTCTTAGCTGTTGCCTCCCGTGGAATATTCTTGCCCCAGATATGCCCAGTTTATTCTCTCTTCCTCCGTTTTGGGTCAATGTCTCCTGCACAGCAATGCCTTTTCTGATTATTCCCTCTAAATGACAGGAAGAGCATTTTCCATGCCACATTCACTGCCGTATCTCAACACCCAAAACTATGCCTGTTTAATGTTGTGGTTGTGTGCACCATCCTGATTCCTTTCAGGGGAGGCACTTGTTTCCCCAGCTGCCCAGCATGTTGGTGGCTGGTTGCTTTCCAGGCAGTGCTTCAGCTGAAGCCGCTGCCTCCACCAAGTTCATACCCCTCCTGAGAGATGTTGTTAGCCTCTAACCGATGACCTGCTTGTGTGGGAGCATAAAGGCTATCTGCTTCAATCTAGGATGACTCTGAAGGCCACTCTGAGCTCTTGGGCTGCCTATACAATCAGCTGGGCAGAGGGCCCACCACTGGTGCTGAGTGGAGCATTCATACTCCTTGACAGGGGCTAGTGCTTGGCCTAGCAGTTAAAATGTCCATTGGGATGTTCATGTCCCATGTTGAAGTGCCTGGATCCAATACCAGGCACTTTCATTTCTTACTAATGTGGAGCCTGGGAGGCAGCAGTGATACCATGAAGACTTGCACTCAGTTATTGGCTCCTAGTTTTCGTTACGGTGTGTATTTGAATGTGAACTATCAGGTCGGAGTTTTCTCCCTCTCTCTTCTCCAATCAATCACTAATTAAGAAAATACTCCTTGGCAAACTTAATGGTACTGGTAGCTTTGGGATCCGCAAGGAGGGAAGGCCTACACTTCCGGGAATGGAGAGGCCTACTTCCGGGGAAGAAAGTCCTTGTCAAGGTCCCTGCGGGTACCTAAAGGTCAACGAATGAAGATCAGACCCGCCTCAACCTTTAACCCCCATGCCCTGAATCTACAAAAGGAGCTCTCCCAATCTCTAACGCACGACTTCCCTGGCCCCCGCTCTGTTGGGACCGTGGAACCTCGCCCGGGAGCAGAACCCCAATAAAAGCCTGTGAATTAATGGATTTGTCTGCCTGGGAAGATTTGTTACAGGTACAACTGTTAAAAATTTCACTAGTTGGGGCCGGCGCCGTGGCTCACTTGGCTAATCTTCTGCCTGCAGTGCCAGCATCCCATTTGGGCACTGGTTCTAGTCCCGGTTGCTCCTCTTCCAGTCCAGCTCTCTGCTGTGGCCCAGGAGTGCAGTGGAGGATGGCCCAAGTGTTTGGGCTCCTGCACCTGCATGGGAGACCAGGAGGAAACACCTGGCTCCTGGCTCTGGATTGGCGTAGCTCGCTCTCTCTAACTGTCAAATAAAAAACAAAAAAACTTCACTGGTGGTAAATTGGAAGCGGTACTGTTGGAAGAGAATGAACCGGCAGGTGCAATATGTCAAGCTTCTCAAGAGGTTTAGGGAACTACAAATTGTAAAGACAATACCTCTTGCTGAGTGCTATGGATGGAGTTGAGAAAGACTGGGAAGATCAATCAGCACTTGAAGGGAAGGAATGAGGGCAGGGGCCTCCTTAGAGCACACAGCCAAGGGAAGCGAAGCAGGGACTGAGTTAGAAAAGCAGTCTCCCAGTGAAGGGTAAGTAGCATCGGGACTCTGAGATTTGTATGAAAAGTTGTGGGTGACAACAGTTGGAAACCCTGAACCCTCTGGGCCCACAGAAATGGTTTAGTCCTCCTGGTTGGAGTCCAGCACTCCTCCTGACTGAAGATGCTGCCTGTATCTTGAAAGGCAATCCATGTTACTCTTGGGATTTTCTTTTTTTTTTTTTTTTCAAAGATTTATTTGAGAGTAGGGGTAGGGGCGAGAGAATTTTCCTTCTGCTTTCTAAAAAAAAAAGATATAAAAGGTAGAATGAGAATGTATCTTAGGTTGAGAAGACTGTTAGGCCTAAACGTGTTTATGTACATCTTTTCTAACAGGCAACAAGTCACCGGTCATTTTTAATACTGGCATCACCACATATTTCATAGCTTCTTAATAGAGTCTTTACATTGTCTTGCCATCTTTTGTCTAACCCTTGGATAGACATTTCTTAACATTTACTTATTTGAAATGTGGAGAGAAATTTCCCTTCTGCTCATTCACGCCCCAAATGGTCACCAACAACCAGGGATGGGTCAAGCTGAAGCCAGGAGGAGCACCAGGTCTCCCCATGTGAGTGGCAGGCATTCAAGTACTTAGGCCATCATCTGCTTTCCAGGTACATTGGCAGAAAGCTTAGTAAGTGGAGGAGCCAGGACTCAAAAGGGACAGGATGGGACGTGGGGCCCGGTAATCCCAAGTGAGTCCCAAACAAGCATTTACACAGGACGAGACTATGGTATGACTAGACTGTGTCAGGTGCTGGGAATACAGAAAAGTTTCAGCACAATCTAATGGGTGGGGTCTTTGGAACCTGGCCTCTATTTCATAAAAACCCCAAGCCTTCTTCCAGTGTAGCTCTTTTCCTTTTCATCTGTGATGCCCAACTTTCTTAATATGAATGAAATCTTCAAAGGTTTTTAGGTAGTTCTGATCTGGCCTGTTTTTCGCCATTTCTGACACTAGTAAGTAGACTACATGTAAAATTCGAGTCTTACTGGTTTATGTGCAAAAGAAGTTCCATCATCTGAGCTGGATAAAGTTCCCAAATAACAATGTTTAGTGGGGAACAGAGGGATTACTAAGCACAGCCTATAATCGCAGGTAGGTTTGAGGTTCAAGAAGAGTGTAGAGCAGGGGTGGGTACTTTTCTTCTGTCAAGGGCCATATGGATATTTATATCATTTGCAGACCACACAAAATTATCGACTTGAAAAGTGCTGCTGGGGCCGGTGTTATGGTGTAGTGGGTAAAGCTAGGCCAAGTCAAAGCCAGGAGCTTCTCTGGATCTTTCACTTAGGTGCAGGGGCCATCTTTGCATTGCTTTCCAAGGTGCATTAGCAGGGAGCTGGATCACAAGTGGGCCATTTAGGACTAGAACCCGCACCTATGTGGAATGCCAGTGTCAGGCGGTGGTTTTACCTGCTACATAACACTGGCCCCTTTGGGGCTGACTTGACCAGATACTAATATGGCAGCATTTAAACTCTGCTATGGCGTAGTGGTTAAAGCCACCACCTGTGGTGCCAGCATCTCCTATGTGGGTTGGTTCAAGGCCTGACAGCTTCACTTCCAATGCAGCTCTGCTAATGGCCTGGGAAAGCAGTAGAAGAGTCCAAGTGCTTGGGCCCCTGCATCCACGTGGGAGACCCGGAAGAAGCTCCTGGCTTCAGATCAGCCCAGCTCCAACTGTTGTAGCCATTTCGGGAGTGAACCGGAAGATCAACTCTATACTAAGTAAAGATTTCAACAGTTTGCACCCACACAGACACACAAAGTATGAAGTACTGTTTGAAGTTTTACCATTATTTCTCACAGTATAATTCATCAAGGACAGAGGTCCTACATGGGAAGCAAGTGCCCAGTGACTCCTGTTGTTAACAATTGACCTCTTATTTATGTCAGTGATCACCAGAGGTTCTTGTCATGAGCTGCCAAGGCTATGGAAGCCTCTTGAGTCCACAAACTCCAACATTATTTACTTATTTATATTATATTTTTGACAGGCAGAGTAGACAGTGAGAGACAGAAAGGTCTTCCTTTTCCGTTGGTTCACCCCCCAAATGGCTGCTATGGCCGGTGCGCTGTGGCCGGCACACCACACTGATCCGAAGCCAGGAGCCAGGAGCTTCTCCTCATCTCCCTTGCAGGTTTCCCGGGCCACAGCAGAGAGCTGGACTGGAAGAGGAGCAACTGGGACAGAATCCGGCACCCCAACCAGGACTAGAACCCTGGGTGCTGGTGCCGCAGGCAGAGGATTAGCCAAGTGAGCCATGGTGCTGGCCTCCAACATTATTTAGACAAGGCCATAATCCAAGTAGAAGAGAAAGGTACCTCCTTTGATGATCCCTTCTTTCCACTGGGATCTCACTCAGAGATCTTTCATGCAGGCCAGTTTTTGCCACAATGTTTTGGCTTTCCATGCCTGAAATGCTCTCATAGGCTTTTTAGCTAGATCAGAGTGCCTTAAGGACTGATTCTGAGGCCAGAGTGCTGTTTGGGGCATTTGTCATTCTATGAGTCTGCTGGGTGGCCTGCTTCCCACGTTGGGATTATTCTTTTTTAATACTATCTATTGTTATTAGCAAACACTTGGTCTAATTTATGTGATCCCTTTGACATTTATTCCTATCTTTATCATCAGTTAAGCACTTAAAATGATACCTTTAACAAGTACGATGGCATTAGTACCTGCCAACTTAATGGGATTTAGAGTTCCATGGCAAGTTTTTAGCTTTACTCTTGTCTGCAGCCAAGTGTTTGTATATAAATAAGCACACTTCGGTATTGTGAAAATAATTCAAAGACTCTTCAAACTCTTCTCACATCCACCAACCCCACTCCCCTTCTAACATAAGCACACTTATTATTCACTAAGGTCACCTGCCCTCTACTTATCACATCAGTTCAAGGGGCAGAGAATGCTCTAAAGTTCATGTGACCTAATTTTTTGTCAATTGACCATCTTTTGGATTATCACATCATGTGTCAGAAGCCAGGAACAAGATTTGCATGATCAAACTGTGGAGAAACACAGATCATATTCCACCTCCCAACTCTTAATTTAGATCATATCCAGAAAATGTTAAACAGAAACAAGACAAGGCTTATTGGTACTACAGAATTTTAAGTGTTTAAGAATCAAAGTATCCCTGAGTCAAAATGACACATATCTCATTTGTGACCAAGTGACCAGTATGGATAAAACTGGGTCTGGAGGCCATGTGTCCTGGGATAGGGTTTAAGGATAAGCAGCTACAGTACCTTGGTACTTCACTTTACAAACTGAACACATGACAAATAAGGAGGCGACCATGTCAAAGAATGCATTATATTTAAAAGTAAATACTGAGATCTACTTTTTTTTGACAGGCAGAGTGGACAGTGAGAGAGACAGATAGAAAGGTCTTCCTTTTTCCATTGGTTCACCCTCCAATGGCCATTGTGGTTGGCACGCTGCGCTAATCTGAAGCCAGGAGCCAGGAGCTTCTTCCGGGTCTCCCAAGTGGGTGCAGGGGCCCAAGGACTTAGGCCATCTTCTGCTTTTCCAGGCCACAGCAGAGAGCTGGACTGGAAGAGGAGCAACTGGGACAGAATCCGGCGCCCCGACTGGGACTAGAACCAAGGGTGCTGGCGCTGCAGGCGGAGGATTAGCCTAGTGAGCTGCTTTGCTGGCCGAGATCTACTTTTGATACTTCAAATTTCTACCCAGAGGCATGGTGAAACTTGTTTTTACATGTGCATTCTGTAACAAAAAATTTTTCACTTACAGTTTGGCTACCCAGAGAACCATAGCTATGACTATTATCTTCCAGAACAATAGTTATTTTGATTGAATAAACTTTAGAATTCTTGGAAGTTCAGAAATCATGTCCTTGGATGATCATTTTTTCCTATAGCATAATGCAGTACCAATATTTCTGGTACACCTGACAGACCTAGCTTCAGATTTTAAGAATGGACGAGAAGCTCCCAAGATCTCATTATTTAGAGAATACTTTATTAGTTCTGTAATCAAACCCACGTAGATAAGACCTTACATATTTAATACAGTGCGTTACCCCTGTACAAATGGAAAAAAAAATTAAGTTTAACGTTTCTAGACCAATATGGCTGTTAATTTCTGTACAATGCCAACTCAACACGGTAAACTGGGATACTTTTCTCAAAGTTGACAGCACAGCTAAAGTTTCCAAAAATTCAATTATATATATGTATATATATATATATTTATATAAAAAGACCAGTAATAGCAGTATGTTATGTATCAATAGCAGCAACAGCTTTTCCAGGTTCTGCAGTCATTTGAACAAAATTATAGAGACATCTAGCACACTCCATTAAAAAAAAAGAAAAAAGGTAAAAAAACAAAACCCCGAAAACAGCAAAGTTTTGTTACTGTCGTGGTACCTGGCACCATTTTTTTTTAATTAGCTTCTCAATCATCTGGAAAGAAAACATTCTAGAATAACATCATTAAAAACAGCTCTGATAAAGCACAGTCACTACTACGTATCATGAAGCAGGTACAAGATATTTTACATTCACAGAGGTATGATACAGTACTGTCCTACATCTATAATACTAGAGGATACAATTAAAAGGCATTATTTGAGACTTGATTCTACTTTCCCAGCAGAGGGCCCAAAGGATGGTATGACACAGCTCTGTAAAGAAATGTACCTTCTTTGATGAGATTTCATTAGTGGCACAGTTCTAGGTACTCACTGTTCTTCACGAACATCAGCTAAAAAACCGTTAAAAAGGGGGGGGGGAGATTCGATTCATACAAAGATGATGGAGTGGAGGCAAGCAAGATTCAACCTAACTAGTATTTTACCAGATCTGTGACATTTGAATGGTGAGAGCTCCATAGAAGAAAGGAGATGCCAAACAGTGCTTTGAAGCTTTGGACCACAACCAAAACACAGCATCATTTCAAACAGAGGCAGTAACCAAACACTGCTCGCTTGGCAGGTCAAGGATGCTGACATCAATATTAAATCATCTGCTCACTCATTCAGGAAGAAGGGGAGATCAGTTACCACTGTACTTTGATTGTGTTCAACTCAATCACCATGTTACAAAAATAGCAAAGCTGCCATAATAAAAAAATAAGGCTCCTCTATCCAGCACCAGTCATCTTCAGTTCTTCACCTGCAAGCCTATCAATGGCATAACCACATCCAAAAAATATAAGGGGACAAAGAAACCACATCTGACGTTTTAGCTGAGACCACCACATTGCTCAGGCAGAGCCATTCCTCTGCAGTATGACTTTCCTCTTGGTTCTGCTGTTTCACATGACCACTAAGGATTTTTAGGTCTAGACTGTATGCACTTGAGAACCTTGTGCAAATAGTTGTATAGAAATTCGACTGAAGACACATGGCCATCAACTGAGCACACGTTATAGAGAAGGTACAAGCTTGCAAAGCCTCATTTCTACAGGTGCAGCAGCTGTGTGTCAGTGTAAATTGCTCCTGTGTTCTTTGTGTATCTCTAAACTCTGGACAGGATAATGTCACAGACCGTTTTACCCCGTTGGCTGCTGGCATTATCTCACTTCATTCTCCCTGTTGCCCCCCTCAACCCTTCCCAACCCCTGCAATATAGCACAGCCTTTAAGATTTTGTTTCTTCTGTTTTGATGGCCTGAGGTTTGATTGGTCCAGTTCTAACAGGTTTGGTGGCTATGGTAGGTGCAGGGGGTGGTTTCTCTTCTACTTTTTCCTGACAGACACCAGGAGGGTCAGCCAGTGTTTCAGGAGGTTTACTTGAATCACTGTCCACTTTCTGGGCTTTGCCTCCTATCTGTTTGTTCTGTTGCTGTTCAGAGAAGAACCGTTGCGTGGATTGAAGAACCTCTGCTCTTTGCTTTGCCTTAAAAAATGAGAAAGAGTAATTGAAAATACTGCAGCATTACCAAAGCCTGTCAAATCAATCTCAGTTTACCAATCACAAATCAGTCTTCCCCATGTTGTTTTGGCCCAAGCCAAAAGTACCTCATTGATCTTTGAGCTTATAATGCATAATTTCTTCCTATCTTTGAAAACATCCCAAGTGATTGTTTTTAATATTTGAAACAACAGGACCACCTCCCACCACCTATTCAAAGTCTGCCCTCTTAAAAAATAATAAAATATAAATTGCTGCTGGTTTGTAACTTCTGGAACAAGCTTATTGCTCTCAAATTTTATTTAGGGAGGCTGCTTGCAATCTGAAAACATACAGGTAACACTTAAAAAAAAACTTCTAGTTATCAATATGTGGTCTACAATAAAATGAAAAGGAAGCACTTATATTGTGGCATTACCAACACCTAGGACCAAATGTCTTGTGGCTGAGTCCTCTTCCCACAGCTCTCTTCTGCAGGGGAAGAGCATCAGAAATTAGTAACTACAACTTCACTTGATCACTAAGTTCTGATAGCTCCTACCACATTCTGAGCTGGTAAAATAATTTCTTAAGTTTTATTGACTATGTGCCCCAAAGAATATACTTACGTCAATCTGTAAATTTTACCACCATAATATATACAATTAAAACTTAAGTATCTACACTTTTGCATGTAACAAAAAACAAAAACAAAAATCCTTCATGTTCTACTGGTAACCTGTACTATCCAAAGATATGATGCAGTTTCTAAGAAATCTGCAACCTAACCCACCCCATTTATTACGCTCTAATGTCATTTCCAACATGAGAATGTTTGGAAATCAAGTTCCAAAGAGTCAGGAGCAGAACTGGAAATGAAGGCCAGTGCTGACTTTCACACATACTAAAATTTTTACTAATAGTGAACAGATGGAAATCCTAGGCACATAGCCTTAATCAAAGTAGCTAATACTATGCAGGGTAGTATTTAAATTTGATTACTCAGCATCAGAAATACAAGGGATGCCAACCCAAAAAGAAACTTTAGTCAGTCAACTGCTGATTTCTCTGTAGGAATATCACAAACATGATTCTAATTCAGGGTAAAGCATTACTGTGTATCTTCCTGTTTGAAAGCAGTAAGCTTTTCTTTATCGGATCTGATCTAGTAGTGACAAAAGAGGCAAGTCTATAGTTAATACAGAAATAAGCGTATTCAACTGGCTGTACAGGCAGACAGGTAAGGTTTATGCTATGAAAACTGTCCCCACACAGACTCCTAAAGGCACTCTTCTCCACTAGCAAATCTCATGTTTATCAGTGCCTATCAACCTGAAGGATCCCAAAGTGCTTTTCTGAGTTCTTCATCTACAACTACACAATCCACTGGGAAATAGGGCCACTTCAAGTGGTAGACAAAAAAAATGGGTACAGAATCAGTTTGACAAAAAACTGTATTTATACAAGTCACGAGGGAAGAAAAATCAAGACAGATAACATGTCTAACCCATTCCAGAAAACCCATGGTTTTCACGTAACCATGATTTATATATTATGACAGGTGAGGGTGGGAGGTGGGAGAGAAGGGGAGGGAAGAAAAACAAAGAAAAAACTGAACGAAAACTGGGAAGCCTATAACAACTCAAATGACTTTTTTTACTATTCCAAAAAATATACCTCTAAACTCAGATCTTCCTAAAGTACATATTTTATAAGCAATTAACTTGGCCACAAAGTTTAAAATGTTTATTTATTTTCTCACTATACTTGCAAAAAAAAAAAAAAAAAAAAAAAAAAAAGAAAAGAAAAAAGGAAGGGGGAAAAAGGTTGGGGGAAGAAAGGGATTAAAAAAACAAAACAAAACAAAACTGAAATAAAAAAGGGAATGAATAAAAGTAGTTAACTTGGTTAAGTCTTCCAAGAAAATGAATGCCTGGATATATGGTTATGGGTCCAGAGGCATTTTAAGACATGGTTCAGAGACAGACTCTTGCTCTGTTGGCTGTTTAACACTGTACTAACCTTCATGTCTTGTTCAGCCTTCAGCGCAGCCTGGGCCTGATTACCTCTGACTCCAGATAGTGATCCACAAGGGCCCCTGGCTACATGTGGCAAACGAGCATGGCTCATGAGGCCTGTGGTCAGCGGAGGAGGCATCTGACTGGCCAGTGCCATTGGTGGCCTCTGAACAGGCGCTGGGAAGGTGTTAGTATGTGGGGCTCTTACCAATGGAGGGACCAGGTTAGGCTGAGAGAGTATCTGAGTGAAAAAAACAAAACATACAACATTGAACTGTTAAAAAAAAAAAATATTGCCAACTAGATCAGGTTGGCTTATCCCAGAGTAAATCTGTGCCCATCCTGCCAGTGAAAGGAAGTTTCCGGACTGTGCCATGGCTTTAACAGGGACCCATAACAAACAGGCATGCTTGGAGAGTTTATCAGCAAAAGAAGGCAAAGCATGCTATGGCACTTCAGTTGGTTTTAGCATCTCAGCTGCAAATTCTGAAGGGGGACTGGAAAGGCTACTAAATGGGCTATCTTTAAAAAAGACACGAGTACAGAAAAGGCACGTAGGCCAAACACAATCTGCAAATTAAAATGAATACTCAACAGATGTGTCTTTTCAGAAAGCAATTCTACTTTGTGAGATTTCTTTTCAATTTTAATTCTTCAATAAGATCAATAAAAGGGAGAAAAACCAACACATTTTTTACACATATATCAAAACACCTTTATGGAAACTTGACTTCAATTGTACATAGGTATCTTTAAAAACAAAAAGCCCCCCCAACTGTAAACCTAGAAAACTTCAAGCACTGGGACCCTTCGCTGAAAAGTCAACTTCTTCGAGGATAAAAGGAACAGGACTCAAATTATCAGAGCTGTGTGGGGAATCTTGATTATATCTATTGTCTGCTTTAGAATTGAATTATTACTACCTTTTCTAGCTATAAATTGCAAAGAACGTATTTCAATATCATAAATTTACTGTCAAAATCAGAAATCTTTTCATTAAACTATACTTCCTAGTGGGTTAACAAATGGCAAAACCATAAAATCAGAGATTTAGCCAGATTAGTAACATTTACAAGTAAGTGGTATTCATTCTCACTTATATCTGCCCACCTGGGGTGCAAACTGTGTAGGAAATGGTTGTGTCATTCTCACAGTGGTAGGGGCTGACTGGAACTGCTTCTGATAGACAATGCTGTTCATTTTGCTGGACTGGCTGTTCGGACTTGTGGAAGTAGCCCTTGGAAAGAAGCCATACAGTCAGTACTGTATCACTAAGAAAATAATACTGTTAGAGATTTTTATAGACATTGGTCTTGGTATTTTCACCATGTTTATTGGCTAATAAAATTTTAACAAGGTTACTAAACACTGTGGTAGGAGACACACTGGAGGGGCAGAAAAGAAAAAGAATACTAGCTAGACTTGTAGACTTGCTCTTGTATTAAAAGAAGTTTCTTTATCTGGTGTTAACAGACGAAGTCTTAGGAATTTAAAAACAATTCAAATAAAACTATCACAATGAATGTCTTATTAACTCTTTGCTGCTTAGCACAGAGATGACAACAAATTATTTGGCACACAAATGGTCAATTATTTTGAAATTTCATAAGCATATTTAAATGTCCATTTTACCGGAAAGGACTAGATGTTGGCGTTGTGCTTCTACCACCGATTGGAGGTGTGCCTGGTTTAATATCAATGCCACTTCCAAAGGCCTTCAATTCCATTTCAGACATCTGAAAAAAAGCATAAAATAAACTTAACATCTCTTCAATTCCATAAGCTCAGTGTTGTGTTTATTGTCCTAATGTCCTATATATGAAGACTTAATCTAGGAAAGGGCAAACAAAAACCAAGTATCCTATAGGTAAGCCTGGATAATCACGTTTGTGACTTTGTAAATCCAATTTGTCTACAAAATTTGTGAATTCTTTGACTTAAAAACAAAAAATAAGTGTATTGATTAAAGTTTGGAGTGGTACAAAACAGTTTCAGAAATTACACAATGCAAAAATCTGAACACACAGTCTTGTAGTCTGAAAGAAGCGATCCAAGTTTCTCTTCACTCACTTTTCCTGTGGTTGCGATCATGCTATGCTGTGTTCCGGCAGGGATTAACCCTCTGAAAGGTTGGCTTACTTGCGCAGGACGGCTCAGGCTCTGAGCCTGGGCCTGTGGGGTGGTGTGCTGTAATGGGGGCTGCAGAGTCTGAGGCAAAGCAATTAGAGGCTGTCCTGTAGATCCAAAATTAGGCAAGGAAAGCTGGGATGCTGGTAAAGGTACTGTAACCTAGAAAACAAGCAAACAGAAACTAGCATTTGCTTATATCTGTTGTGTAACTATACCTGTTAACAATATACAACTCTTCAAGTATTTTTTTAGGCAAACTTAAACAGAATATACAAATCTACTAATATACTTCATATACAAATCTTTGGCTTAGTGACTATCTCGATTCTCTTATTAAAAGTACAACAAAAGGGACACATGTCATTAGGTTGTGAAAACATTTTTGAGTCCTTACTGTTGTATCATCACAGAACTTAGACAAACTAAGACAGTGAAAATGTTATTATACCATATAATTTCACGGCACCACTGGAGTATAAACAGTCTGTTACTGAGGGAAACATTATGTGGTGCATGCCTGAAGTTTAGCTAACACAATGAAGAAACTATACAACAGAGATAATTATGATTATCTTTGAGTTTATCAAGAGTATTCTCAAATAAACACAAGATACTTGGGGACATGATTTAAGTAGGTACAAGTTTCTAAATAGGTACAAAATAGGTATGTCGATCAGGTCTTGTCAAAATGAGTTTTGACAAGAAAAGCTTTCAGTTTATATAAAGGCGGCGTAGTCAACCTGAATGTCAACAAGTAGTAAAATTGCAAGAAAAATTACTCTCGAGAAAATGGGTAACGGTTTGCTTTTCTCTAACTCTCCACCAACTTTTAAAAAGTTGATTAATGATATTGCTGGAGAATATGCTTTTTAAACTGCATTTTTCATTGGAAAGTATTATACCAGCACACTTAAAGGTGTTCATCATTTATGCTGTCATACTCTGCACATAATCCTATGTGTAAAACTTGTCTGATGGTTTTGAGAATCTTCATTCACCACTAACACTAATAGAAAAACTGCCTATCACAGTGATATAACTACAATGTATGCATTTAGGACAATGGTTTTCAAACTTTTAGGTTCAAGAAATCCATTGTTAAACTATTACACAGAAATCTAGTTTTTAAAAAAGGAGAGGATGTAAAAACAAAACAAAATGAAATTAAGTGTGGGTGTGGTTGGGCAGTAAAAGGATTTGTGCTATAGGACTAAAGCAACTTCTTCTATCCCCAGTGGACCCAATGGAATTCCCAGGATCCTCAGCAAACAGTTTGAAAACCACGCCTCCATCTTCCTATCTTGGTTCTATTTAAATTCTCAAATAATAACAACAAAAGCAATAAAAATAATAATAAAGAAAATTGAGGAAATTTACCATGCCATAGTTTACCTGCTGGAGAGCATTCGGTGACTGGGCAGTGTTATAAAAATTTGTTTGACCAGGCTGTTGTACTTGTCCAGAATAAAGATTTGAGGCCTGGGTAAGATTTGCTCTAGCCTAGAACAAAATTTGAAACAAAAACAAAACAAAACAAAAAAAACAAAAATAGTAAAAGACTGAAAAAATTTCCAACTCAGGGAAGCTATTATTTTAAAGTTAACCTTTAGCCAATTTTAGTACAGATAAAAACAAAGATCTCTGCTTTTCACTGTGTCTTTTATCATCTTTTCTTTAAAAAATGCCAAAATTATCTGCTGCATAGGCATACAATGATCATGCCCTTGGCTTACCTGGAGAAGATGTGTATCAATCAGTTGGGAACCGCCCAGTCCTGAAGCCTGCCCCAGCTGATGTTCATACAATATAGGAATAGGCTGAGTATTTGAAGTCTGTTGAAAAGCAAGACTTGATTGTGCTTTGGCAAGCTCCTGGTGTTGGACAGCTGGGAAGTTGTGGATAGCAGTACCGGAAAGGACCACGGATGGCTGGGACAGACTGCTCTGCATGAAGGCAGGCTGAGATCTACAGAAATATTAAAGGGAGGCAGATCGCATGAGAAGTTCATTTTATCTGGAACTGAGAATCCTCAGAAAAAGCATCCTAAATGACAAAGGAGTCTGGTCAGCACAGAAATAAAGACAGAAAATATAGTCTGTACACTGCAACTGCTTCAAGATTTAGAGCCCTGTGTAAGACAAAGTTCCACATGTAAAAATTCTGGGAAAAGCCTTGCTCCCTGACAAACTGGTTATGTTTTTTTCCCTCTGCAAATATGTGTTTCATTTAAATGGCCTCAAGACCTCTGGAATAAAGCAGAGTATTATTTCACATCCGATTAGCCATAAAAGGGCCTGCGCCGTAGCTCACTTGGCTAATCCTCTGTCTGCAGCGCCGGCACCCCGGGTTCTAGTCCTGGTTGGGGTGCTGGATTCTGTCCCAGTTGCTCCTCTTCCAGTCCAGCTCTCTGCTGTCGCCTGGAAAGGCAGTGGAGGATGGCCCAGGTCCTTGGTCCCTGCACCGGCATGGGAGACCAGGAGGAAGCACCTGGCTCCTGGCTTCGGATTAGCGCAGTGCGCCGGCCACGGCAGCCATTTGGGGGTGAGGGTGAACCAATGGAAAAGGAAGACCTTTCTCTCTGTCTCCCTAACTCTGCCTGTCAAAAAAACCAAAAAACAAACAAACAAAAAAAACATTAGCCATAAAGGTTGTTTGTTTGTTTTGAAAATACAATGCTGGAATCTAGTACCATGCTGTCTCATCAGTCTTGGGATGGAAGCCTCTGGTCTGTACGTTCCAAGTTGCTAAGATAAGGGATAAGTGACTAGGGATAGGTGATTGGCACAGTGCTTAAGATGATGCTGGGGGTGGGGGAAGGGGTAGGTGGCATTGTGGTGTAGTGGGTAAAGCTGCCACCTGCAGTGCCAGCATCCCATAGGGCACTGGTTTGACAGGATGCTCCACTTCCGATCCAGCTCTCTGCTGTGGCCTGGGAAAGCAGCAGAAGACGGCCCAAGTCCTTGGGCCCCTGCACCAAGGTGGTAGATCTGGAAGAAGCTCCTGGCTTCAAACTGGCTCAGCTCTGACTGTTTTGGCCATTTGGGGGAATGAACCAGTGGATGGAAGACCTCTCTCTCTGCCTCTCTATAATTCTTTCAAATAAATAAATCTTAAAAAAAAAAAAAAAGAGAGAGAGAGAGAGAGAGAGATGATGCTTGGGAAGCTTATATCCCATACCAGAGTGCCTGGGTTCAAGTCCCAACTCTGTTCATGATTCCAGCTTCCTGCTAACATGCACCTTGGGAGGCAGCAGGTTATGGCTGGAGTACCTAGATCTCTGCATATGGGAGACTCGGATCGAATTTCCAGCTCCTGGTTTTAGCTTGGCCCAGTTTGGAACATTGTGACCATTTGGAAGTGAACCAGTGAATGAGACATTTCAGCTTTTCTGTTTTATAAGTAAAGAAAAATAAAGAATCACAATAGTGGATTAAAGATAATTTTATGAATAAAAATATGATGCCTTGTTAAAACTGGCCTGGTGGCGGGAACAAGTCATTAAACCTGAGAAGTGGTCTAGGATCCCCAGGACTCTTCATGGTATCTACTCATAATTTGTTTCAAATGTAGAATGGGAAACACTGATGCATACTGCTATAAACTACAAGGCCTTTATAGAAATCAATATAGAAGATTCTCCATTAACAGACACTGTGCTAAGTTACAAAGATAGAAGTGCTTTCAAAATTTTTTATTAATTCATTATTTGAAAATAGAGTTTACATAGAGATCAATCTGTGATCCTCTGTTTCACTCCCTAAATGGCCCCAATGGCTGGATTTAGGCCATTCTGAAGCCAGAAGCCAGGAGCTTCTTCAGGCTCTCCCACGTGGGGAGAGCAGGGGCCCCTTAAAAATTTTTATCCATTCCTTCCCATATGAAGTTACTTCTTAAGTTTGTGGAAAGGGGTTGGTATTGTGGCATAATGAGTAGAGCCTCAGCCTTTGCGATGCTAACATCCTACATGGGCACCAATTTTAGTCCCAGCTGCTCCACTTCTAATCCAGGTCTCTGCTAATGTGCCTGAGAAAGCAGAGGAAGATGGCCCAAGTGCTTGGGTCTTTGCACCCATATGGGAGACGTGGAAGAAGCTCCTGTTTCAGTCTGGCCCAGCCCTGGTTGCTGTGACCATTTGGGGAATGAACCAGCAGATAGATCTCTGTCACTGGTTAAAAAAAGAGAAAAGGAAGAAGAAATCCGTGCATATTTTTTTCATAATACATTTTCCATGAACTTTTTGAAGACATGACTGCAAAATTTTTTTTGCACTGTTAACAATTTTTGTTTCATTTTTCGTGAAGTACCTCTGTACTGTAGCCACTAGGCACAAAACATATGTCTTACATATACTTCTATTGAACAGGTCTGATCTTAAAAAGTGTATCTTTCATAAAAGGGGATGACAAATGTAGAATATCAGTGCACTGCTGCTATTCCATCTCCCATGCCCATGAAAGAAAATACTAATTCAGCACTGCACTCTTTTCACAGAGCTGGAAAGTGGATGCAAACTTTTCAACAGTGTTTCTTTCAAGCAGACATAGTAATTAAAAGGATACTGGCTTCTGAGAATAAATCTTTGTTTTTCCAAGATTAGAAATTAATATTTTATTTTTAACACAATGTTGAAGATTATCCTGAAGTGGGAGACCCAGATGGAATTCCTGTCTTCTGTCTTTGGCCTGGTCATTGCTATATTTGGGAAATGACCCAGAAGATGGAAGCTCTCTCTCACTGTCTTCCAAATAAATACAATAACCTTAAATTTTTATCTGAACCACTTCTGAAAATGAAAAATAACATATTCCCAAAAGCAAATGCATACCTTTGCAACCTTCCTACACTAAATGTACTGAACACAATTTATTTTTCTTCGTGAAGATTTAGGGCTATTATCATGAGGAAGAATAATACCTATGTCATGATGTACTGCCTTCAACACGTGGCTCTTCCTCTACTTGTTCACCCTTATTAAGCTGGAGATCAGATACACTTGAGCTCTGCCATTTATTTATACTGTAACCTTAGGTAAAATATTCAACTTCTCTGAGTTTTGATGTCATATATACTTATGTGGTTGTGTGAAGACTAAATTAAATGAGTTAATGTATATGAAGGGTGGAACAGCTTCCTTAAGGAAAGTTCAATAAAGATCACTTTTCATTATTTCCCTGATTACAAAAATAACTCAGACCATGTCTTAATGAATCTACAGAGAAGATACTTTTTTTCTGCGCTGTACAGAATACTTGTTACTATGATTATCACACTAGGAAGTCTTTGGGTCACTGGAAGTGTGTCCTTGGAGAGCAGTTCTCACAAGAGGTTTGTCACAAGAGGTTTGTTTGGCTGGCCTATCATGTCATCCTGCCTCTACACTAGCTATGACCAGGCTCCATCAAATGCTGGGCCACCTAATCCTGTCATCTCCAAACTGTGAGCCTAAAAAAAAAAAATCTTTGCTTTCCCAAAGAAACTTCTATCAGGTATTTTAGTTTAAGTAACAAAAAGTAGGTTAATATTATATTTAAAAAAAAAAAAATCTGGTTGAAATTACTAGAGGCTGAGGTTCATGACATATAATCAACATGGTTATTTATTTAATGTATTTCACAACAGTCATTCTAGGTTTTGGGGACAAGGAAGGAGCAATAGGGATTATGGGAAGGAAGATCAACAATTACATTGTTTTCAGTATTACAAACATAATTTTTAAAGCAGTTACCTATATGGTTGAAGTGAAGAAGTAAATAACTCCTGAGCCTGGGTAACAGCAGGTCCAGCCCCCAAACTCAGCTGGGCCTGATGCTGCCCTTGCAGTGGTGCATAAATAGGAATTGGAATCTGCTGAACTGAAGTTGGCTGCAATGAAATGCAAAACAACTTATTCATGTAAATGAATATATAAACATATAAACATCAGACAAGGAAATCACAACACTCAAAATAAAAATCTGAGGGGCCGGTGCTGTGGTGCAGTGGGTTAAGGCCCCGACCTGAGCACCAGCATCCCATAAAGGTTCTGGTTTGAGACCTGGCTGCTCCACTTTCAACCCAACTCCCTGCTAATGTGAAAAAACAGTAGGGGGATGGCCCAAGCTCTTTGGCCCCTGCACCCAAGGGGGAGACATGGAAGAAGCTCCTGGCTTTTCTGGCTTCAGATTGGCTCGGCTCCGGCTGTTGCAGCCATTTGGGGAGTGAACCAACAGATGGAAGACCTCTTTCTCTCTATGTCTCTACCTTTCTCTGTAACTTTCAAATAAATGAAATAAATCTAAAAAAAATGTTTGAGACGAAGAATAATTATGATCAATACCATGAATACTTTTAAAACAAAAATAAATAAAAACATGTAAATTTTCTTTTTTACCCATGACTTACGTCTATATTGTTAACCTTTAAGCTATGGAAAGTTTTAAAATTTCACTAATAGTATTCAAGGCAATCATGGATAGATTATAACTTCAGAGTCTATTACTTGTAGTACAAGATAAGTATTACAACCATAAAAATGCCAAGAAACAAATACAGATGGAAGGAATCTGGTAATTACCTGAGAAAGACCTGGTTGGAAGCCTTGCTGCTGAGCCAAGGATGG
Organism: Oryctolagus cuniculus; assembly: GCF_051225735.1. Taxonomy (NCBI): domain Eukaryota; kingdom Metazoa; phylum Chordata; class Mammalia; order Lagomorpha; family Leporidae; genus Oryctolagus; species Oryctolagus cuniculus. The sequence goes on from NC_142873.1 coordinate 27,393,498, forward strand.
TGGAGCCAATCGGGCATGCTGGGTACTAAATAAATGACTCGTGTCCATATAGAAAGCTGGTATTTGAGCTATATGCCATTAGAAAAAACAAGCAGAAAAATTCAGAATTCAAGATAATAAATAAATACCAAGTTTTGTAGTATATTTCAAATTAACTGGGCCCTCTGAAATTTAATATAAGCCATGAGAAAACTAGACATAATATGTGAGTTAATACAATGTAACACTAGTACTTTTGAGGGTAGGAAAAAATACACTCTCACTGTCAACGGGTATAACATATCACATACTGCTATAATTAAAAATGAACCTACCCACTGAAAGAGCAAATTTCCTCCAAATGCCTACCAGAATATGGGAAAACATTTCAAAAGAATTGCGAGTAATTGGTGTAGTGATTAATGCCCTGAATATATTATATATACTATTGTGACCTGTTTTTTCCATATGGTGGTATATTCTGCAGAAATTCTCACATCATTTTTGTTACTGCTATGAACATACTTAACCATACAACTCTTAATAGGGTTCAATATATCTGTATAGTAAGTTTCCTAGTTATGAAACTGTTACATCCAATTTACTCATATACAACAATGTACTTTAAGAGCTGATATTAACATGCCAGGTATGATCAATCTTTCTATGAAAGGTAAAAAATAGCCTCATTATTATCTAATATTGAATTTAAGTGATTTTGAGTATGTTCCAAATGTTTCACTGTGACATGTGATAATCCACCCAACACCTGGCATTATTAACCGTCAAACTTCAGATAATAAAAATTTTGTATTTTGACTGGAATAATGTCAAATGTATAAATTATCCTGCAAATTATTAGAAACTATATCATCTTATATGTAAGAAACAACTGCTGGAATAATTCTTGTTAAGGAGAGATAGCATTCTATTCTATATGGAGATATACATATTTGCAAAGAACATCACAATATTTAAAACTAGAAAGGGTTGAGAAAATAAACAAGCATTTTAAAATGTCTTCATTTACAAAACTAAATTCAACACAGCAATATTACCTGCTGCAGACTGAGACACATAAACCTGTGGACTCTGTTGCTGCTGGGCAATAAGGGAAGGCATACAGCTAAGTTGTGAAAAATGACTTGCAGAAGGCAGGCTACTTGTTTGTAATTGTTGGGGCTTCACTTTACAAATATTAGGAGGATCCGAAGTGGTTGTAGATTTTGTACTCAAAGAAGAGGTAGTATATGTACCAGCTCCTATATTTGGGGGGAAGAATAAAATAAGGAGAAAATATATTTATAAGTGCCAAGGCTGTTCACAGTACCAAAGAAGTCAGAAAATTAATGTTTATATTCCTCATGTATAGCTAGCTGTTCCTCCAAATGTATCACCTATATCTGGGGATTCAACCAACCATGATAACACTGGGGGGGGGGGGGGAATTATATAACTATACGGAGTATGTACACTCTTTCTTGCCTTTGTTCCCTAAATTATAGTGTAACAACTATTTCCATGGCTTTTTTTGTTGTATTAGATATTATAAATAATCCAGTGGTACTTATTAAAGTATACAGGATTTGCATAGGTTATATGCAAATATACCATTTTACATAAGGGACTTGAGCATATGAGCACTTTGGTACCTGTGCCAGAGAATGCGTGTGCACTTGTCTACCTCTTTCTGGAATGAATCTGCCAGAATACTGATGGAAGTCTCTAACTCTTACACTACCTAAAGCCAAAAGGAGACATGAAGTGGCTTTTACAGAAGGAAGGAACACTTACCAAAAGCAAACATGATATAAAAAAAGTATGGAAAGTATAAATAATATCAAAATGAAGAAGAAACACAGAAACACATTAAAATAAGGAATATGAGAGCCTACATGGCTGTCACCATTTATCCTCAAACTATTATTTAATCATCACAAAGAGGAAAAATCAAGAGCTTCATTCATTTATAACCAGACACAGACCTAAGGACATAGAAGGACAAAGAGCTGCACCTAAGGAATAATTACAAATTTAAGTGGGTTTCAAGGACCATTGTTCCTAAAAAGTCATACTTCTAAGGTTTGATTTTACCCTGCATTTAAAAACTGGCATATAGTAGTATCTCAAAAACGAACGAAACAAATTACTTAATAAATTAGTGAAATTACCAAAGCTTAGATCTTCAAAGGTCAGTTAGTTCTGTTGAAAAGTGAGCTGTAATGACTATAAGATTGGAGCAAAGTAACAATACTGGTATACAGCTTTTATTTTCTTCAGACCTCACATAATGTTCTACCTAAGCATGGACCAAGATTCAGATGCATCTGTTCTACCAGGTAGGTCTCTATTAGCAGGATAAATGGGCAAGCAGGCCCTTGTCAAAAACCAACAAACTAGAGGAAAGGATTTTGAATGTTTTCACCATAAAGAAATGTTAATAGTTGAAGACCCATACATGCATAGCCTGACTGGACAGTCTGCAGTGTACAAATGTATAGTAATTTCACATGCTATACCATGAAAATGTACAATGTTTTATGTGTTAGCTTAAAAAAAAAATCCTAGTCAAGGGAAAGGGGAGAAATCTAGACTTGGAAAAAGTAGTGGTTGGTTTTCAAAGAGCGAGCTAGGAATTTTTCTAGTCCCTGCATTTCTGAATATTTATCCTCCAATTCCTTATGTTCCTTTATACCCATTAAATTTAATTCCCACTAAAGTAGACTGGGACCTAAGCTAGTCTAGTGAGCATAAGTGGAGAGTCTTTGGCAAATGGAACAGGAAAATGCTTGGAAGAGTTTTAAAGAAGGAACAGATATAGCTGGAAAAATGATTTGAAATTATAATGCAGTATATAAACTGCATACTTCATATCTTCATGCATACTTTTCTTTTTTATTTTTTATTTTTGACAGGCAGAGTGGACAGGGAGAGAGACAGAGAGAAAGGTCTTCCTTTGCCGTTGGTGCACCCTTCAATGGCCGCCGCGGCAGGCGCACTGCGCTGATCCGATGGCAGGAGCCAGGTACTTCTCCTGGTCTCCCATGTGGGTGCAGGGCCCAAGTACTTGGGCCATCCTCCACTGCACTCCCAGGCCACAGCAGAGAGCTGGCCTGGAAGAGGGGCAACTGGGACAGAATCCAGCGCCCCGACCAGGACTAGAACCCGTTGTGCCAGCACCACAAGGCGGAGGATTAGCCTAGTGAGCTGCGGCGCTGGCCTTCATGCATACTTTTCATTCCAGATAATATAAAATAACTGCAGGACAACCTCAAAACTATTGTTTTTCCTGGTATTTAAGAATAGCACAACAGGCCAAAATGCTGAAAAACAAAACTAGTCATTAAATGAGAATCAGCCAAAGTTAATTCTATACTACTGGACACACTAAATCCACTGGGAAAGAAGTCACCTCTGTTTTAGAAACAGACTAGTGGGGCCGGCACAGCGGCTCACTAGGCTAATCCTCCGCCTTGCAGCGCCGGCACACCGGGTTCTAGTCCTGGTCGGGGCGCCGGATTCTGTCCCGGTTGCCCCTCTTCCAGGCCAGCTCTCTGCTGTGGCCAGGGAGTGCAGTGGAGGATGGCCCAAGTGCTTGGGCCCTGCACCCCATGGGAGACCAGGATAAGTACCTGGCTCCTGCCATCGGATCAGCGTGGTGTGCTGGCCGCAGCACGCCGGCCATTGGAGGGTGAACCAACGGCAAAAGAAAGTCCTTTGTCTCTGTCTCTCTCTCTCACTGTCCACTCTGCCTGTCAAAAAATTAAATAAATAAATAAATAAAAATAAAAAAAAGAAACAGACTACTGGGCAACCTTGCAATGAAATTTGTGTTTTCAATTGGAGAAACTTAAGCACAAATGTGATAAAGGGACACTCTGACAATCAAGCATTTTAGAAACTCCTGTGACTCTTTTAGAACTGTGAAGGTTCAAATGAAGTTATTCAATGAAAGATTACACTTCAGTGAAACTTTAAGAAAAAGTATCTGTGTAATTTCTGAGCTGATAAGAAAAACAGCAATCAAGATGTAAACGTCACAGAAAAACTTTGAGGAAAATAACTTTAACCAATTACTCTATAGTATCTATAATTTGTGGTAGGGGTTAGGAGAGAGATCCAGCAAAATCTGTTTTAGTAGCCATTAGTAGGTAAGTGTTTGGCAAGCCACAACTGGGAAACTGCAGAGGAGAGAAGGAGTAACATTTGCAAGAATCTTTAAAAAATAGCTTGTAAGTACCTCATGCAAAATCTTAAATCTTCATAAATAACAACTCTGCTTTTAAAAATTTTATTTGAAAGTGCGAGAGAGAGAGAGAAACAAATGTTATCTTCCATCTGCTGGTTCACCCCCTAAATGGCCCTGATAGCTGGGGCTAGGCCAGGCCCAAAGCTAGGAGTCAGGAGTTTTATCTAGGTCCTTCCACATGGTTGGCAAGGGCCCAGGCACTTGGGTCAGCTTCCCCTACCTTCCAAGGTTCAAATTAGGGAGTGGATTGGAAGTGGAGCAGCCAGAACTTGAACTGGTACTTATATGCATCTGTAATACTGGCAGCAGAGTTGGCAGCTTATCCCACTATGCAACAACACAGACCCCTACTTAATACTCTGAGGTAGGGGTAGTGAACAGAAGATCACAACAAATTTTAAATAATTTAAGATATTTAAAGGAAAGGTACAAAAAAGTTCTACCTGATAATGATGTTGTAGGAGTGACTGAAGCGACAGGAATCTGAGCCATTGATGCACTTGAGAACGAATTGTAATTGGCAGTGCTTGGTCCACTGGCACTGCTGCTCACTCCACTTGCAATTGGAGGTGCTGTGGAAGTTACTGGAGATCCTTTTTCCCTTACGTTTGGAGAATTCTCCCATGCCTTGCGCGCAGATTCCATCTACAATAAAATGGACATTTGATGAAACAAAAAGAAAAATGCAGTCAATACAGACTATACACAAACACACACAGACACAAACAAATGTGTGTGACTATATAAATTCCAAATATAATCTTTCAAAACCATAAAGAACAAGACAGGGAGGGCGATGTGGTATAGTGGGTAATGCCTGCAGTGTAGGCATCCCATATGGGTGCTGGTTCGAGTTCTGGCCGCTCCACTTCTGATTCAGCTCTCTGCTATGTACTGGGAAAGCAGCAGAAGATGCCTCAAGTGCCTGGATTCCTGAAACCTGCATGGGAGAGACCCAGAGGAAGCTCCTGGCTTTGGATGTACCCAGCTCTGGCCATTGTGGCCATTTGTGGAGTGAACCAGCAGGCTGAAGATTCTCTCTGCTTCTCTGTAACTCTACCATTCAAATAAATAAACCTTTACATATATATAAAAAGAACCTAGGACTTTCAAATCTTTTACGTGCTCCTTTATACAAACTGAAAGGCAGTGGGGATTTAATTTTGTTTCTGCAGAGAATTTGTTGAACTGCTGATGGCACTGAAAATCTGGTTAGTGAACTAAACATCACAGCTCCTGTACTGTTGAATCATAATCCCCTTCCCCAAGCAGAAAATAAGAGAAGGAAATACCATGCCCCATAAGGAATAATGGAAAGCTCTGCCTCTAGTAGGAAAGATCTTCAGGAATTCTCACTCCCTCCATTCTTTCTCTTTAAGAAAATACTTCTTGGGGCCGCGCTGTGGTGTATAGTGAGCAAAGCTGCCGCCTGCAGTGCCCATATGGGCACTAGTTCAAGTCCCAGCCGCTCCACTTCCAATCCAGTTCTCTGCTCAGGCCTGGGAAAGCAGCAGAAGATGGCCCAAGTTCTTGAGCCCTTAAACCTGCGTGGGAAGACCTAGAAGAAGCTTCTGGCTTCAGACTGGTGCAGCTCCGGCCATTGCAGCCAACTGTGGAGTGAACTAGTGGGTGGAAGACCTCTCTCTCTTTCTGCCTCTCCTTCTCTCTGTGTAACTCTGACTTTCAAATAAATAAATCTTAAAACAAAAAAACACTTTTGAAATGGCAGGTGGCAGGCCAGGTTTTGGTGGCTGTTTTCATGCCCTGTGTTCTAAGAGGCAACGTAACCAGATATTTTAGGTCTGGGTGCAACAGAAACACTTCTTATTTCACATCCAGAATTTTAGGTACTGGCTACAGCTGTGGTTTCTGGTTTTAGCTATAGTCTGGCAGATTCTTAAAAGAAGCATGTCTTATTTCAATCTATGTAGAGCAGTACTACTGAGCAATGTTCAGCATGTGTACAAATATAAGCTGCATATGTAACTTTAAATTTTCTAGTAGTCATACTTTAAAAAATAAAAAGAGGCAATGTTAATTTTGGTAACAGGGGCCAGCGTTGTGGCGCAGAGGGTTAGGCTGCCAGCTGCAATGCCGGCATCCCAAATCAGAGTGCTGGTTCGAGTTCCCACTGTTGTGCTTTCAATCTTGTTCCCTGCTAATGCACCCGGGAAAGCAGAGGAAGACGGCTCAATTATTTGGGCCCCCTGCCACCTATGTGGGAGAGCAGGATGGAACTCCAGCTGTTGGCTTTGGCCTGGACCCAGCTCTGGCTGTTGAGGCCATCTGGGTAGTGAGCCAGCAGATTAAAGTTCTCTCCCTCTCAATGTCACATTCTCAAATAAATTAAATGAATCTTAAAATAACACCTTATTCAGTCCAACAAATCTATATTATAATTAAAACAAATCAATGTAAAATTGAGACCTTTTATATATTTTAATTAAATTAAAATTTAAAATGATTTAAGTTGGTCAAAAGTTTGGATACAGCCTTTATTTTATTTTACACTTAACAACACACCTCTATTTGGACTAGCCACATTTCAGGGGCTCAATACATATAATGAATGGACACTGCAGTAAACAGCACAGATTAGATACTTAAATATTCTGAAGCTACTTTAAAAAGAAAGGAACAGATAAATTCATTGATGTTTTTGGCATTACTAGTCAGAATAATGGGCTAAGAGGCAAATTCAAGATATCTAACAAGATCAAGTTATGGGGGCTGGCATTTTGGTGAAGTGCATGAAGCTGCTTTTTGTGATGTTATCATTTCATACTGGCTGCTGATTCCAACTCAGTTTTCTGCTAATATGCCTGGGAAGGCAGCAGAAGATGGACCAAGTGCTTGGGCCTCTGTCACCCATGTGGGACAAGTTGTAGTTTCTGGCTCTTGGCTTTAGCCTGGCCCAGACCTGGCAGTTGCGGCCATCTGGGGAGTGAGCCAGCAGAGGTTATGTCTTACGTGAGGTTACTTTTAAGAGGTTTTGTGTATGTATGTGTGTGTGTGTGTGTGTGTGTGTATTTATTTATTTTAGATCTGATTACCTGAAAGGCAGTTAAAGAGAGAAGAAGAGACACAGAGAGAGATCTTCCAACTGCTGGTGTGCACTCCCCAAATGGCCACAAAAGACAGGCGCCAGGAGCCTCATCCTGGTCTCTCACATGGGTACAGGTACCCAAACACTTGGGCAATCATCTGTTGCTTTCCCAGGTGTGTTAGCTGAATTAGAAGTGGAGCAGCTGCAATATAAACTGGAGCCTATATGGGATGCTGGTGCTGCAGGTGGCAGCTTAACTTACTGAGCCACAGCAATGGCCCTGAGAGGTAGTATTTTTAACATCATTGTTAGGAAATTTATGGGTTCTTTAAGTTTTAAAGTTTTAACTTTTAAATAGTACATATTTTACTCTGAATTCCTTTAAAAATAGACATTATAACACAATAAAAACATAATAACATTGACATCACATGTATTTTATTTTATTTTAAAATAAAACCTTGGAGGAAACTTTGGGGCCTATGCTGTGTATAGTAAGTTAAGCCTCTGCCTGTACCACCAGCATCCCATATGGGTACCAGTTTAAGTCCTGGCTGCTCCACTTCCAATCCAGCTCCCTGGTAATGGCCTGGAAATGCAGAAGATGACCCAAGTACTTGGGCTCCTGACAACCATGTAGGAGACATGTAAGAAGTTCCTGGCTCCCAGCTTTGGACTGGCTCAGCTCAGGCCAATCTCCCTCTCTCTGCAACTCTTTCACTCAAATAAATAAGTGAATCTTAAAAACAGAAAGAAAAAGAAAAAGTTGGCAATAATAAAATTTACTTGTACACCTGAAATTTTGTGGCTTACAGCAGTTTTAGAGTGCAATATCTACTGTATTAGTTTACATGTGTTGCAAGCATATAAACTGTTGTACTTAATTTTGTACAATATATAGGGCATAAATAATTGACTTAATTTGATTTGTTAAGCAGCAAGAAAAATATTTATGGGAATTCAAGGAAGCTAAAAATTCCAATTCTATAACTATGCTCATTTTTTCAATTGGCAAATATAATGTCAAAGACAGGAGAAACTGTCCATTCTTCATCTATCACTAAAGGAAGACAGGTGTCAGAATACTCTAGAAAGATTTAAGCAAAGGCAATTTAAATTTATATGAATTCTAAATGTACATCTTATCTTTTTTTAAAAAAAGATTTATTTATATTTATTTTATATATATATTATAAAAAAAGACAGAGTTACAGAGAGGTAGAGACAGAGAGAGAGATAGGTCTTCCATCTACTGGTTCACTCCCCAAATAGCCACAATGGCCGCAGCTGAGCCTATCTGAAGCCAGGAACCAGGAGCTTGTTCTGGGTCTCCCATGTGGGTGCAGGGGCCCAAGGACTTGGGCCATCTTCTACCGCTTTCCCAGGCGCATTAGCAGGGAGCTGGTTTAGAAGTGGAGCAACCAGGACTTGAACTGGCACCCATATGGGATGTCGGCACTTCAAGTCAGGGTTTTAAACTGCTGCTCCACATCTTTGGCCCCCATTATACTTTCTAAGTGTTAAAAATAAGTTAAAGGCAACAATGAGCCAGTATTCCATTGAATTAACAAGTGGCTTGAAAATAATTAAAGATGACATTCAAATGCTTATATGAAATCTGATTATTGTTTTAACAGTATAATGATGAAAACCATATAAATCATAAGACAAAGTAAAGAACACAGATTGAGAGTCATTCAATTGGAAAAATAACAGCAAAGGCCAAACAGGAATTGGCAATGCACAGTAACGACTGGGTAAAGACAGAATTGACACAGAGAAGAGGATTTTGTCTTATAAAATTATATAATCTTGGGGCCAGTGCTGTGGTGTAGTGGGTAAAGCTGCTGCTTGCAGTGCCGGCATCCCATATGGGTGCTGGTTTGTGTTCCGGCAGCTCCACTTCTGATCCAGCTCTCTGCTGTGGCCTGGGAGAGCAGATGAGAGTGACCGAAGTCCTTGGGCCCCTGCATCTGCGTGGGAGACCCGGAAGAAGCTCCTGGTTCCTGGCTTCGGATCAGGGCATCTCCGTCCATTGCAGCCAATTGGGGAATGAGCCAACAGATGAAAGACCTCTATTTCTCTCTCCTATCTCTGTGTTAACTCTGACTTTCAAATAAATAAATAAATATTTTTAAAAAATTATATAATCTTGGAGCTGGCATTGTGGCATAGCTGGTTAAATAGCTGCTTACAACGTCAGCATCCTATATGGGTGTGGTTTTAGTACTGGTTGCTTGATTTCCAATTCAGTCCCATACTAATGACCTGGGAAAAGCAGTTGAAGATGGTCCAAGTGCTTGGGCCTCTGTTACCCATATAGGAGACCTGGATGAAGCTCCTGGCTCCAATTTGGAACAGCCCTGGCCATTTACAGCCATTTGAGGAGTGGAACTGGGTATGGAAGATCTCTTTCTCTGTAAATCTGCCTTTCAAATAAAAAAATTAAATAATCTCAAAGGTGTATTTATGAAGTCTCTTATAAAGAAGGTGAGGAGGAACATGGAGAAGTGATCAGGAGGCTGGGTACTCAACTGCAAAGAGTCCAAAAGTGAACTTTGGCCGCAAAATGGAACAACTCAATTTTCCCTCATCTACACTCCTGAACACTGCCAAAGAGATTCATCATAAACCAGTGAAACCTTAGGAGTCCCTGCTGTAACAGTGGTCAAGTACTGTTTTTGCCTAGATTCCGAATAGAGCACCAATGAAATCAATAAATGCAGTTAAACAAAATTCTCACCTAATTCCATGTTTCTACTTTTTATTAACTAGACTAATCTTGAGGTTCACAATTGATTTAAAATACCCTCAAATAACTCAACTTGCACTAATATAAGGAAAACATAAAAAAAGTACTAAAAAAACCTTTGCTTCCTTATTAAAAAATTATTGTGGAGCTGATGCTGTGGCACAGGTTAAGCCTCCGCCTGCAGCACCAGCATCCCAAATGGGCACCAGTTAAAGTTCCTGCTGCCTCACTTCCAATCTAGCTCCCTGCTAATGTGCCAGGGGAAAGCAGCAGAGATAGCCCAACTATTTGGGCCCCTGCACATACATGGGAGACCTGGAAGAAGCTGCTGGCTCCTGGCTTTGGTCTGGCCCAGCCCTGGCTATTGCAGCCATCTGGAGAGTGAATCAGTGGATAGAATATCAATCTCTTTCTATCTCTGCCTTTCAAATTAATCAATAAATTTTTAAATATATTATTGAAAAAAATTAAAAATTTATTGATTTTGCATATAAAGTATACTTGTGTTAATCAACCACATTCTTATAAAATAATCACTATATTGCATTCATTCAATTCATACCCGATTTAAAGAAAGGGAAAAAAAAACCCAACTTTCTTATCATTACTAATAGCTAGGATAGGACTAACAAATAATACCAAGTTGGTATTATAACTAATATATACAGAAATTAAGGATCTTTAAGAGACATTCAGAACAAATACAGAATATATATATATATATTGTACTTTTAAGACAAAAATCACAAATGTAAGAGGTCTCACTTTAAATCTAAGGATATCAAGTTACTGCTAAGTGCTTCTTACAAGCTAAGGTATAATGTAATATTACTATTTCCTCATCTTAGTATTGTTGCTGACCACATAGAAGTAAGTAGTTAAGATACAAAAAACATATTGTTAACTTAAATCCCCTTGCATGCAATAGTTAAGGGCCCTTAGAGATGGGTGTCCGTACATACCTTGAAGGTGAGGCTGAAAGTAGTGGGAGGAACTGAAGTGAGGCTCGAGCTCTGTTGTATGGTCTCCCTCTTAGGGAGGGGTAGGGTGTTAGGCAGGGGCACCTGAAAAGGCAGGTAACACATATCACAATCTAACTAAATCTACTACAAAAGCCCCATGAAAGATAATGCTAAAGGACTCTTGAGGGTGGTGGTCGTTATTTATCAGAACCGACTTAAATATCTCTGACTACTTTTGAGTTATACTGTGATTATAGCAACTGACAACTATGTAGAACTTTTGAAGAGAAATATTGCATTTTAATGTATAAATTAGCAGAAAGAACACTCCAAATATAAGATGTGGTGCTGGTCATATTTTAATGTGTGCACAAATCATTTGGAGATATTGTAAAAATGCAGATTCCAATTCAGTGGATCTGGGTTAGGGCCTGAAGTTTTATATTTCAAACAATCTTCCATGTATTAGTGATGTTGGTAGTCTATGGAGCTACTTTTTGTGAAGTTCTGAGGAATCTTACCATACACATTTGAGAGAGACCCGTACATATAACAGAGATTGTTATTAGCACAGTGATGGTATGAGAAACTGGATCTCTCCTTCAACAGTCTACTTTCTCATAATTAGATTCAAACATAAAGGTAATCCTGGAAGGAAGGCAGACTATTCCTCTCACCTTGCTATACTAGGTTGTTGTTTTGACAGTAATAAAACGTCCATGGCAAATAGGTTAGAAACGGAAAGATATAGAAACTCACTACCAATCTATTTTTCTTATTATTTGTCTCTAAAGCCCTAGAACTTGGGATTATTTTATGTACTCTTATATGTTTGCTTTTAATGGTTCACTTAGTTGCTCAGAGGTCTGTAATAGCATAGACATTCTTCTAAATCTTGAAAGTAGTTGGGGTATAATAACAAAAAAGACCACCTAGATTTAAATCTAAGACATTCAAGATAAATAACCACTGTAATACTGGGTAATACCAGACATTATAAGTTAGGACCATAAAAGTATACTAAGTCTCAGGGGAAAAAATCATTTTCAAGTATAATTTTTAGAAACACAAAAGTTCTATCTATAAAACAGAAGCCCCACACTAACGAAAGAAAGAAAAGAACATTTCCAAATGAAAATTTCCCACGTAGGACATTTGTTGTCAGTACTATATTAAATTTACAATTACCTCTCATTTGACATAAGTCAGCAACACTGAAATAATTTCAAACTGATAATCATTTATCAATATCCCTGACTCAAACTGTTTTTCTGCTCACAAATACTTATGTACCCTAGACACATATGTGTGTCTCACATATGTGAGAATTCCTCTAGTAGTTATCAGTCTTCAAGTCCTTATACTAATTAACCTTACAGTTAATACAGAAACCATTAAAAAATGCTCATCTACATAGACCACATGACTTTAAAGGGTTCTGAAAGTGTTTTTACTTTCTTACTCATATTTTTTATACTTTATATTTACAGGAGGTAGATTGGCCAAAAGTAGTATGTGTGTTTTTGAAAAAGAGCTTACGAATATAGCTATCACCAAGTATATGGTTCCCTCCTACACTTTTGCCTAAGCACTACAAAAACCAGATTAAGTGACCATCTTAATCTGCATTGGCATCTTTACCTTTCTAAAATTCCATACATTTGATGCTAAAGGGAAGAATAGATAGCATGAGGGAGAAATGTGAGATGGAAAAAAAATTAAGACTTTTATACTCAAAATGATAAAGTCCTTTACAAGAGATTTTTAAATATTTATATGTAAAAGATGTTTTAAAAGAATGACGAAAGGGGCCAGCGTTGTAGTGTAGCAGGTAAAACTGCTGCTTGCGATGCTGGTTGTATTCTGGCTGTTCCATTTCCAATTCAACTTCCTGCTAAAGGTATGGGAAAGCAGAAGATGGCCCAAGTTCTTGGACCCCTGCTATCTAAATGGGAGACCTAGCTGAAGCTCCTGGTTCCTGGTTTTGGCCTGTCCCAGCCCTGGCCGTTGCAGCCATTTGAGGAGAAAACGAGTGGACGAAGATCTCTCTCTCCCCCCAACTCTTTCCAAAGTAATAATAGTAATAATTTTATATCAGTCAGCAAACTAGGAAAAATAAACTCCACTAACTAGTAATACAATCTTAAATTATAGTTGTTCTGGGAAAATAAGGCTTAATTTACAACATGGTTTAGTATCACCTTACATTGGGATATTTAAGAGTTTCTGAGTACTTATTTACAAATTATAGCTCAATATTCAACATAGAAATACTGTTATGGTCTAATATATACGCGTAAAATTTTATATGCATAAATATATACATAAGAAATTTAAAAACGTTTTAAAATGCTAATTCTCATTATATTTAACGAGTAAGATTTCAGTACACTATAAAAAAGCTTTGTTAAATAGAAATACAAACCAAATAAAATGCTGAATTTCTAGACTTTGAGAACTAAGGACAAAAATTCTCCCCCAAAACCAGGTTAATAGGATTAGTACTTATGAAATCCAGATTAAGCACAGTAAGCCTTGATCTTGAATGGAAATGTGATGGCTTTCAAGGAAAAAACAAAAAAACCCAGCTGTTATTAAGGTACCAGACAGCAACAGCCATGCTCCTTACTAAACTCCACATCTCAGATTGATTACTTACATTATTAACCAAAGTATCCTCCATCTTTGCATTATTAGTAGCCACAGTGTTAGGCAGAGAAGAAGAAGGTGTAGTATAGTCTGTTACAGACTCCTGTGGAGTAGTAATAGAGAAATATGTTTCAAACTGAATTAATGGATCACTTTCTAATGACAGCCTAATAGCTGTAAAATTTGTTTTGGAAAAAAGCAGGAGGAGAGAGCAGAACTTAAAACTCAAGTCACTCAAATACTAATTTATCCACTAATGGGATAATACAACATAGACCCACCATCAAAGGCAATGTTAACTGTTGCTGACCGAGCTCCAGCACATTTAAAAAAATGCACTGCATGGTGCTGGGAGGTTGTCAATAATACCAAGTATCTTATTTTTATGTTATTAAAATTTTTTTTGATGTGCTTCTTATACTCAATCTATAGCTTGCTGCCAACTACTTATTTGTTATTCCTCAAAATAAAAATGGTACAGATAAGCAAAACTAACAAAATCTTAGTTCTCATACATAACAAATTAGGTTTATCATCATGATTTTTTTCTTTAAATATGAGTATGGTAAAGTTGGTTCACATGAATTTTTACTTGCATGAATTCAGTTGTATAGCAATTAAAGAGAGAAAATTATTGGCCGGCGCCGTGGCTCACTAGGCTAATCCTCCACCTTGCGGCGCCGGCACACCGGGTTCTAGTCCTGATCGGGGCACCGGATTCTGTCCCAGTTGCCCCTCTTCCAGGCCAGCTCTCTGTTGTGGCCAGGGAGTGCAGTGGAGGATGGCCCAAATACTTGGGCCCTGCACCCGCATGGGAGACCAGGAGAAGTACCTGGCTCCTGCCATAGGATCAGCGTGGTGCGCCGGCTGCAGCGGCCATTGGAGGGTGAACCAACGGCAAAAGAAAGTCCTTTGTCTCTGTCTCTCTCTCTCTCACTATCCACTCTGCCTGCCAAAAAAAAAAAAGAGAGAGAGAGAGATAAGAGAAAAATATTAATTCATATAAAGAGTTCCACTTCCTTTTTTTCTCAGCTTATGTCCCAGATAAGTATGGCAGATAAGTAAAATAGCAATTTGCATATGTTATACTCACATATCTCCAAATACATTAAATTACCTTTAGGTTACTTATCATGCCTAATATAGTGTAAACACTATGTAAATAGTTGTATAGTGAATTTTTCTGGAAATAACATCAAGGGAAAAATACATGTATACTACAGAAACAACTTTTAAAATGTTTTTGATCTGTACTTGGTTGATCCCATGGAAATAGGGTATAGTTTTTTTGTTTTTTTTTGTTTTTTTTTTAAGGAAATACATCTTTTGGGGTTGGCACTGTGGCATAGAGGGTAAAGCTGCTGTCTGCAATGCTGGTATCCCATATGGGTGCGGGTCATGTCCTGGCTGTTCCACTTCCCATCCAGCTTCCTGGTAATGTGCCTGGGAAATCAGCAGAAGATAGCCCAAGTGTTCGAGCCCCTGTCTCCATGTGGCAAACCCAGAAGAAGCTCCTGGCTCATGGCTTTGGCCTTGCCCAGCCCTGTTGACAGCATTTGGGGAGTGAATCAATAGATGAAAGATTCTCTCTCTTATTCCCCTCTCAGTAACTCTTTCAAGTACCAAAGAACTGTGATCTGTTTCAACCATGACTGGAGTCACTAAAAGTTGAGCTTATTTCTGGATATTGAAAACACAAAAGTGTAAAAGACAACCCATTATAACTCTATTATTAATAAAATACAGAGCCATTCTTTTTAAGCCTATAAACCCACGAGAAAATATTTCAATCTTGCACAGAAAAATCACACTTTGAGCTACTCAAGTAATTCAGAAATAAGTCTCTACAAAAAATTAACTTTTTATAAAGAATTCTACATTATGTACGTATACTACGATATACAATCTCTATAGAACTAACCCACAGGCTATATACATCTCATATAAGAAAGAAAAAAACCCACACTGATGATGTTGTCATTCATTTCATAAGCAAGCATATCAACTGAACTGAAGATCATGGCATGTTGCTCACCTTTGCATTTGTGCCATATTCTGCAGATGATACGGAGATCATGGTCCCTATATCAGTAGACATTTCTGAGACTGCTTTGGTTTCCTTCGTGGTGGAAGGATCTGGGCTTCTGATGGTAGTAGAGCTTTGCTTCTCCTGTCCTTCTGGCTCTCCCTGTTGGGCATCTTTCACTTTTCTATTTTTTAATGAACGTTCCTTTCCAATAGGACCAGGTTTATGTTCTTTGTTTTCTACTGGACTCAAATCTGGAAGCTGAAGTCAATGTTTATGACAAAAATGCATCACAATAAAGAAAATTCATTAAAAAACCAACTCAATTTTAAAACTTATTTGCTTAAAGAGGAAATCCAAATGGCCAACAGGCACATGAAAAAATGTTCAAGATCACTAGTAATCAGGGAAATGCAAATCAAAACCACAATGAGGTTTCACCTCACCCCGGTTAGAATGGCTCACATACAGAAATCTACCAACAACAGATGCTGGCGAGGATGTGGGGAAAAAGGGACACTAACCCACTGTTGGTGGGAATGCAAACTGGTCAAGCCACTATGGAAGTCAGTCTGGAGATTCCTCAGAAACCTGAATATAACCCTACCGTTCGACCCAGCCATCCCACTCCTTGGAATTTATCCAAAGGAAATTAAATTGGCAAACAAAAGAGCGGTCTGCACCCTAATGTTTATCGTAGCACAATTCACAATAGCCAAGACCTGGAACCAACCTACATGCCTATCAACGGTAGACTGGATAAAGAAATTATGGGATATGTATTCTTTAGAATACTATACCGCAGTAAGAAACAACGAAATCCAGTCATTTGCAACAAAATGGAGGAATCTGGAACACATCATGCTGAGTGAAGTAAGCCAGTCCCAAAGGGACAAATACCATATGTTCTCCCTGATCGGTGACAACTGACTCAACACCAAAAAGGAAACCTCCTGAAGTGAAATGGACACTATGAGAAACGGTGACTTGATCAGCACAGCCCTGACTGTTAATGAACAACTTAATACATTATCCCTCTTAGTATTTTTTTTTGGTCTGTTCTACTTAATATGACTGGTTTAATTCTGTAATTATCACACAGTTATTCTTAAGTGTTGAAAATTAACTGAAATGTGATCCCTGTTAAACATAAGAGTGGGAATAAGAGAGGGAAGAGATGTATAATTTGGGACATGCTCAAGCTGACTTGCTCCAAATGGTAGAGTTAGAAACATACCAGGGGATTCCAATTCAATCCCATCAAGGTGGCATGTACCAATGCCATCTCACTAGTCCAAGTGATCAATTTCAGTTCACAATTGATCATAATGAAAGGACTAAGAGTCAAAGGGAGCACATAAACAAGTCTAGTACCTGCTAACACTAACCGATAGAATAAATAAAGGGGAGAGTGATCCAACATGGGAAGTGAGATACTCAGCAGACTCATAGAATGGCAGATGTTCTAAATAGCACTCTGGCCTCAGAATCAGCCCTAAAGCCATTCGGATCTGGCTGAAAAGCCCATGAGAGTATTTCAGGCATGGAAAGCCAAGACACTCTGGCAAAAAGATCTCTGTGAGTGAGATCCCAGTGGAAAGAACAGGTCTTCAAAGAAGGAGGTACCTTTCTCTGAAGGGAGGAGAGAACCTCCACTTTGACTATGACCTTGTCTAAACAAGATAAGAGTCGGAGAACTCAGAGGGCTTCCATAGCCTTGGAAACTCATGACTGGAGCATAGGGAGATTATTGATGCCATAGACAGGAGTGTCAATTGGTAAAGTCAACAACAGGAGTCACTGTGCACTTACTCCTCATGTAGGATCTCTGTCCTTAGTGTGCTGTACATTGAAATTTAATGCTATAACGAGTACTCAAACAGTATATTTCACTTTGTGTTTCTATGGGGGTGCAAACTGTTGAAATCTTTACTTAATGCATACTAAACTGATCTTCTGTAAAAAAAGAAATTATCAATTCCCAACTTGACTCTCACTGGGATTAAACATGACAATAGGTCTGATCTGATTTCATCATCATTAAAAAAATCATCTATCATTTTTCACTTTATATACTAAGCTGATCTTCTGTATATTAAGATAATTGAAAATGAATCTTGATGTGAATGGAAGGGGAGAGGGAGTGGGGAAGGGGAGGGTTGCGGGTGGGAGGGACGGTATGGGGGGGAAGCCATTGTAATCCATAAGTCGTACTTTGGAAATTTATATTCATTAAATAAAAGTTAAAAAAAAAAAAGAATAGATGACAATTATGCATTTCTACCTACTTAGAAAACAGTATATTGGTTTCATGAATTTTAAAATTGTTTTGTGTAAGTGATTTCTTATAAAATTGTCTTTTAAATATACTTGCTATATCATTTGCAAGCACTGTCTTGGTTAAAATTTGGAATAAATCTATGAGGGTGATTTTTATTAACTTAAAGTGACATATATATAATCAATTTCCATGGAAATTGTGATTTTAGGAACTAGCAAATATATTTTCATGACTATTAAAATTTATCTTATATGTTTAAAATTGAAAAAAAAAAAAAAAACTTATTTGCTTACCATGTGTTAATGGTTTTCATGAAATGCCACATAGATTATAAATTATATTTACCTTCTGGGCTTTGATAGGTCCTGCCCGTGGCTGCTTCTGGCGCTGCTCTTTTGGTTCAGCTATTTTGTCAGATTTTTCCGAAAGCACAGGAACAACCTCATTTTCATTCCCATTTGAAGCTGGAGCACCAAATTGAATAGTGTCAATTCCAATTTCAACTCCACTGTCTTGACCATTCTTTGCTCCCTTGTAAAATAATATTTAATATCATTATATTGTTATAAAAATATTGTTATCAAAGAAAACAGACTTTCAGATTTGACAGGAGGTTTGGAGCTATACATATTAACTGAGATAAACTGACACTGATTATGTTTTAGGAGAACCTTCCCTTAACTACTCTTGATCTGTGTTAGAAAACAAACGGTAAAATGAAAACTATGACCAGACTGAAGTTTTTAAAGTCCTGTCTCTCATAAGTGTGATTAGAGGCAAATTATACCCTCCAGTTATCTTTTTTGGCATCCTTGATGCTTCAAACATATTGTATACAGTTAATATTATATCCGTTTAAGAATGTCAACAGTATAAGGCATGCAATTCAAATATATTTTTCATATAAGTTTTATTTATTTATTTATTTGGAAGGCAAAGTAAGAATGGAAGAGACACCTTCAATCTGTTGCTCCACTCTCCAAATGCTTGCAACAGCCAAAGTCAGGAGACAATAAAGCCAATCCTGGTATCCCCAGGTGGGTGGCAGAGGCCGAAGTATTTGGGCAATCATTTGTTGCTCCCTAGGCACGGTAGCAGGAAGCTGGATAGGAATCCTGGGGCTCATACTGGCACATTAATTTGGGAAGTGGGCATTCCAAGCCAGTTTAACCCTCTGTGCCATAACATTTACCACCAGATTAATTTTTAAATATTTACCTTCCAATATAAGCAAATATGATATATATTAATAGAACAAAAATTAATATTACCTTTATTCAATGGTGAAATTCTTTTTAAAATATTTTTCTAAGTATAAATGCAGTTATCAAAAGAGCCTATTACATCCTGAGAATGATAACAAAGTTCAGACTAGATTATCATACCAATCTTGAGCCCATATGGCATAACTAACAGTCATAGCGTTAGATATAATAATAATCATTTAGAATTCTACTTCTCTAGAGTCATTGAAGAAAATATCTCACTAGAGCTTTCCATCCTGTTAAATGTCAATTTTGCTAATCCAAAATTTCATCATGAAGAAAAACTCCAAAGTCACATACAACATTCATGAAAAATCATCTTCTATCCAGAGAGCATAAACAGAAAGAGGCTAAAGAAAATGTAAAAGAAAAATGAGATAAGGTGAAGGTGAGCGTAAACATCCTTTTACCACTGCAAACTTGTAGAATGCCTGTAAATAAATTCTTGCAACTGAGCAACAAAGAAACATTCCACTCTGTCCTTTATACACTGAAATCTGTATGTAAGCAATGTTGTTTAAAAATAATCATAATGCCAAGACCAACAAGCAGAAGAAAAATTAAACTAAGGTTCTTAAATACTGAATATGGTGACTCTTGATTTTGAATATACAGTTATCCAAGGAAGTTTTATATTAAAGACCATGAGGCCTACTCAAGATCACTATAACAGAGTGGGTGTAGAAGGTAGCAGGAAGATACCTATGAAGGGAAAAAACCCCTCTCAATCATAATCTTTATGTAATGCTTCTCTGCACCCCTTTATAGCACATATAGTCATGTGCTGCTTAACTCTGAGGACACATTCTGAGAAATACAAGGCTGGGCAATCTCACTGGGCAAACATTGTGGAGTATACTTAGACAAACTAAGAAGGCTATGACATCTCTGGACAATATAATAATTTAGACAATTTCATTGTTATGTAGCATGATGACTGAAGGCTCATCTTTCCTTTAGTTTTTTTCTTAAATTCACTTTAACTAGACTTCTGTACCTACTATTCCACAAACACTGCCCTTGTCAGTTGTTAATAACTTCCACATTGCTAACTTCCCATCCTACAGGAAAATCTGAAACACCCAGGCCTTCTTCATTACATTTTATTTTCACCTGGCTTTTAGGACACTAATAGTTTAGTATCTCATCTCCTGCATTTCCCTGAGTTAGAAAGTCCAAGGCTTAATTTTTGATTCTCTTCTTTTTCTAACCACTTCCATAGTTCTTCCTTACTGGTAACATTTATATACTAATCACTTTTAAATTTTTATCTATAAACTAGACTGTCTCTTCCATACTACAGACTCATATACCTACTTGACATTTCCACACAGATGTGTAATGAACATCTTAACTCTAATATGTCCCCTAACTCCCTTAATTCTCTTTCCCAATCTTGATCCATTTCTAACTCCACACTCAACAGATGGGAATTTTTTTCCTTCTGATGACAAAATTTTGGACTTTCTATTTTTTTTCTCATACCTGATATTTAACCCATCAATAAATCTTTTCAGCTTGATCTTCAAATATCTAGAAACCATTTCTCATAACATCTAATGATATCGTCTAGATGTTATCGTTCCATTAATTCAATGATACCCTAACTTCTATTCTCTTTCCTGCCCTGGGCTATTAGCAGACCACTGAGAAGTCAGATCCTATCACTTCTGTTTTCAAAACTTTCCACCCCCTATTGGCTCTTCAACTCACTTATTCTCTATCTCTTCTTTTTGTTCCAGCCACATGGTTTCCCTAAAATTTTCAAACACACCAGGCATGCTCTTGTTTCATATCTTTTGTATTTCTTTTTCTCTGAGTCTGGAGTTTTTCCCCCATGATTTATTTTATTTATTTGAAAGGCAGAATGACAGAGAAAGACAAGGAGAGATCTTCCATCCGGTGGTTCACTTCCCACATGGCTGTAATGGCCACACTGTCAGGAGCCCAGAGCTTCATCTGGAAATCCCATGTGGAAGTAGGGGCCCAAGCACTGGGGCCAACTTCCACTGCTTTCCTAGGCACATCAGCAGGGAGCTGAATTGAAAGCAGAGCAGCTGGGCTTGAACCAGTGCTCAACTCAAGAGTGCCACAAGGCTGGCCCGTCTTCGTATTGTTTTAAAGGTGGGGTGCCAGTGTCATAAGCAACGGTTTAGCCCAATGAACCACACCACCATACCTCTGGATCTGGAAATTGTTTTCCCTCAGACAACTGAATAACGCAAAATGCTCTCTTATCTCCATCAAATCTTTAATTCAAATGTCAGCTAAGTCGCCTTTTCTTGATACCCCACTTTAAATTGTCACCACATTCCCTGGGATATTCCTTATGTAGCTTACCTGCTTTGCCTTTCTCCTCTGTACTGATCACCCTCAAATATACAATGTTATTACCTGCTTCTCCTTAACTGCAATGGAAGTCCCATCAAGCTATGCTTTTCTATCTGAAGACCCAGTTTTGCAAATAAGACCACCATCTTGTACAATGGCAGTGCTTAATAAACATTTCCTCATTGAATGAATAATGAATCAATGACCTGTGTGTGAACCTCTAAACTTTCTCATTATTTGAGTTGGCAACATGGTAAAAAGCCCAGGAAACAGTAATTGCACTAACATTCTGTATCACAGGTCTTTTCTTGAGACTAGAAAGAAAACAAATGTTTAACCTTAAAAGAGTTAAAGGTGAAGAAGAGCTTATAAACTCAAGAGGTCTATCTGCATTAGCACTAACTGGAAACTGGTTAGAAATATATTCAGGCTTTTACCCAGACCTGCTATCAGAATCTCTTGGTATGGCCTTCCAGGTGATTCTGAGGCATGCTATAAAGTTTATTTTCGAGAAACACTTGCCAGTACCAATCCCACCAATGCTATCATTAAGTCTATTCCTACCTCTGATGAAGTTGATCCAAATGATGTTAACGGTTTATTCCATGCACTGACTGAAGGTGGTTGTGGTGGACTAATGGGACCTACTGAAAAGAAGAAGCCATAGGAAAAGTGATTAAAATTTAATGCTAATAATGCCTAATGCATTTTTCTCTTGATAGTAGCCAGAAATCAAAACAAGGACTTTTCACATCACCATTAAAGAGAGATTCTTACAAAAAATAAAGAAAAGAAAGAAAATTAAGAATGGATTACTATTAACTGCTTCCTATTGAAAAAAAAATGAGATGGCTAAAAAAACTTACTGAATATATAAAGTGGAAGCACTTGTAGGATGCACACTTACATTTCTTAGAGAGGTCATTCAGGACAGCGGGCGGGGTCACCTTGTTATCCCATAATTCAGCTGTAAGGGTGCCATGTGACTGGGGTGTCTGAATGGATTTTCCTGTGGCTACGTAATCTGTGCCATTAGGTGTCTGAGCTGAAGGTAGCCTAATTGAAGGTGGTGGCTGTTTAGAAGACTGTGGTACTGTCTGCAGTGGATTCTGGGCTGGTTTGTGGGTCTGTGTCTGAGTCTGGGCTGCAGCAGTGGAGGCTGAGGATGAGGCTGGGGCAACTGAGACTGAGGCAGCTGGCACTGAGACGGGGGCAGCTGGGGTTGAGATGGCTGGTGCAGGTGGGGCTGAGAGCGCTGAGGCTGTGGTCGGAGCTGAAGCTGGTGCTAGGGCTGAAGCAAGGATGGGAATTGAAGCTGAGGCAAGAATGGGGACAGGAGCTGGTGTTGAAGCAGAGACAAGGATGGGGGTTGGAGCTGGAGCTGAAGCTGTGGCTGATGAAGAGACTGTGGCTATGGCTGAAGTGGAAGATGGAACTGGAATTGAAGCTGAGGCTGCAACTGGAGCTGTGGAGGTTAAAACTGGAGCTGAGGTTGAGGCTGGAGTTGGAGCTGCAGGTGATACAGGAATGGGAACCACAGTTGAGGCTGGAACTGTAGTTGCAGGAGATGACGGGACTGGAGCTGAAGTTGAGGCTGTAGACTGAACTTGTTGAGTCCCTGTTACTTGTTTTTTGGCAAATCTTGGAGGAAGCTTAGAAGTCTGACTTCTTCCTTTTTCATTTGCATTTTTTTTGTTCCAGACCTTAAAATAATTGGTGGGAATAATTTTTGTAAATAATGTAGCTGAAAGCAACAGTTCATAATGCAATTTCTAATAAAACTACCTACAGCTAATTTAGTTCCTTTAACAAATTGGTACACATAGAGGAAAAAATGTCAGTGTTGTGAATTAGATTTTAAACCATGAAAGGCAAGATGAATAGAGAAAAACATATGCATAATGTACTCTTCATAAACAAGATCAGAATTTTATTTTCACAATTCGGAAATTGGAAAAAAAAAAAGGCTAAAAGAAGTTTGCAGTAAATCCATTTGGCAGCAAACAACTTGAACTGACTGAAGTCTCCATGTTATTTATATATATAAAAATAAAATATGTTGTCTACACTTAACTCATATTCACAACAGAAACATTAATTCTGGGAGTATGGATTATGTATTTTGCTATTTACCTTCCTAACAAAAATAGAGGGGGCCAATGTTGTAGCGTAGTGAGTAAACCTGCCACCTGTGAAACCAGCATCCCATATGGGCACCAGTTTGTGTCCTGGCTGCACCACTTCTGATCCAGCTCCCTGGTAATGGCCTGAAAAAAGCAGTGGAAGCCCCAGGTGTTTGGACCCTGAATGCACAAAGGAATGTGGATGAAGCTCCTGGCTCCTGGGTTTGGTCCAGCCCAGCCCCTGGCCATTGTGGCCATCTGGGGAATGAACCAGTGCCTCTTCCTCTCTGTAAATCTTTCAAATACATAAATAAATCTCTTAAAAAATTCTGAAAATATATAGTTCCAAGGGTTATGTTCAATTAAATTCAATAATTTACCTTAATTTATTTTGTGTATTTAAATGAATTACAACATAAACTCTCATAGGCCAAAAATCTACAATATATCAGATTATGGAATTTAAAGGTAATTAAATTAACTCATCTCCCTTGGAACAAATGAGATAATCAGTACTGACAGATAAGTTGTTGAATTAAAGTACCGATGCTCTCTCATGCAACTAGTACATTACAGTGATAATATTTTGTCTCAAATTTACCAAAATTCTGGTTTAAAAGTTTTAAGTTGTAAAAATGAAAACCATTTTCAACATCTGAATAATAAATACAGTCTTGATTTTACCAGCAGATCAAAACCTTGAACATTTACTAAAATATGTTGGGCAATAACTAGCAGTAAATTCAAGTAAGCCTTAAACCTGTATGACTTGTTCTTCCTTCTTTCTCCGTTCCTCATCCTGTAAACGTTTTTGTTGTTTTTTGGATACCACTTCAGTAAAACCATCATCATTCAAATTTGACTGGGGGTCTTCAACAACTGTTACTTCAGGATGATCATCAATTATAACAACACCTGTGGATGTGAAGGATTTAAAATATTTTTTTCCAAATGAAAACAGAAATGTTTAACCTAGTAGGACACTGAAAAAAGTCACAGATCTTGATCTTACAATTTACAGTATAACCTATTTCCTACTTTTTAGATGTCTATTCATTAGTAAAATTTGAAAAGATTTCACATATTTATGAAAGATTTCATAAACAAGGTTACAATTAAAAGACCTAAACTATCTGACTTGAATGTCTTTTTTGTGTAAAAACAAAAAATAAAAAAATAAAAAAAAATTATCCCATGACTTCCACCTCCAGCACAGGATCAGCACAGTGTTTTAAAGATCACAGTACGCTACACTTATTTGCATCTAACCATTCTTTTTTTTTTTTTTTTTGACAGGCAGAGTGGACAGTGAGAGAGAGAGAGACAGAGAAAAAGGTCTTCCTTTGCCGTTGGTTCACCCTCCAATGGCCGCTGCAGCCGGCGCGCTGCAGCCGGCGCACTGTGGCCAGCGCACCGCGCTGATCCGATGGCAGGAGCCAGGCACCTTTCCTGGTCTCCCATGGGGTGCAGGGCCCAAGTATTTGGGCCATCCTCCACTGCACTCCCTGGCCACAACAGAGAGCTGGCCTGGAAGAGGAGCAACCGGGACAGAATCTGGCGCCCCGACCGGGACTAGAACCCAGTGTGCCGGCGCCGCAAGGTGGAGGATTAGCCTAGTGAGCCACGGCGCTGGCCTGCATCTAACCATTCTTAAGAGTTTGTTCCCCATGTAGGACCTCTGTCCTTAATGAGTTGTACTATGAGAATTAACAGTAAAACTAGTCTTCAAACAGTGGGTCTGTGTGGGTGCAAACTTTTGAAATCTTTACTTAGTATCTGTATATAAAGATAATTAAAAATAAATCTTAATGAAGAATGGGATGGGAGAGGGAGTAGAAGGTGGGATGGTATGGGGGTGGGAGGGCGGGTATGGGGGGAAGAACCGCTATAATCCAAAAGCTGTACCTATGAAATTTATATTTATTAAATAAAAACTTTCTAAAAGAAAAAAAAGAGGTTCTCATTATTATTATTTCCCATTTTCAAGGGGTGAAATAAGCTCTGAGAAGCTGATCTGTTAAAGGTGAAGTGACCCAACTAGCTGGCTTTAGGACGTGAATGCATCTATGTTAGTAGACCCTATCTACAATGTGTGGCTGTTAAAAACAAATGGAGGGGCTTGCACTGTGGTATAGTGGGTAAAGCCACCCACCACCAGCAGTGCCAGCATCCCATGAGTCTCAGCTGCTCGACTTCCAATCCAGCTCTCTGCTATGGCCTGGGAAACAGGAGAGGATGGCCCAAGTCCTTGGGCTCCTGCTCCCGTATGGGAGACTTGGAAGAAACTCCTGGCTCTTGGCTTCAGATAGGCACAGCTCTGGCCATTGTGGCCATCTGGAGAGTGAACCAGAGGGTAGAAGATCTCTCTGTCTCTTTGCCTCTCTGTAACTCTGCCTTTCAAATAAAATAAATCTTTAAAAAAAAAGAAAGAAAGAAAGGAAATACCTAGGTGAAAGTGTGAAAGTTCAACGCAAATATAGAGCAGTAGTGATGTACAAAGACACCAAGATCCCATTTCAGCGTGCCCAGGTTTGAGTTCAGGCTCTGCTCCCAATTTCAGTTTTCTGGTAATGCACACCCTAGGAGGCAGCAGGCAGAAGTTGAGTTCCTGCCACCCATATGACAGCTGGGTTGAATTCCCTGCTCCTGGCTTTGGCCTGGCCCAGCCTCAGCTGTTGCAGGCATTCAAGGAATGAACCAGTGGATAAGACATATCTCTAGTTAACATCCCTCTCTCCCATTCTCTCTCTGGTTAAAGATGATGTATAAACATCACAATCACCCGTCTAATAAATAATCATATTTTCAACTTACTGTCCAATAATCATTATTTTAGGTTTCTTAAAACTGTATTATACCTCAGTAAATAGGGGACTGGTGCTGTGGTGTAGTGAGTAGGCATATGGCTGCCTGCTTGAGACCTGGCTGCTCTCCTTCTGATCCAGCTCTCTGCTATGGCTTGGGAAAGCAGCATAAGATGACCCAAGTTTTGGGGCCATGCACTCGCATGGGGAGACCCCGAGGAAGCTCCTGGCTCCTGGCTTTGGACTGGCCCAGCTCCGGCTGTTGTGGCCATCTGGGAAATGAACCAGCAGATGGAAGGCCTCGCTCTGTAACTCTTCCTTTCAAAAATCCTTAAAAAAACTGTATCTCAGTAAATATAAAATCTAAACCCATTTAATATTTCAAGGGCAAGTATTTCACTCTGTGGTAAAGTCCACACTTGTGATGAGCCTGGGTTCCAGTCCCAGAGCTACTACTGATCCCATCCTCCTCGTAACAAGCACTCTAGGAGGCCATAGGACAGGTGATAGATCAGTGTCTCTTCTTCTCTTTCTGCTTTTCAGTAAGTAAAATAAACACTTCAGGGCCTGGTGTTGTGGCATAATGGGTTAGGTTGCCACCTGAGATGCCTGCATCCCATTTGAGTGCCAGTTTTAGTTCCAGCTGCTCTGCTTCTGATCCAACTCTATGTTAATGTGCGAGGGAGAGCAGTGGCGGATGTCCCAAGTCTCTTCACCACTGTACCCACATGGGAGACCTGGATGAAGCTCCTGGTTCCTGGTCTTGTCCTGGCCCAGTCCCTGCTATTGAGGCCATTTGGAGAGTAGACCAGTAGATGCAAGATCTCTCTCGCTGTCTCTCCCTTTTCTCTCTTTCAAATAAATAAAATTTAAAAAACTTTAAAAAAAAAATAAACACTTCAAAAATATAACTGAAAAATTACAGTAGTTCAGGTTATGTGACTATTGATTATAGCCATGTCTTCACAAAAAATATAAATCTCATAACAGGCAATTCAATTAAGTTTTAACTTGACAAGTATATATTCTAATTGAAGCATACTAAAAATAGCTATTTCCTTGAGAACATTAACTCAGGATCGTGATAGCTGGTAAGTAATGGCAAAGTTTGTCAGGAAAATTACAGGGAATCTATCCACAAAGAATTCTTTTGAAATATCCACAAATTATAATCAAATTACTAACCTAATGCTCCATGATTCACCTCACTTCACCTTATCATGTAAGCATTCCATCATCTCACATCATTAAAGTAATTCTCAAACTTAACCATGCACTGGAATCACTTAGAAAACCTGTTAAGAAAGACTGCTGTGTCTCACTTCCAGAGTTTCTGATTTAGGAGGTTTGGGGTAGGGCCTAAGAATTTGCATTTCTCACAATATTCCAGGTGGTTCTGTTAGTCTGGGGGCCACCTTTTGAGAACAGTGTCTAAGACCTGGGTCCAAATCAGGATTTAAGTAACCATTAACTACATGATAGAAAATCTCTTTTACTTCTCTAAAAACTGGAATTAAGTACCTATCTCTCAATTTCATTCAGTATCTCCACTTTCATTTTCATCTGAATGATGGGCAGAATAGTGCCATTTTAACACGTATAAACATATTTGCTCATTAGTTTCCTCATGCAAACTTATCTTTTTCTTATTGTTTATGTTATCCTACACATTTGATGCTCTCACTTCATGGCCTTCTGAAAATATCTACTCCTTCCCATCCAATTATTTATTCTCTATTCATCATAATCTTAGATACCAATTTACCAAAGTCATAACACCCTGAGTTTAACACCAATTTACCAAAGTCATAACACCCTGAGTTTAATATCTTGTTTTTAAGCACACAGAATCTACACAGATATAATTAACCATCTTCACTTGGTTATCTGTGCTTTTCCACAAGCATTTGTAAAGAGGGTGATTTTCTCCTTTTTGGATTCCCAAGCATGCAAGTTTTATGAAGCATTCAAGGTTATGCAAAAAGTACATGTTATTTTACTTTAATTTAGATCAGTGTTTCAAAATCAGGCTCTAGTTCTACCTTGAATGGCTAACTCTTTTTTCTCTGATGACTTCATTTATTTATAGAATCTACTTAAATGCAAAAAATAAATGAAAGGAACATTAAGACATACTTGCGTAATTGTTGAGATCAAACTGTGACAGAGCATCTACTTTCTCTTTGGGTTTTTTGGGACCTGGTTTGGGATCTTCTCTTTTTTTCCCAGTAGGATCTTTGGAAGTTTTTTGTCCTGTACCATTAAGCACTCCTTCCTGGTGGTGTGCTGAGCTGCCATTGACAGAATCAACAACAGCAGTGGTTGCAGACTGGTCATCAAATGGCCTAAAAAAAAAATGTGAGATATTACTACTTCCAAAGGAAACATGCTCTTGCTGGCAGATTTATAAATTCAGTGTAGATGAAATAACACTGGATTAGAAAGCTCTAACTCTTAGTATCAATAAGCCTTATTGACTTCTGTTGAGTAATAACCTTCCTAAAACTGAGCTTCCTGATTATGTAGATTAGCTTCCTAGAGCACATCCCAGCAATTAAATTCTAGAATTCTAATGATTGACAGAAGGCTTGAATTGTTTCTAGTTGCCTATCAAGGCATAAGCGAAGCCAGCAGAAAACTATGATTCAATCAAATGGACTGGATACTTTCCAAAAATGGGTAGTATATGAAACACAAATTTTTAAAAAGCTGACTCATCTATATGTAATATAAACATAAAAAACTACCGTTAGTATGGAAATAAGTCATTTCACAAACAAAATGTGGTCCTACAGTTTGTTTCCTAACAGATTATTTCTTAGATTTATTTTACATTTTACATTTCCAGATGAAAACAGGTTATGGAAAATGGGTTTATTAATATATTTTCATCATATCCTATAGTATTACTCAAGATAAAAGCTTACCATGTGCCCAACCATGACTTCAAGCATTTGAAGAATAAATTAAGTTCTTCTAATTTAACCTCTTGTCCGACATTTGTTTTAACTATAATCAGTCACCACTATTTCTGCAATTTTAAAGTTGGTGTTATCTACATGACACAGAACTAAAATCCAGAGTTCCCTTGAGTGTTATTACTTGAAATTCTAACAATCCAGTTACAGCCAATGAATTAGCCAACATTTTTGTTATCTTTATCTCCGGAACCACTAGAGGGATGTTCAAATTCAGAGCCAAGGCAGGTACTCAGGGGCTGGCTCTCTGGCGTAGCAGGTATAGCCATGGCCTGTAGCGCTGGCTGCTCTACTTCCAATCCAGCTCGCTGCCATGTACTGGGAAAGCAGTACAAGCACCTGCGTGGGAGAACTGAAGTAGCTCCAAGCTCCTAGCTTTGGGTCGGACCAGTTTCGGCTGTTGTGGCCATGTGGGGGAGTGAACCAGCAGATAGAAGACCTCTCTCTCTGCCTTCCAAATAAATAAATAAATCTTCAAAAAGGAGGGGGGGCAGGTACTCAGGACTGATCTCATTAGTTACCTGGAACACCTTTCTAACTTATCAGGAAAACAAAATTATTTTCCCTTACCAGTGCAGCAATCTGGAATGCTATGTGTAATCAAGCATCTAAATTTAATACAATACTGTCCAATACAGTTTAGGTTATCAGTTCAGGTTGCAAATACAGGAATCTGATGTAAAAAACGGGACATTCTCTAATAATGATTGCTTACTCTAAACCCCGGTATTATACAACTACAAAGTACACGGTCCAGATTTGAACCTAGGCATTCTGAATCTAAACTACTACTTTATCATACTTTTTTTAAAAAAAGATTTATTTATTGGAAAGGCAGAGTTACAGAGAGGCAGAGACAGAGAAAGAGAAGAGAGGTCTTCCATCCACTGGTTCATTCCCCAAATGACTGCAATGGCCAGAGCTGAGCTGATCCAAAGCCAGAAACTTCTTACGGTGTCCCACACGGGTGCAGGGGCCCAAGGACATGGGCCATCTTCTACTGCTTTCCCAGTCCATAGCAGGGAGCTTGATTGGAAGTGGAGCAGCCAGCACTTAAACCGGTAACCATACAGGGTGCTGGCATTGCAGACCGTGGCTCTACCCACTGTGCCATAGTGCGGGCCCTTAAGTCTTAACTACTTGGCATTTCCTATCCAGCTTTCTGCTAATGTACCTGAAGAGAAAGCAGATTATGGTCCAAGTACTTGGGTTCCTGGCAGCCACAGGTGAGATGTAGAAGAAGGTTTTTGTTTCCTGGCTTCAGCCTGGCTCAGCCCCAGCTGTTCCAAGTGCTTGGGGAGTAAACCAGCAGATGGGAGACCTCTGTCTCTCTTGCTCTGTCATCTTGCCTTTTCAAATAAAATGTCTAAAACACAGAATGCACGGAGCAGGCTTGCAGTGTAATGGATTAAGCTGCTGCCTGCAACACCAAGCATCCCATCTGAGTGCTGCTTTGAGTCTCAGGTCCCCAACTTCTGACCTACCTACCTGCTAACGTGCCTGGATAAGCAGGAAGACCCAGATAGAGTTCCAAGCTCCTGGCTCTGCCCCCTGGTTGTTGTGGCCATCTGCTGAGTGAACCAGTAAATGAAAGATCTCTTTGTCTCTCCCTCTCTCTTCATAACTCTGCCTTTCAAATAACTAAATAAAGCTTTAAAGAGTACTCACCCTTTCTTCCCACTTTTTGATGGTGGGCCACTTCGTCTTTCATTCCTAGGACCGGAAAAATTTCTTCCTGATTTGGGTGGACCACTGTTGCCACGTCGATTTTGGCGATCTACTCCAGGCCTCTGACTAGAAAAACTTCTCTTTGCTATTTCTCTCTTTGGAGGTAAACCGTTGTCTCCGGCTTTCACAACTGCTTGTGCAATCAAATCAGCATTTTTTTTTTCATCCCTTTCTCGCCGTTCATTGAAATCACTGCTTTCAGAAGCTGTTTCCCATTCTTCATTTGCCTGATCTGAAGAGTTCTGGTTAGACAAGTCTGGTGTTTTATTCCCAGAAATATCTCCAGCAGTATTCACTGGTTCTTGAACCACATTATTAACTGTGCCGTTGGTGGGCAATGCTGCTTCATTTGTCTTTGAAGCAGCCTCCCTCTCCCTTAGTCTTCTAAACCGAGGAGGCTTATCTTGCCTTGGTGGTCGGGTAGGACGTTGCCTGCGTGGTCTCTCTCTGGCTGGGTCAAATTTTCGCTCAAACTTTGGAGGTCGTTTATCTACTGGCATAGGAATAAACTGCTCGTGTCTTCTTGGCTGCTCTCCATCTTCTGGTTTAGTAGCTTCTGCCTGCCGGGGACTCCACTGATTGTCCCGATAAGCAGGCCTTCGTAAGGTGGAAGGGCGTGATGGACGACCTCCAGGATCCCTTCCACCACGCCTGAATGTTCCCCCTCTGCCACGCCTTGTAGGCTCCCCTTTAGGAAGAAAACCTGGTTTAGATTTATCATCTTCCCTCACATAAGGCTTTTCTAGTGGTCTAT
This sequence comes from Oryctolagus cuniculus, assembly GCF_051225735.1. Taxonomy (NCBI): domain Eukaryota; kingdom Metazoa; phylum Chordata; class Mammalia; order Lagomorpha; family Leporidae; genus Oryctolagus; species Oryctolagus cuniculus. The sequence continues at coordinate 27,425,425 of NC_142873.1, forward strand.
TATCTATTCGGACATGATTTTCTGGCTTGAAAGATTGAGGCTTTATAGGTTTCTTGTTTTCAGACCGTTCCTCTCTTTTAGGAAGTTTACCTTTGCTTAAACTATCCTTGTCACTTGCACTTTCATGAATTTCACTGTCTGTGTCGGTCTCTGAACCCCGCTGTCTTCTTCTTTTGGGGACGACTTCAAAATCAGAGCTCTCACTTCGTGTTTCACTTTCCTCTCGCTGTCTGAGAGGCCCTGAGGGCACGTGCTCTGTTCTTGGTTTATTGTCTCTGTACTGAGGATAATCACGAGTGTGTCCTCTGCCACCCCTGCCACGCCCTCCATAAGAGCCTCTATAGCTTCGACCTCTGGAGTAATATTCACCTCGGCCTCGACCTCTGTATCCTTGATCTGGAAACCAATCTCTGTCTCTAGCTTCTTTCCAGTAGGTCCTAGGTGGTAAAGTTGATTCTTTTTTCACTGCTGGTCTTGAATCTGGTCGAGGCCTCTCTACAGCAAGCTCTTTGCCGACAGGTTTCTCAGTTTGCTTTTCTTCTTTGACTACTGGTGCTACAATAGTTTGTTGGGTCACAGTTTTAACCGCAGGCTCCACCTGAACGCTACTCACAGTTTCTAAAGGCACCTCGATATCTTGGGATGGCTTTTGAGCCACAGCTGAAACTTCAGTTGAAGACAATTTTTCAGGTTCTGGCTGAGTAGGTGGTGTAACTGACTGTGGCTGAACTGGTGCTGGAGGTGGGAGTGGAGGAAGAAGATCCTTCTTTTCCGTCTTTTCGGGTTTTATCACTTTTTCAGGGACCTTTTCAACCTTTTCTCCTTCTTTCTCCTTCCTTAGCTCCCGTTCCTCTTTCATATCTCTAAGTACAGGTTTTTTAATGGGACCTGATCTTCTCACTGGTCTATCATTACCTTCTTCTCTTCTGTTGGAGCCAGGCCTTGGGCCCCAGCGAGTTTCCGATTTAGATTTATATACTTTTTCAGGTTTTGGTCCTTCAGAAGAGCGTATGAAACCATCCTTTCTTGGTTTCTCCTCTGGCCTTTCTGCTGGTTCTTTTGAATCAGGGCATCTACTGGTTACTTTAGGGACGCATGCAGATGGCTCATTTCTTTGCTCTTCTAATTTTTGAGTATGGTTAGATCCATGGGAAACACTTCGTTTCCGGACGGGCTGACTTTCTACACCTGAAATCCGATCTTCTGAAGGAGTGGATAAAGCCTTTGAGTCAGGTACTTCAAAACAAGCAGACTGATTATTTGTGTCAGTAGGATGAGGTCTAACATCTTCCACAGATCTACTTAAAAACTTTTGTGCTTCTGTTTCACTCGATTCTCTGACAAAGTCTGCTTTTGGAGGAGCCTCTAAATGACTGTGTTCTACAGGACAAGCAGCAGTGATCTGTTCTTGGTCATGTGCAGCTTCAGGCCTAAAATGATGAGAATTCAAAGGTATAATCAATCAAGTTATCTTCCCCACATGTAAGGGTACAGAGCATAACAAGATACTTTAAAAATGAAAAAGATCTTAATCATAAAAAGTATCTTTATCTCTTCATAAAACACTTACTGCAGCACAATTCATAACAGCTATGAAGGGCAAACTGACTACATGTCCATCAATAGCTGAATGAGTACAGAAAATGTGACACACACACAAAATGGAATATTAATGAAGAACAGAAGGAAATACTGTTATATAAAACACAGATAAATCTTTAAGCTAGTCAGAACAAATAACACATGACTCCACTTTTATGAGTTTTTTTATCTACAGAAATCGTCAAAGTTGAACAGTGGTTTCTAGAGGCCATTGGTTGGGGGAAATGAGGAAATGCTATCCCACTGGTATAATTTTCAGTCATGTAAGATGAAGAAGTTACCATGATTTTCTACATAATATTGTTCCTATAGTTAACAATACTGCACTGTACACTTAAAAGCACAAATGTGTGGGGTTTTTTTGTGCCATGATTGGAAATACAAGTTTATTCCTTAAAGAAAAAACATCGAGATCCACGCTGACATGAATTTTTAATCCATAAAGACTATGCACTTCCACTTAGAACAAAAGAGTGCACTAGAGTCGGTCTATCTATCCTAATCAACCATAAAGTTTCTAAACATTATAAATATAAATTATACCCTGTATAAGGGCAGAAGTTCTAACTACATGGCTATAGATTACTTGATGCCATACCACCAACTGCCACTTCAAATAATTTTATAAATTAGTATCTCTTCTTATTTTGGTTCCAAAAATTTTTGGTAATATTGATAAACAAATCTACCCTACTCACTAATGGAAAACTACACCAACATTTTAGCAGGCCTACAGAAGCATGGTAGATGCATTTAAATTTTCACATCTCATCTATAGTAAAGACCTGTCATTTTTAACATCTAATGCTGAGTTTCAGCGTACAATTTAACACACGAAATCACACTACAAAATGCTCTAATCAATAGAAAAACACTAGGAAAAATAAAGTATGTCCAAAGATGAAACGAAGTACACTAAACAGCAGGAAATTAGTTTTTTGGCTCAGTATTAAATTATCAAATGATCTCCAGGGACACTAGCTTTGAACAACCTATTTAGTCTTAGCCATGTTAATTACCTTATATCCTCAGGTTCCTCAGGTGCCTTGGGAGTAGTTGCCTGTTGAGGCTCAGCATGAGGATAGGGATCAGACCCCCACATCACACGGGGCTCAGAAAGGGAAACCGCATGATCCCTTGCAGATCGAGCCATGTGCTCAAATGATTCAGAACTGTTTGCAGAACCTTCCATCTGGTCCCTTCTCATTAATGGCTTTGGAGGAATCATTCCTGTAACCCAAGTTCAGAAAAAGGTGAAATGAGAATTATGGAAAAAAAAAATCCTAATAGGAATGGAATTTTCTTAAATTTCCCTAAATAAACCTAATTTAGCAAAAAAAAATGGTGGAAATTCCACTTTATTACTGTTATTTAAGACTTCATTTAAAAATTAAGCATAATCCTAAAAACACATATTTTACATTAAAGGACCATTGTAGCCATTTAGGGAGTGAATCAGCAGATGGAAGACTTCTCTCTCTCTCTGCCTTTCTCTGTAACTCTGTCTTTCAAACAAATAAAATAAATCTTAAAAAAAAAAAAAAGAATTCAACAGTGAAAAATTAAGAAAATTATTTTATAGCAAATTCCACTTACTTTAGATGAGTAATATTCTATAAAACATGCCATCTAAATTTCAAATCATCCATGTAAATTTTAAAATCAAGATATGATTTAAAAAAAATAGTCTTTTTCTTTTTAATTTTTATTTACTTGAGAAACCATAGTTACAGACAGACAGAGGGAGAGAGAGACAAAAGTCTTCCATCCACTGGTTCATTCCCCAAATGGTTGTAATGGCTGGAGCTGGGCTGATCTGAAACCAGGAGCCAGGAACTTCTTCCGGGTCTCCTATGCGGGTGCAGGGGCCAAGCACTTGGGGCATCTTCTGATGCTTTCCCAGACCATCAGCAGCGAGCTGGATTGGAAGAGGAGCAGACGGGACTTGAACCAGCATCCATATGGGATGCCGGTACTGCAGGTGGATGTTTAGCCTACTATGACAAAGTGCCGTCCACAAGATGTAATTTTCAAGCCAGGCATTTGGTATAGCAGTTAAAGACGCTGCTTTGGTCACCTCCATGCCCTATTAGACAACTTGGGATAGAGTCCTGGTTCTGCTTTAAATTTGAGTTTTCTGCTAATGCACATACTGAAAGGCAGCAACAGGTGATAGCTCCAAGTTCTTGGGTCCCTGCCACCTGCACAAGAGACAAACACTAAGTTCTGGGATCCTAATTAGCCTGTACATTGTGGCCATGTCAGGAGTGAACCAGCAGATGGAAGACCTCTTTGTGTGTCACTCAAATAAATGGAAATAAGTGAATAAAGAGGGAGGGGGGAGCAAGTCTTGAGCTATATGCCATTTTTTTTTTTTTTTTAAATTTTTGACAGGCAGAGTGGACAGTGAGAGAGAGAGACAGAGAGAAAGGTCTTCCTTTGCCGTTGGTTCACCCTCCAATGGCCGCCGCGGCCGGCGCGCTGCGGCCGGCGCACCGCGCTGATCCAAAGCCAGGAGCCAGGAGCCAGGTGCTTTTCCTGGTCTCCCATGGGGTGCAGGGCCCAAGCACCTGGGCCATCCTCCACTGCACTCCCTGGCCACAGCAGAGGGCTGGCTTGGAAGAGGGACAACCGGGACAGAATCCGGCGCCCCGACCGGGATTAGAACCCGGTGTGCCGGCGCCGCTAGGCGGAGGATTAGCCTAGTGAGCCGCGGCGCCGGCTATATGCCATTTTGATTATAGATTATCTGGATTTATTTTCATGAGTTCTATAAAAGATTGTTAATTCAGTTGTTTATCTGCTAAGCTATGAAGAAAATTAAGGATTAAGCTGGCAAATGATACAGGAAATGAAAAGGGTGGCATATATAAATTTCAACGCTGAAATACTTTTTTATTCAGTATCTAATCAATATTTATAAAACAGAGAAGAGCTTGTATTTTGTATTTGCCACAGCTGGTACAAGTGTCTGGCAAAATAAACTGTGCAAAATAACTGTGCGAAATAAAATTATATAGTGTAGTGGTCCTATTTAAACTCAAACATTTCACAACACCCCAGTGAATTAAAATGCAAAATGGGAGCAAAAAAAACCAACAAATTTTGATTCTGCCAAACTATAAATGAACAATAAGACAGCAATTTCAACTTACCAGGATGAATGGGTGGAATATCCATAGCTGGTCTCCCTGACATCATTCGAGGATCCATGTATGACTGCATCATGAGCCATCTGGGATCAAAACCCATGGATGCTAAATGTTGAGGGTGAGGTTGCATGGGCTGGTAAACAGGTCTGTGTGGTGGAGGAGGGACAGTGCTACCAGATGGCTGTGAAGAAACGGTTTGTGGAAGTACACCTTGCTGCTGCTGTTGTTGCCACTGCTGCTGTTTCATTTGTTCCTGGAAAAGTAACACATCTTGATACCTTAGTTGCACATGTTAAACCCACTGCTTATTAATATTAATAAACATTTATTAAAAGGGAAAGGAATTTCAAGGAAAATTTCCATACTTTATATATTTTAGGTTTCATGTCAAATTAATTTCTCAGAAAACTGAGAAATCACAAGCATATGGTTATGTTTTTATTCTTACCTGTTGCCGCTGAAATCGTGGTGGTAAAGATTTCTGAAATTGTTTGAAATAGCCAGATAATACAGCAGGCCGAGGCTGAGATCCTGACTCTGGTTCTGTTTCATGAACCACTTGCGTGGTCTCCTTTTCACTGCGATTGCTATCTTGTCTAGTGAATACTGGCTTCTCCTCTGCCCAAAGAAAAGGTGAAAGATAATGATATTCATCCATGATATTTACCAAATACACGCTGTCTGTCCTGGACTGAGATGATTAGATTGAGGTACAATAAAACTTCATGAAGAAAAAAGCTTCCCTAACATTCCAAATCATTGTTTTGTACTGATACTGGTGTCCATCAACGAGACATTACATTTATTAATGTCAATATTTACTATGAGCACCTGCATAAAAACAAAAATAGCCTGAAAATACTTAAACATTAAGCACATTGACTTATTCAAACTTTATTAAATCAAGACACTAACATTTTTAAAGATTAATGAACTTACTTAAATCTGAGGATGACAGAGTGATCACTAGCCATCCTCAAACATCATCACCATTATTCTATTAAAAGAGGGTCAAGTATGATACATGCCATGTCAACAGTTACAAAGACAGACATATTACAAATATATCTCAAATGACTATGAATAAGGTAGAGTGAGAGACAGACAGTGAGAGGGAGAGACAGGGAAAAATCTTCTATCTGCTGGTTCATTCCCCAAATGGCCACAATGGCTGGAGCTAGGGCAATCTGAAGCCAGGAGACAGGAGCTTCTTCTGGGTCTCCCATGTGGGTGCAGAGGCCCAAGTGCTTGGGTCATCTTCTACTGCTTTCCTAGGCCACTGCAGAGAGCTGGATTAAAAGAACAGCCAGGACTAGAACTGGTGCCCATGTGGAATGTTGGCACAGCAAGTGGAGGATTAACCTACTGCACACCAGCACAGGGCCCATAATATGAATTTTTAAAAGGATGTTTTATTTTGTTGACATAAAAAAATGCTGTTAAAAATCATTAATTAAGGCCGGTGCCGCGGCTCACTAGGCTAATCCTCCGCCTAGTGGCGCCGGCACACCGGGTTCTAGTCCCGGTCGGGGCGCCGGATTCTGTCCCGGTTGCCCCTCTTCCAGGCCAGCCCTCTGCTGTGGCCAGGGAGTGCAGTGGAGGATGGCCCAGGTGCTTGGGCCCTGCACCCCATGGGAGACCAGGAGAAGCACCTGGCTCCTGCCATCGGATCAGCGCGGTGCGCCGGCCGCGGCGGCCATTGGAGGGTGAACCAATGGCAAAAGGAAGACCTTTCTCTCTGTCTCTCTCTCTCACTGTCCACTCTGCCTGTCAAAAATTATAAAAAAAAAAAAAATCATTAATTATATTTTTCTTGTCCACATTTTTTGGGGGGGGGGTATCAATTTTATTTTTAACTTATTTATTGGAAGATGGAGCCAGAGACAGCTCCCATCCACAGGTTCCTTCCCCAAATGTTGGCAAACTGCACTCAAATTTTGTATCTTTTCTCACAGGCCTCACCCGCTATGCCACAGCACAGGCCTACCTCACTTGCATTTCTAGCTCTTGGTTTTGGAATGAGAGAGCAGTGTCAGCACAATACTTTAATGAGCACATCACACTGGCAAACTAAGCTAAAACTCAATGGCATAGTAGGTTAATTCTCCGCCTGCAATGCCGGCATCCCATACAGGTGCTGGTTCAAGACCTGGCTGCTCCACTTCCGATCCCGCTCTCTGCTATGGCCTGGGAAAGCAGTAGAAGATGGCCCAAGTCCTTGGGGCCCTGCACCTGCATGTGAGACCTGGAAGAAGCTCCTAGCTCCGATCGGCACAGCGCCATCCGTTGCAGCCACTTGGGGAGTGAACCAATGAATGGAAGACCTCTCTCTTTCTGTAGCTCTGACTTTCAAATGAATGAATGAATGAATGAATGAGGGAGGCAGGGAGGGAGGGAGGGAAAGAGAGAGAGAGAGAGAAAGGCAGGCAGGCGAGGTCTCCCACACAGGTTGGCAGGGATCCAACTGCCTGAGTCATCACTGATGCCTCCCAGGGTCTGCAGCAGCAGGAAGTTGTAATCAGGAGTTGAACCCAGGGATCAAATTCATGTACTCTGACGGGGGACACAGGTGTCCTGACTGGTGTTTGTCTGAACTGCAGGGCCAAATGTCCACTCTTTGTAAAATACTTCTGTATCAGAAAACATACTGAAACTAATTCAAGCTGCTCATTAAAAATGAATTTCACAACAAGTTAGCCATAGTTTAATACTATATTTGAATTGTTATTTAGTCTACAAACCAACTTGGCAAGAATGAAAAATCCATCAGATTTACAAAAAACAATCTGGGGCCGGTGCCATAGCATAGTGGGTAAAGCCACCACCTGTAGTGCTGGTATCCTATATGGGCGCTGGTTTGAGTCCTGGCTGCTCCACTTCTGATCCAGCTCTCTGCTAAGGCCTGGGAATGCAGTAGAGCATGATCCTAGTCCTTGGACCCCTGCACCCATGTGGGAGACCTGGAAGAAGCTCCTGGCTCCAGACTGGCCCAGCCCCTGCTGTTGCAGCCATTTGGGGAGTGAACAAGTGGATAAAGAACTCTGTCTGTCTCTCTCTGCCTCTGTCTCCCTGTAACTCTCTACCTTTCAAATAAATCCTCCACCAGCGGCACCGGCATCCCACGTGGGCACGGGGTTCTAGTCCCGGTTGTTCCTCTTCCAGTCCAGCTCTCTGCTGTGGCCCGGGAGGGCAGTGGAGGATAGCCCGGGTACCTGGGCCCCTGCACTCGCGTGGGAGACCAGGAGGAGGCACCTGGCTCCTGACTTAGGATCGGCGTAGCTCCGGCTGTTGCGGTCATTTGGGGGTTGAACCATCGGATGGAGGACCTTTCTGTCTCTTTCTTTCTCACTGTCTATAACTCTACCTCTCAAATAAATAGATAAAAAAAGACTTTTAACTAAGAATATAATTACTCTGGTACATTGCAGTCTAACAGCATTATCCACTATATCGTGGAAGCTTGTCTATTTAAACAGGAAGAAAAAAAATTCTCAAATCACAAACTGGGTACAGTATTGGTTTGAGTCCAGACAGCTCTACTTCTCATCAAATTTCCAGCTAATGGCCCGGGAAAGCAGAGGAAGATGACCAAGTGTTTGGGTCCCTGAACCCATGTGTGAGACCCAGAAGGAGCTCCTGGCTCTTGGCTTCAGATCCGCCCAGATCCAGCCACTGCAGCCATTTGGGGAGTGAACCAGCAGATTCTCTCTTTCTGTAATTCTGCCTCTCAAAGAAATACATCTTTAAAAAGGAAAACAAAACAAAACAATCAAGCACCCAAAGCATAACTATTATGAAACTCTCTGTAAGGTTTCAATAAAAGTGAACAAGATAACAATACCTTTATTACAGATGTTTTCACTTTCCTGTTTTTCTACCACAGGCTCCACTGCAGTCTCTTTGGGTTCTATTTTTTCCTCCACTTTCTCTCTTTCCTTCTCCAACTCGCACTCCTTTTCCTGTTCTTTCATCTTCTGTAATTCTTTTTCATTTTCCCTCCACCGTTCTAATTCTTTCTCTTTTTCTTGTTTTCTTTCCTTCTCCATTTCTCTTTGTTTTTCCTGCTCTTTCTCCTGCTCTTTCTCCTTTTCCTGCTGCCTCTCCTTCTCCTTCTCCTTCTCCCTCTCCCTCTCTTTCTCACGCTCCTGTTCTTGTTCTCTTTCAAGCTCTTTCTCACGCTCCCGTTCTCTTTCTCGCTCCCTTTCCCGTATTTCTTCTGGAGATGGTTGTTTTTCCATGATGCCGCGCTTCTCATCCAAGCGTTTCAGTTTCTCTGCACATGCAGCCTTCCTTTGTTCTTCCATTCGTCGTTCTTCCTCTTCACGACGCTTCCGTGCGCGCTCCACCGCAGCAGAGATTTCTGACTGTTGTCTCCGTCTTTGCTTCCATATTTCGTCTTCATCAGGTACTTGCTGCTTGGGGGGGAAAGGGCCTGGTCTTCCAGGTACTGCCTGTCTATCTGGAGGTGGATGCTGAAACATAGAAGTTACCAGATGAGTAGGAGAATTCTGACCAACAATGGGTATCACAGGCTTCACTAAATATGTACCTATTTATTGTGCCAGACACTCTTGGTCACTCATTATGCTGCATACAATTAAAAGCACAATAGAGAAATCTCCAAATCTAACTTTAGAGATGAAGGGAATTTACAGTGTGAGGCGGCAGCAGTTTACAGCAACTGACAGAGCAAAAATTCATGATGGAGAAAAAGTCACAGGGGCCAGTGCTGTGGCGTAGCGGTAAGAACCGCCACCTGCAATGCCAGCATCTAATATGGGCTGCGGTTCGAGTCCCAGCTACAGCACTTCCAATCCAGCTCTCTGCTATGGCCTGGGAAAGTAGCAGAAGATAGCCCAAGTCCTTGGGGCCCTGCATGTGCATGGGAGACCCAGAAGAAGACCCTGGCTCCTGGCTTTGGATCAGCACAGCTCCAGTCATTCAGCCCATTTGGGGAGTGAACCAAGGGATGGAAGACTCCTCTCTCTCTCACTCTGTAACTCTGCATTTCAAATAAATAAATCTTTTAAAAAATTATCCAAATTGATAGCATGATAGCACACAAACTCTGAAAAGAAATTTCTAGAAATCAGCCTGGGTACAGAGTTCTATCTTTAGACTGAAAAATCCAGAAAATGATATCTAGAGCCTACACAGTACAGTGTGGGAGTATCACCTCAGAAATCAAGTTTTTTTATGATTTAGTTTTCATTAAGGAGTTATAAAACAATTACTAAAGCTTAATGTTGCTAGGGTTTGGCACTGTGGGTTAAATTATTGCCTGCAATCTCAGCATCCCATACAAGTGCTGGTTTGAATCCCAGCTGCTCCACTTCTGATCCAGTGGCTGGAAGATCTGTGATCTCTCTCACACACACAAACTCACCAAATCGTTTAAAAAAAAAAAAAAATGCTGCCAATGAATATACAAAAAGCAGAATGGAAAAAACGGATGTGAAGCACACAAAGGGAGGAGAAAAAATTTAACAGCTACTAGGGTGGATAAACCTTTTCTTCTTCTTCTTTTTTTTTTTTTTTTTGACATTTTTAGCCTTTTATTTTTAAATAATTACAGATTCATAGTAAGGTGTTCTATGTGGGTTCAGGGGCCCAAGGACTTGGGCCATCTTCTACTGCTTTCCCAGGCCATAGTAGAGAGCTGGATCGGAAGAGGAGCAGCCGCTACTTCTGATCCAGGTTCCTGCAATTGCACATCCTGGGAAGAGGCAGATGATGGTTCAAGTACTTGTGTGCCTGCCATCCATGTTGGGAGACCTGGATTGAGCTGTTGGCTTCTGGCTTTAGTCTGGCTTAGCCCTGACTGTTTTAGACATTTGGGGAGTGAATTAGCAAACTGAAGACCACCTCCCTCCAACAAATACAATAAATAATTAAAATAAAATAATCTTGTAACTGAAAACAATGGTCTGAGTATTTTAAAAATGAATGCAGAATATCATTTACCAAAAAACCACTTATCTCTTTCTTAGCCAGTGATTTCCATGATCTAAAGCTCAAGACACCAAGCTGAAAAGCCAAATTCCTCCTTTCTAAAAGTATTTAACCACACAGTAAACTTAGAGTAATATTTTTTAAAAAAGCAATTTCATGGAAATATAATTTATTTAAGATGTGAAACATATTTTAAATGTATAGTCTGATAGGTTTGGACGAACGATATACTTGTGTAACCTTTGATTCCATTCAGATAGAATGTTCCCAACATTCCTCTGTCTGACCCCAAGCATTCCTAACCCTAACATTCAATAGTTTTACCTTTCATGACTCAGTGTAATGGTTTTGGGGTTATTTAGTGTGTTTTTCATTATTGCACAGTATTCTACTGTAGGCATACCATTTTATCTAGCATGGACATGTAGACTGTTTTCAGATTTAAACCATAAATAAAAAAGCTCTGAACATTCATGAGTCCTTGGTGTTGACAAATGCTTTCATTTATTTCTCTTGGATAAACAGCAGTCTTGCTCTCAAGTCATATGGTAAAAATGTTTTTCTTAAAAGAAACAGCTAAACTGTTTTTGCAAAGTGCCTGTAAGGTTTTATAGTCTCACCAGTAATGTAGAAAATGCCAGCTGTTCTATATCCTTGCCAATACATGATGTAACCAGCCATTAAAATTTCGGTTGTGTTAACAAAATCTCATTGTAATTTCAATGTGCATTTCCCTAGTGACTAAAGACATCTGAATATCTTTTCATGTACTTCTTGGCTACTTAAATGTTTTCTTTTGTAAGATGAATTTCAAATTGTTGGGTTATTGTTCTTTCTGAGTTTTTGTTTGTTTTTGGTAAATACAGCTCTTTAAAAATTAGATGTATTAGGAATTTTTTTCTGTAACATTTATCTTCATTTTGGCAAGAGGTAAGTTTTGAAGTACAAATGACAACTTTCTTTTCTAATTCAGGAGTTTTGAATCTTTGCCAAGAAATTTCTGTCAGCACTAAGTTCATAATGAATCTCATCTAAATGGCTGTTTTACCTCCTAAGTACAAAGAAAGGATATGAAGAGAATTCAGTGGTTAAGTGAGCTGGGTGGAAATGATGGTGATGGATGTGGTTGTGGTAAGGGAAGCTGCTTTCAGAGGTGGATGACTGGACAAGGACTCTTGATGTGGTAATATGTAGGCACAGAACTTGATAACAATGGATATTAGGAAAAGTGTCTTCCAGTTACAGGAAAGAACAAGGATTATAAAAAGAGAACTGCAATAATATTTATATGGGGAAGAAGAAGGAGAAGGGCAGATGGAGTCTGAAAAGTAGAAAACTGTGACAAATAGGGGTGGGAGTTTGGCACAAGGGTTAAGCTGTCGCTTGGGATGCCTGCATCCCAGTCTGGAATGCCTGGTTCTCTGAGTTCTCGCTATTCTGCTTCTGATCCCATTCCTGCTAATGTGCATTGCAGGAGAGAGCTCAAGGATTTGATTCCCTGTCACCCATTTGGGAGAACCAGATGAAGTTCTCAGCTCCTGGCTTTGGCTTGGCCTAGCACTGGCTATTGTGGACCATTGGGGAGCCAATCAGTGGATGGAAGACCTCTTTTTTTAAATCAAAAATTAAGGGGCTGGTGTTGCAGTATAGTGGGTATAGCTACCACCTGTGACGTGAGCGTCTCTTATGGCCACTGGTTCATGTCCTGTCTGCTACACTTCTGATCCAGCTCCCTGGTAATAGCCTGGGAAAGCAGTGGAGGATAGCCCAAGTGCTTGGGCCCCTTTACCCACATAGGAAACCTTGAAGAAGCTTCTGGTTCCTGGCTTCTGGCATGGCTGCTGTGGCCATTTGGGGAGTGAATCAGCAGATGGAAGATCTCTGTCTCTCCCTCTCTACTCTGTAACTCTGCCTTTCAAATAAATAAATAAATCTTTAAAAAATAATAAAATAGATTAAAAATTAAAAAAAGAAAAATCACAGGAACAATCTATATAGTTTTAAGATGATCATAGCTACTACAGAAGAACTGAGCTGAAGGTTGTAGGTGCTCAGCCAGCAATAAGAAAGCAAAGTGTGTTAAGAACCTGTCGGGGCCAGCCCCACAGCTCACTTGGCTAATCCTCCGCCTGAGGTGCCGGCATCCCATATGGGCACTGGGTTCTAGTCCCGGCTGCTCCTCTTTCAGTCCAGCTTTCTGCTGTGGCTCGGGAGGACAGTGGAGGATGGCCTAAATCCTTGACCCCTGCACCCGCATGGGAGACCAGGAGGAAGCACCTGGCTCCTGGCTTCGGATCGGCGTAGTTCCGGCCACCAGCCATTTGGGGGGTGAACCAACGGAAGGAAGACCTTTCTCTCTGTCTCTCTCTCTCTCTCTCATTGTCTAACTCTGTTAAAAAAAAAAAAACCTATGTCAATAGTTCAAATGAAATAAGCAATAATAATTAGTGTATTAATGTTTTGCAGGTGTAGGTGACATAATTTATTAACAGATAAACCTAGATAGAGTAAAATAAAGAATCAAGAATAACTTCTAGATTTTAGCCTGAACAAACAGTTGAATGATGATAATGATGCCTTTCTTCGAGATGGGGAAGACAGGAGGAAGAAGCAGAATTGTGCAGATGTCGAAGTGGGGATTGAATTATAGTTTGGACATATTAGGTATGATATGTCTACAGGAGATGGAAGTGGCGTTGTGAAACTGATTGGTGAATACATGACTCTTGAAGTCAGGGTAAAGCTTTTAGGATTACAGACATATATTTGAATGTTACTGGCACTTAAAAGACATCTCTTATAGAAAGGTTAGAGATCAAAAAGGGAATGAAAACATAAACCTGAGTCTCCCAATACTCAAAGATATAGCAGGCCCAAAAGAAAACAAAACAGTACGATATCTCAGAGTTAAACAAATGTGATAGACAAATCAACTAGGTTAAAGATGCCAATGAGATTGGGAGAAAACAACTGGATTTCTTTTCTTTTTTTTTTTTTTTTTTTGGACAGGCAGAGTTAGACAGTGAGAGAGAGAGAGAGACAGAGAAAGGTCTTCCTTTTCCGTTGGTTCACCCCTCAAATGGCTGCTGCGACCAGCACACTGCACCGATCCAAAGCCAGGAGCCAGTCTTCCTCCCAGTCTCCCACACGGGTGCAGGGCCCAAGCAATTGAGCCATCCTCCACTGCCTTCCCAGGCCACAGCAGAGAGCTGGACTGCAAAAGAAGCAACTGGGATAGAATCCGGCCCCCAACTGGGACTAGAACCCGGGTTGCCAGGGCCGCAGGCGGAGGATTAGCCAAGTGAGGCGCGGCGCCGGCCAAGAACTGGATTTCTTAACAGAAATGCCATCAATGACTTTGGTAATAGTTTCAAAAGGATACTGGGAGATGGAAGCATGCTTTAAGAGGGTTAATTAATTAATCAAAGAACAGTGAAAAAGATAGCATGTATAAATAGAATTTTGCTGGGGCTCGCGCTGTGGTGCAGAGGGTTAACACCCTGGCCTAAAGCATATGGGTGCCGGTTCGAGACCACGTGGCTCCACTTCCCATCCAGGCTATGGCCTGGGAAAGCAGAAAATGGCCCAAGTCCTTGGGCTCCTACACCTGCGTGGGAGACCCAGAAGAAGCTCCTGGCTCCCAGCTTTGGGTCGGCGCAGCTTCAGCTGCTGTGGCCAACCGGGGAGTCAAACATCTCTCTCTCTTTCTGCCTCTCCTTTCTGTGCAACTCTTTCAAATAAATAAAAATCTTAAAAAAAAAAAAAAAAGAATTTTGTTGTGATGGAAATCAGAGAATTAGTGTAGGTGCTGGAGGGGAGTATAAGGTGGGGTGGGGTGGTTAATGGACCTGTTTTACTGTTTTTTTTCTTAAATTTTGAGAGGTAACATTACAGTAAGAAGTGGAAGATGGAACCCAAGCAACTGTCCTTAGTAGCAAGGCCAACAAGGAAAATAAAATGAGCTGTGAAGTGGAAAAAAACCAGGTATTTATTAGGTACTTATTTCCTAAGTCAAACTCTGAACATTGCTATCAGCTGAGAATGAAGACAGAAAGGATGAAGAGGAAGACATATCAAAACCAACAAAGAGAAAAGCTGATTAACTATTTCATAAATGTTAAAAATAAAAAACATGCAGCACCTTTGAACCACCAAATATATACACTACAAACTAGCATTTAATTAATATTTACCTGCTGTGCAAGCAACTTTGGAGGTGGTGGCAAGTGTGCAGATGGTCCACGTTCCTATTAAAAAGGATTGTCAAAAAATAATCAATTAAGAAAAAAAGACATCTACTATACATATGTGTGAATGTATCATGCAATCTTAATGAGACCACAGCACTACTGAATATAAGCTCGCCTCTCCCTTTCTCCTTTTTAATAAAAGAATATCACTGCAAAAAATAATTCCGACAGAAATCATTCTATCACTTCAATGAGGTTAGAATCACATAACATAGCAAACTACAGCATGTTAGTGGAGGAATTCTGACCAAGGTGAACCCTAAATCACTAATTTTATCTTGCTTAAACACAATACATTTTTTTGAAATTTTTTCTAATGGCAAACTTAAAATACAAATTTGATCTAAAGAAAAGAAACATCTCAGGGTTGGTGCTGTAGCATAGTAGGTTAAGCCTCCACCTGCAGTGCTAGCATCTCATATGGGTGTTGGTTCAAGACCCAGTTGCTCCACTTCTGATCCAGCTCCCTGCTAATGGCTTGGGAAAGCAGGCCAAGTGCTTGGGCCTCTCATCCATGTGAGAGACCTGGAAGAAGTTCCTGGATACTGACTTTGGATCGGCCTAGCTCCATGCCCTGCAGGCATCTGGGGAGTAAACTAGTGGATGGAAGATCTTTCTCTGTCTCTCTCAAATAAATCTTAAAAAAAAGAAAAGGGGGGGGGGGCTGCAGGGCGGCACTGTGCCACAGCAGGTAAAGCCCCCATGTGAGCACTGGTTTGAATCCTGGCCACTCCACTTCCTACCCAGCTCTCTGCTGTGGCCTGGGAAATCAGTAGAAGATAGCCCAAGTTTTTGGGTCCCTGCACCAACATGGGAAACCTGGAAGAAACTCCGGTATTCGGATCAGCTCAGCTCTGGCTGTTGCAGCCATCTGGAGTGTGAACTAGTGGATGGAAGACCTCTCTCTTTTTCTCTGCCTCTGCCTCTCTCTAACTCTGCCTTTCAAATAAATAAATAAATCTTAAAAAAAAAAAAAGAAAGAAAAATCTAAAATATATTGGGACAGGTTATAATATATAGAATACTTGCTAATTTATACACCAGTATCACAAAAATGGCAAGAAATCAAGACCTGCTCTATCTATCCCTCTATTCTTTAACAATTCTTATCCCACAATATATTAATAAGCATAAGGTCACATGAACCAATAATTTTATTGTATCATTGCATGAAAAGCCCTTCTTTTTAATAAATTTATTAAATGACAGCTCACCAATGCCTTAGGAATAAAATCCAAGAATTAACACTTTTGCCTATCAAGCTATTTAGGACTTATTAAATGTGCTATGCTTTCTCATTCTCTACTCTGTACATGTTCCTAGTGCATGGAACACCTCTCTTCCATTTCTGCTTCTTTAAGAATTCTAGTACTAAGTCTTGCCTTGACTGAATTCTCTAAGAACTCACTATATGCATTCTCATTATACTACTTATCACACTGAACTATATGTAATCAACGCTTACTAGTTACTTTGTTCTTCTTAAAGAGGCTATTAGCTACATCCTTTAAACTCCCTCAAAGGACATGGCTCTCCATCTGTTTTGTATGAATTCTACAAACACATGGTGACTATACCATGATTCTTTAATAGGTGTTAAGTGTACTCTGTCCAAGGTAACCCCTTTTAATTTCCAGTTTGTAATGCAGCTCTTGCCGTCCTTTATCATCTCAAAATTGAGATCAAGTGTATCTGCTGCCCAAATATTTTCCTTCTTCCACAATGTTCTTCAACATAGCTCAAAATTTTAGGTGTCCTGAATATGCATGATTTCTCACATTCAGGCTCGAATGACTACCAATGATTTCAAAATTAATTTTTCCACAGCATCTGTACTTTCAAGAATCTGAGTCCAACAAACCTGATTAAATGGTGGTCCTTTTCCGTAGGGACCCTTTGCTCCTTGTGGCTGGGCAGTTATCTGAGATGATTTAGTGTTGCAAACTTCATCCGCTTCTTTACGGTTTTCAGTGTTTTCAGAGGATTTTGACCCTTGATCTTCACTGAAAAATCAAAATCAAAAATTAAAAAAGTGGACAACTGGATCATCAGAAGTGAATGCATTTTCTCTTAAGTAAAAGATAAGTACTTTCATGTATTTTCAAGGGGAAAATGCTTCAAGAATTGACATAGGTTTGTGATCCAATATTTTGATAATGTCATTAAATATTTACAATGGTCTTGGGGACTGGGTTTGTTCAGTTCATTATCAAGGCATAATGCATAATAAAGTGGTTTTCAAACTAGACAATCACATTTTTGACACACAACCTACAAAGACATATAAACTCATCATTTCTCTATCTTCCATTCAAAATATCTCTTCTAAAACTGAGTAATACTGGAAATATTAACTGTATTCTAATTTATTCTGATTAAGTGAAAAATGTAAATCAAACTATTGCAACAAGGAGCAGGTGTTGTGGTACAGCTTGTTAAACCATTACTTGAAATGCCTATATTCCCTGTCTGAGTGCCTGAGATACAGTCACTTTTATGCTTCCAATCCAGCTTCCCGCTAAGATGCCTGGAAGGCAGTAATAGCTGAATCCCTGCCCTCCCGAGGGAGATCCAAATGGAGTTCCCAGCTCCTTCAGCCTGACCTAGCCTTGGCTGGCGTGAACATTTGGGAATTGAACTAGTAGACAGAAGATCTCCTCTTCTCTGTCACTCTGCCTTTCAAATAAATAAATGTTTAAAAAAATTTTTTTAAATAGGAGTAACAAACTGCAGGCTTTTCACAAATGGTTATGAAATGGTAGTGTATCACCAATGCCATGGCTAGGAAATTATACCAATATGTGCATGCAAATTCCTGTGTAATGACCAACATTTATGATAAAGATAACCCAAATACTCTTGACTATAGTGTTCCTGTATTTTTTAAGAAAGCAAAAGAGGCTCTAATGCTGCTTGCTAAGCTTTAAAAACAAAAGAAACTGAACGAAACAAAAACAAAACAAGTAGTAACATAAGAAATTATTTGCGGATTTAGTTACTCGAGCAAGTAACCATTTAAAATAGGCCAATAATGACTCTCAAAATATCTCCAATTAGGGGCTGGCGCTGTAGCCCAGTGGGTTAACGCCCTGGCCTGAGGTGCTGGCATCCCATATGGGCGCAGGTTCTAGTCCCGGCTGCTCTTCTTCCAATCCAGCTCTCTGCTACAGCCTGGGAAAGCAGCAGCAGATGGCCTATGTCCTTGGGCCCCTGCACCCGCGTGGAAGACCCGGAAGAAGTTCCTGGCTCCTGGCTTCGGATCGGCACAGCTTCAGCAGTTGCAGCCATCGGGGAGTGAACCATCGGATGGAAGACCTCTCTCTCTCTCTCTCTCTCTCTCTAACTCTGACTTTCAAATAAATAAATAAATCTTAAAAAAAAAAATCTCCAATTAGGCGCCAAGCACTGAAGTATCTTTTTTTTTTAAATGTACTTTCTCAAGAAACATCAAACCTTAATTCCTTGATTAGCTGTACTGTATTAATTTGGCTCATTAATTACCCACCTACTCAGTAAAACTTCCTGGAAAATGTAGATATTCTATAAATAAGGAACAAATGTCTATTAATGAAGCCTTTCTGAATAAACAGGTAATGTTATATCAACAAATTTATATTGTTTTTGGTAAATGATCATCACAACTTACCTGCTATTCTCTTTAGGACTACTACTTCCTTGTTCATCATCATCACTAAAATTCAGCTGTTCTGTATAATCTACTTCCATCTGAGCACCTATTAAATTAAGGAAAATTCAGACTGATTGTTTAAGAAGCATCTATCAATTTAAAGTACTTAATGAACTTTGCTTCTTACCTGCCCAACCTTCATCAGCTTCAGCATCTAGGTTATCAAACTTATCCAGCTCCTTCAGTTCTGATGCACTAAGGATGGACGGGCGTTCCGGCTCAGAGGCCCATGAAGGAGGTGGGCCTCTCCCTCGAAGGCCTCTAATGAATGAAGATCACAATGGGAAAAGATACAATGTTTGAACAATGCCAATTTAGGGGAATATCCAAAGATCGCATTTAGTTCATTTCAATTTAGCATTAGTGTTTTTATACCAAATATACAAAATGTTCTGTACCGACATAGGTAAGAAATTAATACTAGCAAATACATAGTTTGTATTCAAATATTTAAAAGCTGACAGGGTTTCTGAAAACAAATTTCTGAAGATTAAAAAAATATGCCACAGGTAATAGTTTGATTAAAATAACAACTTTAAGAAAAATAACAATTCAAGAAGATATTTAAGTCTCACATTAATCAGAGAATGGGAAATGATTAAAATTATGGAATAAAGAAAGGATAAGCAAGTATTATGAATATTAGAGCTATAATCTCAGAATTTTGTTAATTTAAATTTTTTAAGAATTAAGTGTTTTTGTTCTAAAAGTTGGCCAATTATTTGTTAATGGCAATTGTACTTTGAGGACAGAGAAAATTAATCAAACATTTCAATCCTTTCAAATTTCAGATGTTAATGAGTATATATATTCCTTGAAGACTTCACTCAATAGCCTTACTTGTTTGTTTCAGATAAAGATGGGGGGAACCTCATTGGACCATGTAGAGGAGGATACGCCATCCTTGGATACTGTTGAAACATCTAAAAAGGGAAACAAAAAATTTAATCTAGCCATTAAAAAAAGAAATCCTGTGACCTGGCCTATTAAATAAAGAGTATCCATGGTTCTGAAGTACGCCATGGCTGTGAGCCTCAACAAGGTCCAAAGGGTCAAAAAAGGACCATGTACACGAACACAGCCACTACCATGGATGCCACACCAAGCCCTGATGCTCATGTGTGACAGGACTCAGGACATGCATGGTTTTATCCTGTAGGAGTACCTCACTATGCAGAGACTCAAAGTCTCCATGGACAAACAGAACCTTAAATCCATCCAGAAAAGGCAAACGGGAGGAGGAAAGCAGTGTCCAAGATGGAGCCCCTCCTCCCATGCTTAATTAACACTGTAAGTCCCTGGGGAGGGGGAATTAAACAGTAAGAGTACTGTTTATTGGCTGGTACAGATTACCCATCTTCAATAACAAGCTATTTCTAAGATCACTGCCTCCATCAAGTCTTTACAAAACAGGAAATAAAGGCAAACCATACAATGAACTTCTAGATCTTATTAAAAAAATTACACACGGTTGTATATTGATGTGAAAAATTTAAAAGACAACATAGGTATACACACAAACATCAAAGAAAACTGCAAAGTCTTCATTATGTGACTATACTTAAAGGCAGATGATATGAAACTTCAGGCTAAATCAAGAGTAGACTAACTGAAGGCAGATTCATTGACAAAGAGAAACTCTTTTATTTTTTTTCCTAAAGATTTTATTTACTTATTTGAGAGGTAGAGTTACAGACAGTGAGGTAGAGACAGAGAGAAAAGTCTTCTGTCCACCGGTTCACTCCCCAAATGGCCACAACGGCCGGAGCTGTGCCGATCCAAAGCCAGGAGCTTCTTCCAGGTCTCCCATGTGGGTGCAGGGGCCCAAGGACTTGAGCCATCTTCTACTGCTTTCCCAGGCCATAGCAGAGAGCTGGATCAGAAGTGGAGCAGCCAGGTCTTGAACCGGTGCCCATATGGGATGCTGGCGCTGTAGGCAGAGAATTAACCTACTGCACCACAGCACTGGCCCCAAAGAGGAACTCTTGTACAGATAAAAAAGGTTATAAGCTGAGGGAGTGAGGAGGTAGCTTGGGAACTACTTTAAGATTTTTCTGTGAGTAGCAAATGGACTCTCAGATTACTACACAAATAATAACTATAAACTTAGGTTCGAACAGGTCAAGATGATTCTGGGGGAACTTGGCTTGAAAAATTCAATTTTAAAAACTGAGAAAACATTGTAAAACCAAGGGACTGTCTTATGATTTGGAAAGAAGCGTATTACGAAGTGCTTGGTGATTACTGTATTGCCTTAAACACATAATTTTTATTTTGAAATAGATTAGTCTGTCTTTAAAAATAAGCTGTTAGACAGGGCTGGCGCCGGCACCCCGGTTTTAGTCCCGGTTGGGGTGCCGGGTACTTGTCCTGGTTGCTCCTCTTCCAGCCCAGCTCTCTGCTGTGGCCCGGAGGGCAGTGGAGGATGGCCCAAGTGCTTGGGTCCTTGCACCTGCAAGGGAGACCAGGAGGAAGAGCCCGGCTCCTGGCTTCGGATCGGTGTAGGGCCGGCCATAGCGGCCATTCTCACTGTCTATAACTCTCTCTCTTTCTCTCTCACTGTAACTTTGCCTGTCCAAAAAAAAAAAAAAAAAAAATTTGTTAGATGAAGAAATTACTTTATACTTGAAGAGAAGCTGTGTTTATATGATTATGTTCTCCAAATAATTTCTTCTGGGGCTGGCATAGAGGCACAGTGAATGAATCTGCTACCTGTTCCACGTCTGATCTTGCTCCTTGCTAATGAGCCTGGGAAAGCAGTGGAAGATAGCCCAGGTGCATGTCCCATTCTCCAACAAAGCAGGAGTTCCAGGTTCCTGGCTTCAGCCTGGACCAGTCCCTTTCAAGGGGGGAGTGAACCAGAAGATGAAGATCTCTCTTACTGTCTCTCCCTCTAATTCTGCCTTTTAAATAAGTAAATAAAGGTCAACTGCTATGGCATAGTGGGTTAAACTGCCGTCTACAGTTTGAGTCCCGGCTGCTTCACTTATGATCCAGCTAGCTCCCTGCTGATTTGCCTAAAGTAGTGGAAGATGATGGCCCAAGTACTGGAACCCCTGAACCCATGTCGAAGACCAGGATGAAGCTCCTAGCTGCAGCCTTGCCTAGTCTTGGCAGTTGTGGCTATCTGGGGAGTGAGCCAGCAGATGGAAGCTCTCTCTCTGCTCCCCTCTCTCTCTAACTCCATGTTGAAACTCAACTGGGGAAATTTCCTTTCTCTCTTTTATTTAAATTTATCATCTAGACACTGGGATATGGAATGTGAGCATCCCAAGTGGCAGCTTAACCCACTGCTACATAACACCCATCCCCGGGAAAGTTTTTTTTTTTTTGAGGGGGGAAATACTCCAGAGAATTTATGTTTCTATCACATTTCTATACTGTAGTAAGTAAATTCCCCACTGGAGGTTAATGTTCACAGATGAAGTTGCATTAGATCCTTTTTCTTATCATTCAAAGATTTACTTAATGTGGTGTTAATTGCTTTAAATTTAGGAATATGCCCAAATATAACTGTAGAAACAATCTTTTTCAATCCTCAATACATAAAAACTATTAAAATTTTTTATTAATTAATAGAATATTTCATTTAAGTAATCAATGAAACAGGAATAAATCCTGTTTGGTATCTTCCCCTCCCCTGCCCTACTCCCACTCTTGAAGTTCAGGTGTCTTTGGAAGTATAATTCAAAAATTATTAGAAGGCAAGTAGTTGAGTATAAATCATTTTCTAAGGCCAGGTCAGAGTTTAGGATTTAACATATTCAAGCTTCTTCTTAAAAATACTTAACAAGTGGGGCTGGTGGTATGGCAAAGTGGGGTAAATCTGCCACCTGTATTGCCACATCCCACATGTGCACCAGTTTGTGACCCAGCTGCTCCACTTCTGATCCAGCTCCCGCTAATGGCCTGGGAAAGGCAGCAGAAGATGGCCCAAGTGTTTGAGTTCCTGTCACCCATGTAGAAGACCAGGATGAAGCCCCTGGCTTCAGCTTGGCCCAGCTCTGGCTGTTGCCTACCATCAGCAGAGTAAACCAGCAAATGTGAACTCTCTCTCTCTGTTGTATTTAACAATTTATTTTCCTCTGCTACTCTAGAATGGTTTAAAAAAAAAACTACAAATGAATAGAAAATATAGTAGCTACTTAGAACTTTCACATGATTTAAACCAAAAACTAACATCTAAACTTTTTTTCCTCTATGAATAATGGGTATTGTGGAAATTGTAAATTTATTAACATAGGCACATGTAACTTCTAAAAAAAAATCATAGAATGAGATCACCAAATGTTATTACTAGTTTATAGAAAATACAGGCGTCAAAAAATATCTAAAGAAACCACAAAGAATGAATCAGCAGAATACGCTATGACAAACTCCACAGGCTAACAAATTTTAACAAGACATGCAAACAAGACTCTTAAGACATGAATTTGAGATTATTAAACATTTTGTTCTTAACTGTGACAACGGTATTATGCATTCCACCCTTCCCCCCGAGTCTTTACTTTTTAAAATACAACCTAAAATATTCACAGATGAAATAATCTAAGAATTGCTTAGTGATCCTAAGTAGTGGAAAATTAGGAGTCATCGCAAAATTTTTATTTTATTTTTGCGATGTTCAAAATTTCCATGATGAAAAGATTTTAAAAAAATACACTCATTCAAGCTTTCGAACTAAAGCAGGTATTCTTAACATTCTGTGTTTGTCTTGAACCTCGTTGGCAGTCTAGCAAATTCTATAAACTTTTCAGAAATATATTCCATTCATAATCTAAAATATATAGTATCTCAAAGAAATACAATATGCTAAAATTCTGTCAATACACTAGTTTAAAAATAAATTTGTGGGGGTCAGCACTGTGGTACAGTAGATTATGCTATTGTCTACATCTCACATAAGCACCAGTTTGAGTCCCGGCTGCTATACTATTGATCCAGCTCCCTACTGATGTGCCTGGGAATACAGTGGAAAATGGCCTTCCTTTGTCATGGCCCTTATCACTCATGTGGGAGCAGACTGGAGTTTCTGCCTCCTAGCTTCAGCATGGCTCAGCCTGGCTCAGCCCTGGCCCTTGCAGCTACTTAGGGAGTGAACCAGTTGTGGGAAATTACCATTCTGTCTCTCCTCCTAACACTGCCTTTCAAATAAATAAAAAAAAATCTTGAATTTTTTTTTTTATATATTCAAGTATATGGGCAGTTCAAAAAAGAAATGTGGAGAACTGTAAATTGAAGACCTTTTATTTTGGTGCAAAAATTTTTGAAACCTACAAGTTTTTTTCAAGACTCAACTGTACGTATGAGTTTTAAAATTCCTGGAACCAACTATTTATTTCATTTTGCATGAACCTTCTGAAGTACCTTTGTACATACTTTTTTAAAAAATAATTATTTATTTATTTATAAGGCAGAGTTACTGAGAGGGAGAGGCACAGAGAGAGACAGAGAGGTCTTCCATCAGCTGGTTCACAACTCAGATGGCCACAATGGCCAAAGCTGGGCCAATCCAAAGCCAGGAGCCAGGAGCTTCTTCCAGGTCTCCCACACGGGTGTAGGGGCTCAAGAACTGGGGCCATCATTTACTGCTTTTCCAGGTCATAGCAGAGAGCGGGGTCAAAAGTGGAGCAGCTGGAGCTTGACTGGCGCCCATATGGGATGCCGACACTGCAGGTGACGGTTTTACCCGATATGCCACAGTGCCGGCCCATCATGCATACTTTTCTGTATTTCAATGCTTCCCTTGTACCCTAGATCAAAAACCCATAATTTCAGTTTCTTATTCAACAATACTCACATAAGGAGGCATCATGGCTCTATACTGGGAAGGAAGACCAGGCTGCTGTCCATTCAGTTTAGCCTGTGGAGGACCACAAGCTATCCTCTTTTCCACAACCTTGAGGATATCACTTTGTTCCGATGTTCCAGCTGTGCTTTCATCCTGGCCAGGCAGCTTTTCATCTTGCTCAGACGAAGAAGGTGAACCAGCAGACTTACCACCATCCCTCCAACAAGCCACATCTAGTATGGAGAAAGAAGAAAAAAAAATTCCAACAATGGAACACAGTGGAACCAAAGTGGGCACATTTCACGAAAATGGAATCAAGTAAGCATGATGAAAAATCCAAAAAGTCTAGTCTATGTCTTCTTGATACTTTCAAGGTTTTTAGGAAGTCTAGATTTGTGACTTCCAAAGCAGAAAGAATATAGCTCCAGGATATATCCCAGGATATTCTCTGCGATGCAGAGAATAGTACTGTAATTCTTCTATGAAGCTTCATCAATATCTGATATAGTCAAAATCACTGTCTTTATTTGGTCCATGTTCTAAGGTCATGTTTTAGAGTAAGATATCTGAGATTTCCTAAGGGGAGCAGGGGTTCTACAACCCAGGAAGATCGACAGTGCTAGTCTCATTTGTTTGCAAGTTACTAGTGCTCAGATGAACTGATTTAGTGACAGCATCTGGTTCAACTACACTTAAATAAAATAGCTCAGCAATTTTCCAAAGAAACACTGACAGCCAGATTCCAACATGACCTGAGTGGTGTTTACCTCCTGGTTCACTCTTGCATTAGACCAGCGTTCGTCTATGTAATATGTAGAATATGGCAGAAGTGGCAGCATATCCCTTTGGAGATTAGGTTGTAAAAGATTGTGGACTTCTGTCCTGAGTGAGAAATATTTTCAGGAAGCCATGTTGTAAGCGGCTCACTGAGAGGCCAATATACCAAAGATCCAAAGGCTACATGAACAAGCTTGTAAACACAGCCCTAGTCAAGTCAGCCTCAGATGACAACTTTATTGCAGCCTTCTGAAACAGTCCCTCAGCCATGCCCTCAACTAAGCTGTTCTGGATACTTTGGGAGATCATAAGTCCAGTTTGGTTTGTTTTACATTGCCAAATATGTTCTGCAGCACTAGACAAATAAATGGTAAAAACTCAAAGACAGTAGAGCCGACACATCTACGTAAGTGTAAACTCATAAATTACAATTCCATGATTGAAAAATAAAAAGTATAATTAATCAGATCTGAACAGAGCCAAGAGCAATGTGAAATGCACTAGGTTATTGGAAACATGGATTTGTAAACAACTGTCAAAGAGGAACGTCCTCATGTGTGGTGTCTTGGAGATACAACTTGGTAATGACAAAATGAAACTCACAGTAAGACGTTTAAAAATCGTGGGACTGGTGTTGTGGTGCAGTGGTTTAAGCTGTTATCTGTGAGCTGCGGCGTCAGCCTGGGGTATGTTATTAAAATGCAGTTTTTGATTTAGTAAGTTGGATATAGGGTACACAATACATTTCTTTTTTTTATTACTTTTAAAAAAGACTTATTGGCCGGCGCCGTGGCTCAATAGGCTAATCCTCCGCCTGCGGTGCCAGCACCCCGGGTTCTAGTCCCGGTTGCTCCTCTTCCAATCCAGCTCTCTGCTGTGGCCCGGGAAGGCAGTGGAGGATGGCCCAAATGCTTGGGCCCTGCACCCACATCATGAGAGACCAGGAGGAAGCACCTGGCTCCTGGTTTCAGATCGGCGCAGCACGCCAGTCGCAGCAGCCATTTGTGGGGGGTGAACCAACAGAAAAAGGAAGACCCTTTTCTCTGTCTTTCTCATTGTCTAACTCTGCCTGTTAAAAAAAAAAATGATTTATATATTTATTTGAAAGGCAAAAGTTAAGAGAGGGAGAGACGAAGAGCTCTTCTAACTGCTGGTTCACTTCCCAAATAGCTGCAATGGCCAGGGCTGGACCAGACTGAAGGCAGGAAAGCTCCATTTGGGTCTCCCATGTGGGTGGCAGGTGCTCAAGCACTTGGGCTATCTTCCACTGCTTTCCCAGGCACATCTTCCGGGAACTGTATGGGAAATGGAGAACCCAGCAGCTTAACAAATCTGGCCCCCACAATTATACATTCCTATGAAGCTGTCTAGTTAGTGACACTGTTGGTAAAAACATTCTGAATTGAGTAGCAAGCAAATACAATATTTGCCTTTTCAAACTAGGCAATTTACATATACAACAGAAAGTATTATCACAAAATAAAATACAGATTTGATCTCACTCTATATCCTTTTTAAAATAGAAAGTAGTCTTACTTGGTGGGCGTAAACTGGGTCCAGGTCCATAGTTGTCATCATTTGATTCTTTATCTTTCTTTTCTTGATCCCCAGCTGCCTGCAGGCTGGGAAATTCTTGCTGAAATTGACTGTTCACTTGGATTCCTATGGATTTTTTTTTTAAAAATTAAAAGTAATTTTTATACTAACTATAATTAAAACAACCCTCCCAGGATACAGCTCTCTGCCTCTTTCTTACAAATAAGTCCATATTACAATGACTGTTCATATCCATAAAGATTCTGAATTTATCTACATTCCTTTTGAATGTTAATGAACAGCCATGAAGAGAAAAAACAGGTAAGAGTTTCACATGTTTCTTTCATTATAATTTTGAGCAAAAGTCATTTGAGTAAAAGTCAAATTCCTTTGCTAAAAACATTAAGAATTAGTTCAAATTATAGTACTGAAAGACTTATGAATAAACACTGTAAGTTGCAATGTGTCACTAACATGTTCTCATTAACTTAATTTACTGGAGGATAATGACTGCACCTCACTATCCATCTGCTCAGCTATCTACTTTCCTTTTATACTTCTATAAATTAAACAAGCTAACTTCATTAGTTAGAGGGCCTAGACGGATTCTGAATTTTGTTTTGTAGACAGTTCCTGATTTGAAAGTGGGAAAATTAAATTCTGTTTGGGATCCCATCATCACTTGGTGTCAAGAATTTTTGCTTTGTGACTCATCTCTGCCCAGTAAATGCCAGAGTGTTTGAAACAGGAGAGACAAAGGGCATAGGGAGAGATGAGTATAGTTTTTTTTATTTATACAATGTCTGAGTACTTTCACAGTGCTGCATGTATAGATTTTGACTGTATGTGTAAGCGGAAAGAGAAAATGTGGGCTTCTTAAAGATGCCCTTTTTAGCCACTATCATTGCATCTTACATGATTCTTAATACTGAAATTTACTCAGGCCAAGATATTTTTTACAAGACCCTTTCCCCAGGGCCTGAATATATGCTGACAATGCTTTCCACCCTAACCAAAATACAGTCCACCCCTCATCTCCTACATGGCTGCTCAGTAACTGGCAAGCCTAACCACTTTTCCCAGCTAATGACCACTTACCATCTCCTTGCCCACCTTGCTTGTTACTAGCCCATGATTTGGGAGCAGGTGCTACTTCTGGGGGAGCTGTAACCCCAGGTTTTGGTTGTGCTGCTGGCACTTCTGGTGTTCTTAAAAAAAAATATGATTCCATTATTTCAGATATTGTATATTTAAATAAATAAAATTATTATATTTAAGTAAATTTACATACAAATTATTTTGGCTACAGATTTAACTCTTCGATGCATCTCAAAAATGTTTCCCCCCTGTAACATTGCTATGATTATGGCTATTTATGTTTCCATTCACCTTCAAGTAACTCAATGAAATGGCAACTTTTGTTTTCTATTTTAAGAAAAAAAGAGACTTAGTGAATAGAGCTGAGAAAAATGTTTTGAAGAAATGAACATTTTTAACTAGAAGTAACAACAGCATATGCATACATACAATCTGGACTGGTAGAATTAGCCAAGGGTTAAGGCTAAGTAACCCCTCTGTGTGGTTGTCAACAGGTTTCCCACTATACTTATTACTGTTATTAGAGGTTAACAGCAGTATCCATTCTCATGAGTAAAAGTATTTATGAGTTTATAGTGTTATACAATCCTTGTAATGCGTAATGCTTAAAAATGAAAAGGTAGTTTAACACACTCATAAAATACATGCATGTTGTCAGGCCTATGAGCAATTTGTTATTGTAATTCTTCTACAACTAATGATATAAGATTCTACAAAAGCCTAATTTACCAAAAAAGCTCCCTGTTCAGGATTATCAAAATTTGATAACAGAGGGAGACAAAAACAAACAAAAGTACCCAATGACTTCTCTTATTTTTAAAATTACCACTACTGGGGTGGGTATGCAGTATAGTGGTTTAACACGCTGCTTGAGGGGCAGGTGCTGTGGCGCAGCGGGTTAACACCCTGGCTGAAGTGCCAGCATCCCATATGGGCGCTGGTTCTAGTCCCGGCTGCTCCACTTCCAATCCAGCTCTCTGCTATGGCCTGGGAAAGCAGCAGAAGATGGACCAAGTCCTTGGGCCCCTGAACCCCTTCCTGGAAGAAGCTCCTGGCTTCGGATCAGCACAGCTCTGGCCATTTTGGCCAACTGGGGAGTGAACCATTGGATGGAAGACCTCTCTCTCTTTCCCTGCCTCTCTTCTCGTTGTGTAACTCTGACTTTCAAATAAATAAGTAAATCTTTAAAAAAAAAAAAAAAAAAAGATGCTGCTTGGGAAAGACACCTACATCCCCTGACTGCCTAGGTTCATTTCCAGGTTCTGTTCCCATTTCCAACTTTCCTGCTAAAGCACAACTTGGGAGGCAATGGTTGATGCCTCAAGTAATTTGAGTTCCTTATCACCTATGTGGGAGACCTGCATTGAGTTCCTAACTCCTGGCATCAGCCTGGCCCAGCACTAGCTGTTGCAAATATTTGGGGTATGAATCAGATGGAGAAATCCATCATGCTTTCTTTCAAAGGAAATATATAAACATAAAATTACCTTTACTTAGCTAAGTCATTCAATTAGCTAATAGCACAACCATTAAACATAGATGGCTAAATATTTGCTCAATGAATGATGATTAACACGGACACTATTGATTCTATCCCAATTTTCTTGTTAACTCCTTATTTATTCAAAACACACTACTTAAGTACCCAAGTAGTTTCAACGCTGGAGATAGAGTAAATTAAATAGACAGAAATCCTTAGCATAATGGAAATTAGGTAACAGAATTTAACTCTTAATCACATTAGAAAGAATGTCTAGAGAGGAGAGGGCATGATATAGGCTATGACTTAAGCAAAGTTCTGATGAACAACTCTGTCATCTGCTCTACCTTGACAAACAAAAATACTAAAACTAACCAACTCATGAGGAAAATTAAACTACAGTTATTACACAAAATTAGACTTCAAAAGGGTCACATAACACTGAGCACATGGTAGGTATTCAAACAGTAATTTCCTGCAAAGGAGAAGGGTTGAGTTTTGACTCACTTTTCTTCTTCATGCTGTTCTTGTTTTGATGCCCATCCGGTACCATCTTTAGGTACAATGTTCACATTAGGATCATTGCCTTTGTTTTCTGCTTTGAGGCTTGGGAGGTTAGCAGGTGGAGGCATACGCCTTGAAATACCAACTTTTCCAAGACTTTGTAATCCATGTCGAGCTGCAACTAAAAGATCAGTAACATCAACTTTCTTAGAACATCTATCTTATTAGCCATTTTATTCTTCAAATGTTGTGGAAAACCAATAGGAATTAATGGAATTCTTGAATATGACTATTCCAAATATTTTAAGGTAAGAATTATAGATCAAGTCAGATATCTATAACACAATTCCATGTCAAAATATTAAATAATCATTGAGTAAATGCTTTAAAAATTCCAACAATACAACCTGACCTACTATGAAAATGAAATCACTGATAATGATGGGTTTTGAAAATTTATTCAGGGTTGGGGCTAGTGCTTTGGAGCAGTGGGTTAACGCCCTGGCCTGAAGTGCCGGCATCCCTTATGGGCACCGGTTCTAGTCCCGGCTGCTCCTCTTCCAATCCAGTTCTCTGCTATGGCCTGGGAAAGCAGTAGAAGATGGCCCAAGTCCTTGGGCCCCTGCATGCACATGGGAGACTGGGAAGAAGCTCCTGGCTCCTGGCTTCGGATTGGTGCAGCTCCTGCCATTGTGGCCACCTAGGGAGTGAACCATCGGATGGAGGCCCTCCCTCTCTCTCTCTCTCTCTCTCTCTCTGCCTCTCCTACCTCTGTGTAACTGACTTTCAAATAAATAAATCCTTAAAAAAAATAAGAAAATTTATTCAGGGACTCTAAGCATGTTAGAAGATAAACACTGACTTTATAATATATATTGCTAATATATCAAACATGGTTATGTTTCTAGTTTTTGCAAAATATACTGAGCTCAAGGTACCTAAGCTAAAAAAAAAAAGGCAGTAAGAAATATAGGATTTTATTCTGTTGCTAGAAATGTACTAAATACTAACGTATGGTTGTGTGCCTTTCAATCTCAACTAAGTTTTCCTTTTGAAGCTATATATTTCTACTTATTTTTTGCTGACAAAGGGGTAAAAATAAAAATATTTAAAAATGATTTTATGAAAGCATTAATTTTCAATTTTAAGATTCATTTATCCTGAAAAATGTGTGCATATATTAAAAAGGGTAAATAGGACTGCAGTAAGTGGGGTATGTGTCATGTTCTCAGTTTCAGTATACCATTTTTAGTAACAGAAACATGAAAAATTAAAAGTGTCACTTGATTTTGCTCACCTGTAGTTTTCTGAGTTTCTAAGGATTTTCCCTTGTATGTATTAAATAAACTGAGTGTTGCATACTTTTTCCCATCCTTTGCTTTTGTGCTCTGGCCTGACTTCTCCGACATTTCGGTGGAAACTCATCGAGTCCAAAGCCTCCTGCCACACCCCTTAAAATCAGTCTTTTGGATTCACTTAAGAAAGAAAAAATAAGAATAACTTTAGAATGTATTAGATAACTAAAAATTCAATAAACCCAAATATTCACAGAAATCCTAAAAAAAAAAAAACCTAAGCAATGAAATTAATAACTCATATCAATGATAATGATAGATCTCTAATACTGTCAAATTCCAATAACCAATAATGACAAAATTAATAAATTACTATGTACACACTATCTATGGTTTATAACAGCTTAATACTATCATAGAGATGAGGGTTATAATCCATGTTCAGATGAAGAGTTACAGTAATGCAGTGCAGAGAGACTGTTTATGTAATAGACACATGGTTCAATTTAATATGCCTGGAACTACTGCCATCATTAATCTATACACCTAGAATTCAGCTATTTGATGACAACCATCATCCCTCCTATGTCTTTATTTTCAGGCAGTATGTGTCCAAAGCTGTATCAATCTAACAGTTTAGAACAGCAAGAACATTCTACTTCTTCTGTATTCTGTAAAGGGTAAAACATTTCCTCACAAACAAAAAATATAAAAATTGCCTATTCTATGTTTATGTTCCAAATGTACAAACATTCTCCATCTTTGGAACTAAATGTATCCCAATCCTGGACATGCACCCCAAATCATGAATATATCTGCAACTTTAAAAACTCGACAACAAAAAACAACCAATCCAGCTGAGAAATGGCAAAGGACTTTAATAGACAGTTCTCTAAAGAAGAAATACAAATGGCCAACAAATATATGAAAAAATGCTCAACATCATTAGCCATTAGGGAAATGTAAATCAAAACCACACTGAGATGTCACCTTAACCCTGTCAGAATAACTAAAATCAAAACACAGAGAGCTCTGCCAGGTCATAGCAAAGAGATGAATCAGAAGTGGAGCCCATGCACCTGCATGGGAGATCTCAGCTCCAGCTGTTGCAGCCATCTGAGGAGTGAACCAGTGGATGGAAAAACCTTTCTCTCTCCTGCCTCTGCCTCTCAGTAACTGTCTTTCTTTTTTTTTTCTTTTTTTTTTTTTTTTTATTTTTATTTTTTTTTTTTATTTTTTGACAGGCAGAGTGGACAGTGAGAGAGAGAGACAGAGAGAAAGGTCTTCCTTTGCCGTTGGTTCACCCTCCAATGGCCGCCGCGGCCGGCGCGCTGCAGCCGGCGCACCGCGCTGATCCGATGGCAGGAGCCAGGAGCCAGGTGCTTTTCCTGGTCTCCCATGGGGTGCAGGGCCCAAGCACCTGGGCCATCCTCCACTGCACTCCCTGGCCACAGCAGAGGGCTGGCCTGGAAGAGGGGCAACCGGGAGTAACTGTCTTTCAAATAAATATTTTTTTTTTTTTTTGACAGGCAGAGTGGACAGTGAGAGAGAGAGAGAGAGAAAGGTCTTCCTTTGCAGTTGTTCACCCCTCAGTGGCTGCTGCGGCTGGCGCACTCCGAAGCCAGGTTTTTCTCCTGGTCTCCCATGGGGTGCAGGGCCCAAGCACTTGGGCCATCCTCCACTGCCTTCCCGTGCCACAGCAGAGAGCTGGACTGGAAGAGGGGCAACCGGGACAGAATCTGGTGCCCTGACCGGGACTAGAACCCGGGGTGCCGGCGCCACAAGCGGATGATTAGCCTAGTGAGCCGTGGCGCCAGCCTATAAATAAATCTTAAAAACAAACAAAAAAAACCCAAAGAGCAACAAATGCTGACTGAAAACGTGGATAAAGGGAACACTTACACAATGTTGGTGGGAATGTAAATTAGTACAGCCACAGTGGAAAAAGTGTGATTTTTTAAAAAACTAGAAATAGCCTTACACTATGAGATCCAACAATCTCACTATTTGGTATATACCAAAAAACCTGAACACAATGTATAAAAGAGATACCTGCACTACCATGTTCATAGCAGCACTGTTCAAAATAGCCCAAAACTAGAATCAACCAAGGTGTTTATGGTCATTGTCTATATTTCCATTAAACTAAGGTCTTTTTGCTTTTTACTTGTTGATTCTGATTTGGTGAAGTAGTAAGCCTTTTCACTATAATGTAAATTTAAAATGTTATTTCAAAAACTAAAAATAAGAGAAGGAGAAGGAAGAAGGGCGGGAGAGATGGCAAGAGAGGGAGGGAGGGAGGAAGGAAGGAAAAATCATTATATATTATACTTTTATCCACAAAGCACACTGAATTTGTTAAAAACAATTAAAAATTTAAAAAATTAAAATATGAAAAAGAGAAATTTCAGTGAATAAGTAGAAATGGTCACCCCAGAGCATAGTGCTCTTAGAATTACAAGTTTAGAAATTAATTTTTCCTTTGACACATGCTTATTAGCCTTTAAATGACTTAGTCCAATCTTATAAATATTGAGGTGTAATCCATGATACCTATTTCTCAATGTATAATAGACACTACATAATTATGTAATCAACAAAACAGGATTCTCCTGTCACTTTTACTTTCCTTTGTAAGAATTAAGATCAGAAGAATGCATTTAAACTAAATGGTACAATGAGGTATTTGCTTCACTAATTAGTTTCTTTCAGTCACAATGGCTAGAATGTCACTGCACTGTATAGATATAGCTGCCTGAGGAACTAGAACATCTTTATGCACTTATTCTCATAAGGGAAGAAATATTCAAAATTGTTTTTTTTTCCAGACTTAAATAATCACGAGAGGTCGGCATTTGGCCTAGTGGTTAAGACACCAACGTTAGACTGCCTGGATTTAATACTCAGTTCTGGCACCTGACTCCAACTTCCTGCTATTGTAAACC
This sequence comes from Oryctolagus cuniculus, assembly GCF_051225735.1. NCBI lineage: Eukaryota > Metazoa > Chordata > Mammalia > Lagomorpha > Leporidae > Oryctolagus > Oryctolagus cuniculus. The sequence goes on from NC_142873.1 coordinate 27,459,495, forward strand.
TTGGGAGACAGGGGTTACAGCTTAAGTTCCTGGCTCCTGGTTCTGGCATGCAGGTTTTTGATGAGTGAGTCAGTGGCTGCGTTTTCTTGCTCTTCTCAAATTAATAACATTTTAATAAGTAGAAAAAAAAAGAATTAAGCTATTTATTTTCAATTTAGTCAGGTTTCATACAAGGATTTTTTTTTTTTGAGGTGTCAGACTGGGAGAAGTGTAGAGAGTAGCTAATTATATTACAGAAAACATCAATTGCTAAAAATACTGAGACGTGAAGCATAGGGGATAGTACAGAATAAATACATCATGCAAAAAAAAAAAAGGTCAAGCCTGCAGACTTATACTACTATATAAATCATTTCTCTATTGGTTCTACATGGTCAACTGCATCACAGTAAGCGGTAAGACTTTTATATGCACATAATTGCTACTCAATGTTTGTGCAGTCAAATAAAATTTATAAAACATTCTCACATGTATTATCTTATTTCAGTCCAATAACCTGGTAATGCAGTTAGTATTCCAGTTTTACAGAACATGAGGTTTGGAGGTAAGTTAGATTGGATTTGAAGCTTCAAGGTCAATCTATAAACAAGACTTCTAGTCCAATCCACTACACTGTGCTACCTCCTCCCATGTAACAGGTTTAAGCAACCATTCAGCTTTCCAAGTATACATTTCTTTCTTTCTTTTTTTTTTTTTAAATTTATTTGACAGAGTTAGATAGTGAAAGAGAGACAGAGAGAAAGATCTTCCTTCCATTAGTTCACCCCCCAAATGGCTGCTCCGAAGCCAGGAGCCAGGCACTTCCTCCTGGTCTCCCATGCGGGTGCAGGCACCCAAGCACTTAGGCCATCCTCTACTGCCCTCCTGGGCCACAGCAGAGAACTGGACTGGAAGAGGAGCAACTGGGACTAGAACCTGGTGCCCATATGGGATGCTAGTGCCGCAGGTGGAGGATTAACCCAGGGAGCCACAGCGCCAGCCCCCAAGTATACATTTCTAACAAACCACCTTTTGTTGAAATAAGTTGGAAAAGGATTCACTTGCAACTAAAAGAACTACACTAACACATAATTAGCTTTCAACATGTAGAAAAACTATTCTGATTAATTGTACCCCAAGAGTGTGAAAAGATATATTACCAGAATCTATCTCATTAACATGTTTTTTATACTGACATGGACACAGATATAGGAAGAATATTAAACTATAGTAACAAAGATAGCAATTCACTATTTGACAAAAGTACTGAAACATTTTCTATCAGGTAAAAGAAAAAGGAATTGATGTTATCCACAAAAAGTCAACTAGGGTGGTCCTTGTATTAAGTTACTTTTTGGACAGCTGCATTCCATACTGGGGTTCCTGATGGGAGTACCAGCTCTCTGTGCTTCCAAGCTGGCTTTCTGCTAATACGCCTGGGAGACAGCACATGAAAGCCCAAGTGCTTGGGTTCCTGCCATCCATTGGGAGACCCTGATGAAGTTTCTACTCCTGGCCTTGGCCTGGTGTAGCCCTGGCTGTTGTGGGCATTTATTTGGGGAGCAAACCTGTGAATGGAAGATCTGTCTGTCTCTCTGTTACTCTTCCGTTCAAATAAAGAAATTTCTTTTCAAAAAGTCAACTTGCCCTTTAACCCTTACTTGATGGTTAGCACCTAAGATTTATCAAATCTTAGACCTTTCATAACCCCACCACTACTATTCAAGCAATACTCTTGGTGGAAACCCTTTCTGTCTACATCACAGAGGATGCAACATCTTACGAAAGGAACTAAACTTTTTAAGAGTAAATCTATAAGCCCATCCATGTCTTTATTAATCTCCTTCCTCCATCTTATTACTTAAGTGTATCTAGGCATCATCTGGAAACTTGTTAGAAATGCAGATTCCATATATACTGAATCAAACTCTGAGGATTGGGCCTAGCACTGTTTTAGTAAATACCCCAGCTTGATTCTAAGGCTCATGAAAGTATCAGGCTTAGTAACTTACTACAAACAGTTATATTCTATTTTTTTTTTTAAAATAACGGGAGAGATTTTAGAAAATGTTTGGCCTAGTGACTGGATGCCTGGGTCACACCTGGCATTAAGTATCCAACTCTGGCTCTGGTTCTTGACTCCAGCTTTCTGTTAATATAGACCCTAGGAAGCAGATGCCATGGCTCAAGTGACTGGACTCCTTCCAACTACATGGGAGACCTGACTTGATTTTCTGTCTCCTGGCTGTAGACAAAATCAGTCCACTGAAATCATTGGGAAGCAAATCAGCATATGGGAGCTCTCTTTCTCAAAAAACAAATTAAAACAAACTTTAAGAAAGGTCCCCAGGTGATTCTATAATGGAAATAGTCTGAAGACCCATCATTATCTTTCTTCCCATTTCATCTAAAGTCATTTCCTATGTTCTCAACTCTGTCCTTGCTTCCCTTCTCATATAAATTCTCCTCTGTAGGGATTTCAGAAACTACTGTGGCTTCAACTGCCAAATGATCATCTTGAATTTTTATCTCCAGAACAGCACTGTGGTTCTGGAAGAATGTTATCTGACTGCCCACATATATTTCTTTGTTGTGAATTGTTTCAACTCTTAGTAGAACACAAGCATCTATTTTATATCAAGGCTTTAACAAGAAAAATCTACCAAACATTTTGCCCAGCCTAAGGAAATGGTAGTTAAAAAATTGAATTGAGGACAAGACACAGTGGTGCAGCAGGTTAAGTGGCTGCTTGGGATGCTCACATCCCACAGCTGATTGCCAGCTCAAGTCCTAGACATTTCAATTCTGATCCAGCTTCCTGCTAATGCACCTAGGAAGGCAGCAGACAGTAGCCAGTGTGCCAGGATTCCTGGTTCTTGGCTTTGACCAGGCCCAGCCTCAGCTGTTGCAGCCATTTGCAGAGTGAATCAGCAGGACAAGCTGTCACTCTGCCTTTCAAATAAATAAATAACTTTTTAAAAATAAAATGTTCACACTACTCAAAGTGATATGCAGACTCAATCCCTATCAAAATTCCAGTGACATTTCTCACCAAAAGAAAAAATTCAAATTTGTATGGAACCACAAAAGATCCCAAATAGCCAAAATCACCTTGAGAGGAGGAACAAAATAAAACTGGGAGCATTAAACAAGATAGTATGGTACTTCCAAAAGAACATACACATCGACCAATGAAACAGAATGGAGAGTTCAGACAAAAATGCAAGGAAATACGGACAACTAATTTTGTGACATGGTCACCAACAGCACACAGTGGCGTAAAGGATAGTCTCTTCAAATGGTTCTGGGGAAATTGGATATCCACATGCAAAATAACTGTCATTCTAGACTCTTACCTTATACCATACACAGAACCCAACCCAACATGAATCTAAGACATAAATTTAACTTCAGAAATTAAATTTCTAAAATATAGCAGAAGAGCTCCTTGATATTCATCAAGGAGCAGTGCTGGCAAAAGCTCAGTCAATAGGAGTAAAAACAAGTAGGATTACATTAAACTAAAAACACTTCTGCTCAGCAATGAAATAATCAACAAAATGAAAATGTAACCTATAGAATGGGAGATATGAAAAGGTTAATCTCAAATATGTAAGGAAATTACATAACAGAACAGCAAAAACAAAACAAAAACTGTTTAAAAAAATGGGCAAAGGTTCTGAAGAGACATTTTCCCCAAGAAGATATAACTGTGTCCAACAGATATGTAAAAAGGTGCTTAATACCATTCACTGGAGGAATACAAATCAAAAGCACAATGAGATCACCACATATCAATTAAGATGGCTACTATCAAAAAGACAAAACATAGGTGGTTTGAAGAAAAGAGTGTGAAGACAATGTGTGCATATTGTTGGTAGAAATGTAAATTAATACAGCCTTTATGTAAAACAATATGGAGACTCCTCAAAAAATTAAAAACAGAACTACAATCTGACCTTGAAATCCCCCCTCACAGCTCCCATGTACACTGTAGTATTACTTACAATAGCTAAAATATAGAAATAACCTAAGTGCCTGACAGATGAATAATGATTTGGTAGTCATTCTCTCCTCTTCCCTTCCCCGCTCCCCCTCTTGAACATTCAGCTTTAAAAAAGGAGATACTTTCATCCGTGGCAGCATGGAAAATCTGCAGGACATTAAACCAAAGAAAATAACCCAGAGAAAGAAACATTTCATGACCACACTTATGTGCAAGGTCTTTAAAAAAAAAAAAGTGAAATAAATAGAGTAGAACTATAGTTACCCAGGGCAAGGAATGGGGAGAAGTAGGTCAAAAGTTACAACCATGCAGTTATATAGGATGACAAAGTCTACAGATCTAATGAACTACCTAATATAATATTTTATACTGAAAATTTTGAATGGATCTGAGGTGCTCTTAACACACAGAGTACTATGATGAAAGGTGATGGACAGGTTAATTTTGCTAAATGGCAATAATCATTTCAAGTGTATACCAACACAGTATGTTGAATACCTCATTAAAAAAGAAACCATGAGCTGTTGCTGTGGCAAAGCAGTAAAGCCACCACTGTGATGCCTGCATCTCATTTGGGCGCCAACTCTTGTCCTGGCTGTTCTACTTCACAGCTCCCTGATAACAGCCTGGGAAACGCATCAGATGGCCCAAGTCTCTGGGCCCTTGCCACCCATGTGGGAAACCTGGATGAAACTCCTGACTTTGACTTGGCACATCCCTGCTCATTGTGAGTATGAGGAGTGAACCAACAGATGGAAGACAGATCTCTTTCTCTCTCTGTAACTCTTTCAAATAAATCTTTAAAACAGAAAAAAACTTTAAACAAAATAAAGCTTCTATGTAAGGCCAAAATAAAAGTTCCTACAAATATATCCTAAGATTCATGCTTAGTAGTTCTTTTAAGGTTGAAAATTCTGTCACAAGTTTCTCCTTTCACAATGAGCGAACTCCTCTTTCAAAACCATAGCAGGTACATTCTCTGTGGTAAGAAAGATGGAAGAAAAAAATCAGCTGCACAGAACGCCAGAACAGAGAAAAAATTGATGCTTTCGGAGTCTAACTTTCAAGTTTTATAATAACCACTATTCCAAAGGAGAAAAAATAAATATATGTTCAAACAGGACTGTGAAATAAATGCAATCAAAAGATAAGGAGAAACTTATTGTACCTGCTGCTACGAAAGGATATACATTTAGTAAAATGGAAAAACAAGAAAGATCAAGTCCATTATAGTGACTTCCAGTTAAGTGTAGGTATTTTTAATTTAAAACTGAAGTCGAGGCTAGTGCTGTGGCGTAGCGGGTAACGCCACCGCCTACATTATTGGCATCCCATATGGGCACCGGTTCCAGTACCAGCTGCTCCACTTCCAATCCAGCTCTCTGCTATGGCCTGGGAAAAATAGTAGAAGATGGCCCAAGTCCTTGAGGTCCTGCACCCGAGTGGGAGACCTGGAAGAATCTCCTGGCTCCTGGCTTCAGATCAGCACAGCTCCAGCTGTTTGTGGCCATTTGGTGAGTGAACCAGCAGATGTTAGACTTCTCCCTCTCTGCCTCTCTGGCTTTCAAATAAATCAATAAAGCTTAAAAAAAAAAAAAACCTGAAGTTTAATTTGCTTTCTGGTGTCTTGCTTCTGAAAGGCTTGAGATACCCTGATAATCTGAATTAGGTTGAAACTTCATTCAAAACATACCTGGAGAGAAATGTCAGTGATTTATTAAAAAATTAACATTACTTTTAGGACAAATAATTAAGAGTCCAAGTAACTCAGCAAAGGCATGGAATGGTCAAGATTTAGTTTCATTATGAATAATTTTAAGATATTTTGAAATGTTTAATTACTGTTTTGGATGTCTAAAATGAATCAAATATGGCTATCTAAGAATTTCCTAAGTAATGATTTCAACCAAGATGAGCAACAGGAATTAGATTTACTTTCTCTCCTGAAATAATTAAAAACGATGGACCGGGTGTGTGTGTGTGTGTGTGTGTGTGTGTGTGTTTATATGTGTAACAACAGCTTAAATCTTAAGTACCGGGCAAGGATGGATAGGGATCCTTAATGGATGGAAATTGAGTTGAGCCATTCAGTTGACTGAACTTATGTCTGAAGAGTTCCATACCATGGCACAGAGAAGGGAACTAAAGTGAAAGCTGACAGTCCCAAGGCCGGCGCCGTGGCTCAATAGGCTAATCCTTCGCCTGTGGCGCCCGCACCCTGGGTTCTAGTCCCGGTCAGGGTGCCGCGTTCTGTCCCTGTTGCCCCTTTTCCAGTCCAGCTCTCTGTTGTGGCCCGGGAAGGCAGTGGAGGATGGTGCTCAGTTGCACAGGCTGCAGCGGCCACTGGAGGGTGAACCAACAGAAAAGGAAGACCTTTCTGTCTCTCTCACTGTCCACTCTGCCTGTCCAAAAAAAAAAAAAAAAAAAAAAAAAAAAAAGCTGACAGTCCCTGAGTTGAAAAAAATAAAGATGAGAGTTCAAGGAGACCAAGCTAATTAAGAGATAATACTGGAAAGAAGAGAGCTATACAGAAAACCCTACAGATCTGTAGAAGCTCTCCCTTGAGTATTCAGTATCTATGTGGCACAGGCATGCAAGCAAATTATCCAAAGCAGCAGTAAATAATCAAAAACTGAAATTAAATATTGTACTATTTATAATAGTAACAAGCATTTAAAGATACAGCTGACAGATATGCAAGACCAGTACACTCAAACTATAAAACATTAAAGAATGGCCAGCGCTGTGGTATAGCGGGTAAAGCCTCAGCATGCAGAGCCGGCATCCCATGTGGGCGCTAGTTCAAGTCCTGGCTGCTCCACTTCCGATCCAGCTCTCTGCTATGGCATGGGAAAGCAGTACAAGATGGCCCAAGTCCTTGGGCCCCTGAACCCAAGTGGGAAACCCAAAAGAAGCTCCTGGCTTCGGATCGGTGCATCTCCAGCCGTTGCGGCCATCTGAGGAGTGAACCTGTGGATGGAAGACCTCTCTCTGTCTCTACCTCTCTCTGTAACTCTGTCTTTCAAATAAATCAAATAAATATTTAAAAAAAATACAGATCTGCATGGATAAGTCTCGGAGACTATGCTGAATGAAAGACACCCTTCTACCTATACGTCTATAGGTATAATTTCACAAAATGCAAACACAGTATAGGAAGCAAATCAGTGGTTGACTAGGAACAGGAATGAGGAGGTTAGGAAGAGGGATTACAAGGGGCCTGAAGGCAATTTCTGTTGACAGGGACATGCACATGTCAAAACATCAAACAGCAAATTTTACATGTATCCTTACTGCCAATTATATCTCAATAAAACTATTTATTTAAAAAAACTCTAGATTTTTTGCTTCAGTTTAGCATACATATTTATTAGGAAAAACTAAGGCAAAGAACAGAATAATCAAGGGATTACATAAGGTGGAAATGAAATATTAGAGTCACACATACAAATTGAGTTGGGTAAAATGGAGGTTGCAAGGGAAGGAGGTAATGGCAGAAGGGAAACAGCCTGGGGCAAGATATGAAAAGAGAAACCAGTAACCCTGATAAGGAGTAACTGAGAACTACACAGTAATGTAGTTGATTCCGAGGCAGAAAAAAAAATCTCAGACCATCAACAAATGGTGATTTGTTCTTGCAGCTGACAAAAAAAAAAAAAAAAAAAAAAGTTTAACATTCTTTTGGCTATGAAGTTAGGCAGAAAGCCATTAATGTAGAAGATAATCAACCAGAAATTATACTTCTCCCCTGTAATAAAGGAACTCACAACCAAAACTGTGCAACAATTAAAGTATATCATAACGAAACAAAGCAAACAATTATATAAACCAGAAAAAGTACTGCCTTAAATCTATTACTAGACAAAGCAATAATGTAAAAAGTTATCCAAAAATGTAGGAAAGAAAAACCAGAAATGAGTAAATTATAAAACAGAGTAATACAACTGAGAAGTCAAGAGCGAACTCTTCTGGAAAAAAATAAGCTAGCCAATGTCCACATTAAAAAACTAAAACTGGAGCCGGCATTGTAGTGCAAGGGGTTAAGGCGCTATGTGCAATGCCCAGCATCCCATATGTGCACTGGTGAGTCCTGGCTGCTCCACTTCTGACCCAGCTCCCTGGGGAAGCAGTGGAAGATGGCCCAATTCCTTGGGTCCCTGCATCCACATGGGAGACAACAGATTAAGCTCCAGACTCCTGGCTTCAGACTGATTCAGCCCCAGCCATTTAGGGAGTGAACAAGAAGACAGATCTCTCTCCGCCCCCTCTCTGTGATTCTGCCTTTCAAATACAAATAAATCTTTAACCCCTTTCAGAATACTGGTTCAAGCTGTGGCTACTAAACTTCCCATCCAGCCCCCCCCCCCCCCCCAATGCACCTAGGAAGTTGCAAATGATAGCTCAAGTACTTGAGTTCCTCCCACCCATAAGAGACCCAGATGGAGTTCATGGCTCTGCCTGGCCTAATTGGGGCTGTTGTGGTCATTTGGGGGGTGAAGAAGTGGATGGAGAATCTCTTGTTCTGCCTTTCAAACAAACACATAGATAAATCTTCAAAAAAACACAACACATGTGAAGTTAAGAGTTTTGGTTCAAGTAATGTTTTCTCTGCTTCCAATCCACATTCCTGATAATACACCTGGGAAGTCAGCAGATGATGACTTAAATATTTGGGCCTCTACCACCCACTTGGGAGATCCTGATGGAGTTCCAGGTTCCTGACTTTGGCCTAGCCCAGCCCTTGCTACTGAGAGCATTTGGGGAGTGAAACAGCAGATGAAAACTCTCTCCTCCCAAGAAGGGCTGGCGCTGTGGCATAGAGGGTAAAACTAACCTACGATGCCAGCAACCCACATAGGCACTAGTTCATGTCCCAGCTGCTCCACTTATGATTCTGCTAATGGCCTGAGAAAAGCAGCAGAAGATGGCCCAAAGTGCATGGGCCCCTGCCACCCACATGGGCAATCTGGCTTCAGCCTGGCCCATCCCTGGCCATTGCAGATATCTGGGGAGTGAACCAGCTCTTCTTGCCCCTCTCTCTGTAACCCTGATTTTTAAATAAATTAATTAATTTAAAAAAATCTGAAGAAAAGCATCTGTAAGTGGCTGTCACATCTATAAAAGACATTAGGCATAATCTAAATTCCTTCAGAACCCAAGATTCCAAGATTCTTATTTTCAATACTGGAAGTATTTTAAGTGATACTTAATATCCAGTAAACATGAAAAAATAACCCCCACACTTTAGGAAACACCATCCAATAAGTTCAATTAAATGACACAACCAACTTTCTAGCCATGCTAGCCATCTAAATTTCCAAGCTGTTGCCAGTGCTGTGAAGCAGATTAGGCCACTGTTTATGATGCCAGGCTTCTCCACTTTTGATCCAGCTTTCTGCTCATGGGCCTAGGAAGGCAGGGGAAGATGGCGCAAATACTGGGGACTCTGTCATCCATGTGGGACAGTAGGATGGAGTTGCTGGTTTCAGCTGCTGGCTCCTGGCTTTGGCATGGCTCTGCCTTGGCTGTTGAAGCCATTTGGGGAGTGAACCAACAGGTAGAAGACCTTCTCTCTTTCCCTCTTTGTTGCTCTGCCTTTCAAATAAACAAATCTTAAAACAATGACAACCAAAAAATCCAAGCATCTTTATTCTTATGATGATACTTTAGTTCTGAAAAATGTAGAATATCTCACAGATTTAAATAATTAATATTAAAAATACGATGTAGTGGTGGTGGGCATTTGGCATAAGGTAAAAACACTGCTTGAGATGCTGGCATTCCCTTTCAGAATGCCTGGGTTCAAGTCTCAACTCTGCTCCAATTCCAGCTTGCTGTTAATATGTACTCTAGGACATATATTTGGTGATGGCTCAAATGCTTGGGTCCTTGCCACCCACACAGAAGATATGGATTTGGTTTCCAGCTTCCAGGTTTGGCCTAACTCAACTCCAACTGATGTGTCATTTAGGGAGTGAACTAAAGGATGACTTCCAAATAAGCAAATTACTAGGGTGAGCATTTAGTATAGCAGTTAAGCCACAAGCTGGGGTGCCTGCATCCTGTATCTCAGCATCTGGATTCAGGTCCCAGCTCCACGCCAGATCCCAGCTTCCTCCAAATATGCACTGGGAGGCAGCTATGATGGCACAAAAGTCTGAGTTCCTTCAAACCCTGTGGGAGACCTAGATTGTGCTGGTTGATCTAGGCTCAGACTGGCCCAACCCTGATTACTGAGGAGCAAAAATCACCAGATGGGAGCTCTACCTTTCAAATGAATGAATTAACTTATGATTTTGGAAAGTGGAATTAAGAGATGTTGATTTAAAAAAAAAAAAAAACTGTTGGGGGTCAGCACTGTGGCATAGCAGGTTAAGCCACGGCTTGTGATACCAGCATCCCACATGAGTGTGGGTTCTAGTCCCTGCTGCTCCACTTCTAATCCAGCTCCCAGCTAATGGCATGGGAAAGCAGCACAAGATGGCTCAAGTGTTCAGGCCCCTGCCATTAATGTGGGAGACCTGGAAGAAGCTCCTAGCTGCTAGCTTCAGCCTGGCCCCAGCTATTGTGGCCATCTGGGGGATTACCTAGAGGATTGAAGATTGATCTTTCTTCTCTCTTTCTCTCTCAACTCTGACTTTCAAATAAGTAAATCTTTTTTAAAAATAAATTAAATTTTAAAAAACCTGCAAATATTTCCAGGAGAATAGTGTAGGTACTCAATGAATGTTTTACTGAATAAAGCAATCATGTGCAGTAACTGATAATAGTTAAACACATCACATACAGATACAAAAAGCAAAACACTTCTGTAAAAACTATTTCCTTTGGAATTTGTGACTACAGTTTCTGTCCTCTCTCTATTTTATTCCTATCACTTCTTGCCATCTCTCCCTTCTCTATGTGCTTTCCCTTTTGGCCATCTCACCTATTGCTCACTGCTTCAAATATCAGGAAGGATAATCTCCCAAACTTGCCTTCAAGTTGTCTTCAGATATACATTTTTAATTAACTATAGACCAAAACATCACCTACATTTCTTGACAGAAATTCAAACAGAAAATCTTTAATCTCCCTATTCATTCATTCAAATTATTTACTCAATGTCTATCATATACCTGACACTGCTAGGAACAGATGAACAAGAAATATGCTGGTCTCATAGTGGAGATATGGTTGGGAAAGCTTTGGAAAAAAAAAAAAAATGGGGAGGCCAGCACTGAGGCATAACAGGTTGGGATGTCACCTGCAACACTGGCATCGCATATGGGCACTGGTTTGATTCCCAACTGCTCCACTTCAGATCCAGCTCCCTGCTAATGTGCCATGCGGAAGTCCTGGACGAAGCTCCTGGCTTTGGTCTGGCACAGCCACAGCTGTTGCAGCCATCTGGGGGAGTGAACCAGCTGTCTCTAACTCTCCCTCTCTGTAACTCTGCCTTTCAAATAAATAAAGTAAATCTTTAAAAAAGAACAAAAGAAAATAGGAAAACAAGAAGAGTAGAAAAATAAGGCACTGACAAACATCACAGAAAGCCCAGTAGAAGCTGGAGACAGGGATGTACAATATTCCTAGTACAGAAATTAAGAGGCTCTTTAATTTTCAGCAGCACACGCAGTGAGTAGTGGGAAGCACAAAAACAGCTGAAATGAAGTTGAGACGAGCAAGAGAGGGGCCAGTGTCGTGGTGCAGCGGGTTAAATGACTGGGTATGATGACAGTATCCCATACTGGAGTGCTGGTTTGAGTTCCAGATACTTTGCTTCCAGTGCAGCTTCCTGCGCATATGCCTGGGAAGGCAATAGAAGATGGCACCACATGAGAGACTCGGATGAAGTTGCTGGATCCAGGCTTTCTCCTGGCCCACCCTGGCTATTGAGGCCATTTGGGGCATGAACCAGTGGATGGAAGATCTGTCACCCTTGCAAATAAATCTTTAAAAAAGAAAAAGAGAGACGAGGATACTGTCAGGAGAATTAGTGGAATAATGTTTCACTGAAGTCTAATCCAGAGAGAAAATGCAGGTGCAATGATCTAAATGTTTGTGTCCCTTCCAAAATTCATGGTGAAACTCAGTGCCCAGTACAACAGTACAAAGAGGTGGGGCTCCTGAGGTGATTAGGCCATGAGGGCTCTGCCACCATGGATATGATTAGGGCCTTACAAAACGGCTGGAGAAAACCAGCTATGCACTTCTGTCAAGTGAGGACACAGCAACAAGGCACTACCATGAAAGCAGGTCCCCACTACACACCTCAATGGACTTCTTGTCTTCAGAATCATAGAAATAAATTTCTGTTGCTTGTAAATTATCTGGTGTCAGATACTTTATTAAACCAGCATGAATGGAGTGAGACAGAAAGGAAGTCAAAAAAGAATTAAAGAGGAGAGCAGAGAGTAGGGATAATTTAAGCAAGACTAAAAGCTCTAGCAATAACAATGATAATTGCTGACTGGTCACTATGAGGCAAGTTTACCATGGACTACACTTTGTTCATGTACTAGAAACAGTGAGAAAATGTACTAAGCAAGAAAACTGAAGGCATAGGAGCTTATGATTTGAATTTAAGATTTCCAGCGATGAAAGGGCTTTGACATTAAACATGAAACACATATAGTAAGTATGACCAAAGTATGTGCATATACACATGTCATGCAGAGAATGGGAAATGAAATATGGTAAAATATGAATCAGTGGGGAATCTGAATGAATATAAGAATTCTTTGTAATTTTTCCAACTTCTCTCTAAAGCTTAAATTACAGCAAAAGTTATTTAAAACAAAAATCTACGTTTACTCTCCCTAACATGTTCCTTTCCAACTTTTCCCTAAGCATTTTCCTGACCTCTAAATTTAAAACCTTGAGTAATTTGACATGCATTTCTCCCATTTCTAACAGACATACCCAAGTTTTATGCATTCAAAATTAGAAATGTCACTTTAGTAAAATTTTTTTTAAATAAATTCAGAGCCCTTAAGATACAATATAATGTACTGAATAGTAAAAGAACTTAAAGCTTAAGTTATCGAAACCTCCTAATGAGTAAACAACCTCAGAGAAGTGACTTGCCTAAAATTCATAAAGCCAGAAAGTGGAGGAGACAAGACAAGACCCAGGCTGACATTAAAGCTAGCACCCAAGATAAGCTCATCATAAAAAAATCAGAATTAAATTTTCTTTATAGAAGACATGAACAATAAAATTTAAAAATATATAACAGTAACAGGTCATTGAAGGTTAATAGATTGTAAATGATTCCAGTTTTCATTAACAACATTTATTCTGGGTGCATGAATGACCTTGTGATTAAGATGTCCACATTTGGTATCAGAGGGCCTGAGATTCCTGACTCCAGCTTCCTGTTAACGCAGATTCTGGGAAATCAGCAGTAATTGCTCTACTAGTTGGCTTCTTGCCACCCACGTAGGAGATGTGGATTGAGTTCCAAGCTCCCAGCTCCAGCTTGGGCCCAGTCACAACCATTTTGTGCATGTGGGAGGTGAATGCTCACATTCCCTCCCTCTCTCAGATAAATAAATTTAAAGTAAAAATCTCACCTTATTCTGTTACAGAATAAAATATCAAGGATAAGACACAGCAACAAAATACAGTATTGTAATGAACAAATGTATCAACTAATTGCTGGAAATGTCATTTGAAGTACAATAATGAAAAAGTCTAAGAACCAATGCATCATGGATTGTAAAAAGGAAGTGCTTGTGCAAATATTTGCGTCCTAAAATTTACACTGAAGCTTCAGCACCTATGTACTGGTATCTGGAAACAGATTTTGGGAGAGCACTAGGTTTAGATGAGATTATGTTGGGATTAGTGTCCTTGTCAGAAGGGACACCACAGGTGACTGTCTGCTATGAAAGGACACAGTGAGGAGAAGGCCATGTGCACGCAAGCAGGAAGAAACTCACCAGAACTACACACACCATAGTGGTGCCTTCATCTCAGACTTCCAGTCTCTAGACCCATGAGGAATAAATTTCTGTTGTTTAAGCCAACCAGTCCGCAGTCTTTTGTTACAGCAGCCAGAACTGACTAAGATACCAGGGGTAAGGGGTGGCATGACAGAATTCATGTATTAACTCCAGATAATAGCATTTTATTCATCAAAGTTCAACTAAATTTTCCACTTAAAATTGAAAAGCAAAAACATTCACCTCATCGCTCCTAGTTCCAATTCAACCAGCTTTCACAAAATTCAAACCTTAAAAACATTTAGATTCATTTCCTTTCTTCTCTGCTTTATTTTTTTTTTTTATTTTTATTTTTTTTTTATTTTTGACAGGCAGAGTGGACAGTGAGAGAGAGACAGAGAGAGAAAGGTCTTCCTTTGCCGTTGGTTCACCCTCCAATGGCCGCCGCTGCAGCCGGCGCACCGCGCTGATCCGATGGCAGGAGCCAGGATCCAGGTGCTTTTCCTGGTCTCCCATGGGGTGCAGGGCCCAAGCACCTGGGCCATCCTCCACTGCACTCCCTGGCCATAGCAGAGAGCTGGCCTGGAAGAGGGGCAACCGGGACAGAATCCGGCGCCCCAACCGGGACTAGAACCCGGTGTGCCGGCGCCGCAAGGTGGAGGATTAGCCTATTGAGCCACGGCGCCGGCTTCTGCTTTATTTTAAAAACAGATTAATTACCAGAGGTGAGTGTTGCCGCACAGCACTTTAAGCCACTGCTTGGGATGCTGACATCTCATATCAGAGTTCTGGGTGCCTGCTGGAGTTCTGGCACTTCCACTTTTAATCCAGCTTCCCACTAGTGTGCCTGGAAGACAGATGACTCAAGTACTTGGGTACCTGAACCCTCATGAGAGATTCAGATGGAGTTAAACCCTTGATTTCCACCTGGCCTAGCCCTGGAATTATAACATCCAGATGTGGGCTGTTGTGGGCATTTGAGAAAACGAACTACGGGATGGAAGATCTATTTCTTGGTCACTCTGCCTTTCAAATAAATAAATGTCTTTAAATCCCTGCCTCTCCCTCTCTGTAACTCTGCCTTTCAAATAAATAAATCTTAAAAAAAAAATTGAATTGGCCAACTTCTAAGATCTTCCAACTGTTAAAATCATTTAGTAATCCTAAAATCTAAAGTGCCACTGAAAGGTTCTTAAATTTTTAACTGACACATAACTACGTATGTATGGGGTACAGTGTGATATTTCAATACATGTATACTCTGAAATGATCAGATCAGAATAACTGGCACATCTATTACCTCAAACATTTGATCATTTCATTGGGTTGAAAACATCAAATGGTTTTAAGATTACATTTGATGCTATAATAGTAAAACTAAGAATACCACCATATGTTCAAGGCCTTTACTACAAATAGTATCACAGTAAAACATTAAAATTGTCATTTGAAAAAATAAAGTGCAACGTAAATAAATCTGTTGGGAGATCTAATCAGAATGGTAGAAGTGGGCTCAGTCTGCTCTTGGAAACTTAAACATGTGAATTAAGCTTCTGGGGCAGAAAAAGCCTTAACAATCAGAAAAAGAAATATAGTACTGAAAACTAGTGTTCTAGAAAAGTACAACTGTTGTGTCTACAATTTACTTGAAGAGGTGCCAGGGCACTCTGTTGACAACTTGTATTTCTAAGCTGTTCACACAATGCAACCATTTCTCTTATAACCAATTCCAGGGGCCCGTGATGTGGCACAGCAGGTTAAGCTGATGCCTACATGCTGGCATCCCAAATGGGCACTGGTTCGAGTCCCAGCTGCTCCACATCCAATTCAGCTCCCTAATGAGCCTGGGAAAGCAGCAGAATTTGACTCAAGTCCTTAGGCCTGGATCAGTACAAGAGAGACCTACGTGGAGTCCCTGCCTTTGCTGCCATTTGGAAAGTGAACCAGCGGATGAAAGATCTCTCCCTCTACCACCATTTTGTAACTCTACCTTTCAAATAAATAAATCTTTAAAAATCGATTTAAATCACAGTTCAAACATAGAGTAGCCAGCAAACCACAGATAAATTATTTAGTCTCAACAAATGTATATTTTCTCACCTGTAGGCTATATTTCCTCCAATAGTATGGCTAAACTTGATTAACAAAGTATATGGAAAGCTTTTAGAATAGTATACAGTATGTACTAAGAGCTTATTAAATGGCAGTCAGTATTTTCAAAGCTAATACATACCAATAAACCCAAAGCTCACAGTTTCTTAGTCAACCTTATTTGTTTGCAAGGGTGGTATGCTACATGTTACAGGAGAAAAAGTGAAGTTATTTTTTTCTAATATTTTCATCCAACATCATAAATTATTCTAATCTTTCATATAACTGAAGGACGGCTTTTAAGGGCTGCAACTTTAAGTTTAAATTCACTAAAAAAGTTTAGAGAATTGTTTGGCAACCCTTCCCCAACTCGCTGACTCTCCTGGTCTTGAGACACGGAAACCTCTTTCTCCCACTTTCTACTTTCATTATTTCCAGGTGTAAGTTTGTCATAAATGTAACTGCATAATGAAAATCTTTTCTTCAAGGCCAGCATTTTGGTGTAATGGGATAGACACACCAAAACTAGCATCCAATATTGGAATGCTGGTTGGAGCCCTGGCTGTTCTGCTTCTGATCCAGTTTCCTGCTAATGCACTGGGAAGGCAACAAAAGATGGCCCAAAGACTTGGGCCCCTGCCACACATGTGGGAGATTCAGAGGAAGTCCCTGGCCCCTGGATTTGGCCTGGCCCAGCCCAGGCTGCTGTGCCCATTTGGGGCGTGAACAGTGGATGGAGGATCTCTTTGCCTATCACTCTTTTTTTCAAGTAAAGAGATAAAACTTCAAAAACAAACTTTTTTCTTTCCCATCAGAAAACTAAATCAGCACCAGTATGCCATTCTTGGCTTCTTCCATCCCCAACAGTTCTGCACAAGAAACATTTCCCCCATCTTCACAAGGCCAGAAGACTCTTGTTCTATTATTGCGAGATGTTTTTATCTTTCTACAATCTGTGTCCTAATTACAGTGGCAGCTGCACAAATCTACATGTACTTAAACTACAGAGGTGTATATAGGTGTTGTGGAGCAGCAGGATAAGCTGCCACTTGTTCACATCCCATATCAGAGTGCTGGTCAGAGTCCTGGCTGCTCCATTTCTAGCCCAGCTTCCTGCTACTGCATCCCGGGAGGCAGTGGATGATGGTTCACATTGCTTGGGCTCCTACAACCTATGTGACAGACCCAGAGGGGGTTGGGGTTCCAAGCTCCTGGCTCTTTGGTCTGGCCCAGCTCTGGCTGCTACAGGCATGGAAGAATGAACCACCAGATGTTCTCTCCGATTTTCAAGTAAAATGAAGATAAATACATAGAAATTCGTAAAATAAAAATCCTCTGCTCCATTTTTCTCATCTTCAAAAGTAATTGTTTCTCTCATATTGTGCTTGCCAATCCAGATCTACAAAAACCAAAACCTAATATTAAAATATTACTTAAAAGACCAACTAGGGCAGGCATTCTAGAGCAGCTTAATGTGCCTGGGAAGGCAGCAGATAATGGTCCAAGTACTTGGGCTAGCTCCTGGCTTTGGCCTAGCCCAGTCCTTGCTCTTGAGGTCATTTGGGGGAGAGGGAAAATCATCTGTCTCTGTCATTCTGTTTCTCAATTAAATAAATCTTAAAAAAATAAAAAGGACCAAGCTATAACAGCCATATTGCCACAATTCTAAAATTTGACACTGAAAAATTAGTGTTTTTTAAGTTTAAAATGTGCTAAGTATTTTTTACATTCTCTAACAGCTTCTGAGTTACTAAAAATGTCGCTCCCCCTCTTCGTGGGGGAACGACACTGAACCCTGCGCTGTTCTTTCGTCTGCTCGGCCCTCCCCGGGTTTGCTGCTGGTTCTTCCCGGGTTGGCTACTATCCCTTCCACCTCCGTGGAAGGGCAGTTCCCCCTGGCCACATTCCCCACTTCCGCAGGGGAGCGGCACACCGCCGGCCGGCTCTCTGGGGGCTGCACGGGTTCCCTTAGATGTTCCCCATAGATGTTCCTGGTGCATGCCGTCTCTCTCCTCCCCCATAGTCCTCCTCCGCCAATCCCAACTCGGCTGAGTACGCTGCTCTCCAATCAGGAGCAAGTCCTACAGTTAATTGGTTGAACTGGAGGCAGCTGTGCGGAAGCTGTTTACTTCTCTCCCAGCGCCATATTGTGGGAGAGCAGATGCATAGAATAAGTCCTAATTCGAGTAACTTAGTCTAGTCCGGATTGCTCCCCACAGATCCCCCTTTCTTTTTATTTTTTGGCGTTGATACGCGCCTGTCTTCGGTGTCCCGCGGCACACACTCTGCTGCACTTGCTAGAGTTGCCACAGGCTCTTACAAGTCCTATCAATCAGGAAAACCGAATCCGGGTCCTCTCTTCGCCATTGTGAGGAGGTTTTTAGGCGCTGATGCGTGCCTGTGTTCGGTGCCCTGCAGCGCACGCTCTGCTCTGCTAGAACTGCCTGCAGGTGTTTACAAAACCTATCAGGCAAACCGAATCCAAGCCTTCTCATTGCGGTATTGTGGGGAAGCTTTACTGATGTTAATTCGTGCCTGTCTTCGGTGACCTGCGGCTAGCCGCCCAGGTGCTCATCGCCTCACTAATCGGGCAGACCGAATCCAAGCCTTCTAATTGGCATGTTGAGGGGAGGCCTTATTTTTCTCTATTTCTCTATCTCCGGGCATTCCTACCTCTCCCATTTCACTTCTATCTTCCAGCATTCCCATTTCTCTTTTACTTCACTTCCAAACTTCTGTTTCTCTTATCCCTGCGGCTTTCCGGCACCTCGCCCCGCCGGCGGGTTCCCGGCTCTGCGCCGCTTCAGCCCGCGCGCCTCTCTGCGCGGCTTCCCGGCTTTGCGCAGTCCGCGGTCTCCACGCTTAACCCTTTCGCGTCTGAACCACGGCCTACGCCAGCGTTCCCTATCTATTCACGCCCCGTGCTCTCTCTGCACGCGGCGGCTTCCGCGAGTAACACAGCGTAGCTTGCGTCTCCGCCACTAGGATTCAATCTAAGTTCCCCGGGCTAGCCTGGCGAATTCAACCCAGCGTACGTCTCCGCCCCACGATCTGGCTTCCCGTCCTTTGCTCCCCGGGCTAATCAGACGGATCCCAATCTGGCTTACGTCTCAGCTTCTGGTTTTAACTTTTCGCCCCCTATTCCCGGGCTAACTTGAGAACCCCAAAGTGGCTTTCGTCTCCGCCTTGGCCTGCCCCCCGCGGCTTCAATTTCCCTAACATTTTTCTCTACCCGGTATGTTTCCCCAAGCTTTCTTCCAACGATACTCCTCCCTCATTTCTCCTGGCCTCTCCCCACAGTCCGCGTCCGAGTCTGTTTGTTCTAGCTTTCACTTTCGCTTTCGACCTTAGAGATTTCTCCCAGCTTCCCCCCGTAGTCCGAATCCGAGTCTATGCCTAGGCTTTCAATAGCTTCTTCCGGCTCCTTTTTCGTCCGGCTTTTCCCTAGGCTGTTTCGAGTCTATGCCTAGGCTTTCAATAGCTTCTTCCGGCTCCTTTTTCGTCCGGCTTTTCCCTAGGCTGTTTGCTAGTTTCTCTCTCCGGTATTTTCCCATTTCTTCCCGTTTCTTCCCTCCTAAGTTTGCTATCCGTCCTAGGTTTCCTATCCGAGCTAGGTTTCCTATCCGAGTCATTTCTTCCCTCCTAGGTTTCCTATCCGAGTCATTTCTTCCCTCCTAGGTTTCCTATCCGAGTCACGGCACCATTATGTCGCTCCCCCTCTTCGTGGGGGAACGACACTGAACCCTGCGCTGTTCTTTCGTCTGCTCGGCCCTCCCCGGGTTTGCTGCTGGTTCTTCCCGGGTTGGCTACTATCCCTTCCACCTCCGTGGAAGGGCAGTTCCCCCTGGCCACATTCCCCACTTCCGCAGGGGAGCGGCACACCGCCGGCCGGCTCTCTGGGGGCTGCACGGGTTCCCTTAGATGTTCCCCATAGATGTTCCTGGTGCATGCCGTCTCTCTCCTCCCCCATAGTCCTCCTCCGCCAATCCCAACTCGGCTGAGTACGCTGCTCTCCAATCAGGAGCAAGTCCTACAGTTAATTGGTTGAACTGGAGGCAGCTGTGCGGAAGCTGTTTACTTCTCTCCCAGCGCCATATTGTGGGAGAGCAGATGCATAGAATAAGTCCTAATTCGAGTAACTTAGTCTAGTCCGGATTGCTCCCCACAAAAAATATTTAATAAGCTACAAAACTCATCTTTAAAATACAACGGATAAATGGAAATTCTGTATTTCTCCAACCACTTAAACCATTTTAGTAAAAAGTTCAAAGCCTTTTTTGTTCCTTAGGGACATCCAGTTTCATAATTATTTCTGATGTTGCTCTAAATGGATCCTTAGTACGTCTCTCTTAATATGTCTCCTCGAGGAATCTTTTATTGTTCTTCTTTATGCAAACAGAAAATTCTATCTTTCTGGAAAGATGTGGAGGCATAATTTCCTCTGGGAGACCTAAACCAGGAATACAACTCTGCAAGCAGAATATGGGGTGAATTTCAGTTCTTGTTGCCTCCTTCAGCCTGGCCCCTTGGTGCAGCACACTAACCATACAGCCATAAAAGCAGCCCTGTATTGTTAGACTACTCACTGGGAAAGAGGAAGGACGGAAGATTAATTTATTTCTCTAGACCCATTCTTCAACCTCATATGCATGCAGGCTATCCTTACAGATTCAAGATTCATTTGAGAAACAGGCATTGGCCTCGCAAATAAGCTGCCAATTAGGACACCATGCGCCACACCTTAGTGCTTGAGTTCTACTCCTGCTTCCAGCTTTCTGCCAAGGCAGACCCTGGGGGAGGCATGATTCAAATGGTTAGGTCCCCACTACCCACACAGGAGACCTGGACTGAGTTCCCAGCTTTGACTCCCCCAAATGCCTGCAGTGACCAATCAGTGGATGGTACTTCTGTCTGATCTGTCCCTCTGCCTCAAAAAAAAAAAAAAAAAAAAAAAAAAAAAGATTTACTTGTAGGGAACCTTCCAATTTCTTTTATATTTATTTTTTATTTTTTTATTTAATAAATATAATTTCCAAAGTATAACTTTTGGATAATAGTGGCTTTTTCCCCCCATAACCACGTTCCCACCTGCAACCTTCCCATCTCCCACTCCCTCTCCCATCCCATTCTTCATCAAGATGCATTTTTGGCCGGCGCCGCGGCTCAGTAGGCTAATCCTCTGCCTGCAGCACCAGCACCCCGGGTTCTAGTCCCGGTTGCTCCTCTTTCAGTCCAGCTCTCTGCTGTGACCCGGGAAGGCAGTGGAGGATGGCCCAACTGCTTGGGCCCTGCACCCACATGGGAGACCAGGAGGAAGCACCTGGCTCCTGGCTTCGGATCAGCACAGCGCGCCGGCCACAACAAAGGCACCAGCCATAGGGGCCACTTGGGGGATGAACCAATGGAAAAAGGAAGACCTTTCTCTCTGTCTCTCTCTCACTGTTTAACTCTGCCTGTCTTAAAAAAAAAAAAAATTCATTCTCAATTATCTTTATATACAGAAGATCAACTTAGTATATACTAAGTAAAGATTTCAACAGTTTGCACCCACACAGAAACACAGAGTATAAAGTACTGTTTGAGTACTAGCTATATCATTAATTCACATAGTACAACACATGAAGGACTGACTCCTGTTGTTGATTTAACAATTGACACTCTTATTTATGACATCAGTAATCACCAAATGCTCTTGTCATCATGAGCTGCCAAGGCTATGGAAGCCTCTCGAGTTCGCCGACTCTGATCTTATTTAGACAAGGCCATAGTCAAAGTGGAAGTTCTCTCCTCCCATCAGAGAAAGGTACCTCCTTCTTTGATGGCCTGTTCTTTCTGCTGGGATCTCACAGAGAGCTTTCATTTAGGTCGTTTTTTTTTTTTTTTTTTTTGCACAGTGTCTTGGCTTTCCATGCCTGAAATACTCTCATGAGCTTTTTAGCCAGATCCAAGAGCCTTAAGGTCTGATTCTGAGGCCAGGGTGCTGTTTAGGACATCTGCCATCCTATGAGTCTGCTATCAGTTATTATTAGCAGACACCAGTCTTGTTTATGTGATCCCTTTGATCCTTAATCCTATTATTATGATCAATTATGAACTGAAACTGATCATTTTGACTGGTGAGATGGCATTGGTACATGCCACCTTGATGGGACTGAATTGCAATCCCCTGGCACGTTTCTAACTCTACCATTAGGGGTAAGTCTGAGTGAGCATGTGCCAAACTGTACATCTCCTCCCTCTCTTATATTATATTTAACAGGGATCACTTTTCAGTTAAATTTAAACACCTAAGAATAATTGTGTGTTAATTAAAGAGTTCAACCAATGGTATTAAGTAGAACAAAAAAAATACTAAAAGGTATAAAGTAGTAAGTTGTTCCTCGACAGTCAGGACAAGGGCTGATCAAGTCACTGTTTCTCACAGCGTCCATTTCACTTTAACAAGTTTCAGGTGCACAGTTAGTTGTTACCAATCAGGGAGAACATATGATATTTGTCCCTTTGGGACTGGCTTATTTCACTCAGCATGATGTGTTCCAGATTCCTCCATTTTGTTGCAAATGACCGGATTTCATTTTTTTTTTACTGCTGTGTAGTATTCTATAGAGTACATACATATCCCATAATTTCTTTATTCAGTCTACTGTTGATGGGCATTTAGGTCGATTCCATGTCTTAGCTATTGTGAATTGAGCTGCAATGAAAACTGAGGTGCAAATATCTCTTTTATTTGCCAATTTAATTTCCTTTGAGTAAATTCTAAGGAGTGAGGTGGTTGGGTTGAATGGTAGGGTTATATTTAAGTTTCTGAGAAATCTCCAAACTGACTTCCAAAGTGGCTTTACCAGTTTGCATTCCCACCAACAGTGGGTTAGTGTCCCTTTTTCCCCACATCCTCGCCAGCATCTGTTGTTGGTAGATTTCTGTATGTCAGCCATTCTAACGGGGGTGAGGTGAAACCTCATTGTGGTTTTGATTTGCATTTCCCTGATTACTAGTGATCCTGAACATTTTTTCATGTGTCTGTTGGCCATTTTGATGTCCTCTTTTGAAAAATGTCTATTGAGGTTCTTGGCTCGTCTCTTAAGTGGGTTGTTTTGTTGTTATGGAGTTTGATCTCTTTGTAGATTCTGGTTATTAATCCTTTATCTGTTGCATAGTTTGCAAATATTTTTTCCCATTCTGTCGGTTGCCTCTTCACTTTCCTGACTGTTTCTTTTGCAGTACAGAAACTTCTCAATTTGATGTAATCCAATTGTTAATTTTGGCTTTGACTGCCTCTGCCTCCATGGTCTTTTCCAATAAGGCTTTGCCTGTGCCTATACCTTGTGGGGTTTCTCTGATGTTCTTTAATAATTTGATGGTGTCAGGTCATAGATTTACATCTTTAATTCATGTTGAGTGGATTTTTGTGTAAGGCAGGGATCTTGCTTCACGCTTCTGCACATGGAAATCCAGTTTTCCCAGCACCATTTATTGAATAGACTGTCCTTGCTCCAGGAGTTGGTTTTGGATCCTTGATCAAATATAAGTTGGCTACAGATGTTTGAATTGATTTCTGGTGTTTCTATTCTGGGGAACCTTCCAATTTCATAGGGCATTAATCTATCCTCTCTTTCTCTTAATTTCTCCTTTTCTCCCAGTTCTCTTTTCTGCTTTAAACATGGTCAAGACTCACATTGTGGTATTATGTAGTTATCAAATTATTAAATTAAAAAGATACATACCAACACACTTAGTGTGATCTCTGCAAGAGTCCTCTGAGATTAGGAGATAGGTATTACCCTATTTCACAAGTGAATATATCTAATACCTAAGCCAAATGATTAGCCTCAATATTAACAGCTGGCACAAAGTCACAAAAAGAAACAACATCTGAATTTTTAAACTCCAGAAAAGTGCGAGTACTTAACACACCTAAAAATCAAGGTCTCACTACCTCTCCTCCCCCTACCAACTCAACCTTTCATCCTCATCACTTAATCAAAATTCTTTTAAGATCATTAAGACCACTCAACCAAATTGAAAGGCCACTTCTCACATATTTTTCTGAACCCAGCTACATTTGGCTCTTATAATCTTATTTTTATTTTTTAAAAAAGATTATTTATTTGAAAGGCAGAAGAGAGAGAGCGAGAGCGAGAGCAGAGCGAGAGCGATTGACTTTCCAGCTGCTGCTTCACTCCCCAAATGGTTTCAACAGTACATTCAGGGATAGGCCAAGGCAAAGCCAGGAGCCATCTTCTGTGGCATTCCTAGGCGCATTAGCAAGAATCTGGATCAGAAGTGGAGTTGCCAGGACTCAAAACTGCACTCCGATATGTGGGATGTTGATGTGTTGGCAACACAAGCGGTGGCTTAACATGTTGTGCCACGATGTTGGCCCCAATCCTTCTTTTAGATTATTCTCTTCCCTGATTTCTGTTGTGACTTTCTACACTTATTCATTCTTGGATGACAGATGGTTTGATGATAAAGCAAATATTGTTAATGACTTAAGTTTGAGAAATACTGACCATTGGGATAGCCATGTAGCTAGGCCCTCAGGCTCCCGATCAATTATTCAAATCTCATTTCTACCATTTACTAGCTAAGTAACCACGAAGAAATTAATTAAAACTCATTACATCTCGGTTTTCTAGTAGTGTAATAAAAAATCATCTACTTCCCAAGCTTACAATAATACAGATTTAAAGAGATAATCCACAACATATTCTTAGCTCAGTGCCTGGCATAACTGCCCAATAAATAGTAATAACTGCAATTATTCCTGATCTCTCTTAGACATCACATCTTATCAACTGGGCACTCAATCTGTAGTATATATAACTTTTTATATATGGATTCTCTGCACAAAATTTCTCTTGCCTTCTTACACACTTATCATTTTTACCTATTGGCATAAATCCAAAGATTACAAGATAATTTTTAATATTAATCCTTAGCACTAAGCACTTTGACAGTGGAAATCAAAAGCCATATTCCTCTGATTCACTGGGTCTTGCAAAATTAAAAACAATCTTTATTGTTTGTTGAAAAAAGCTAAAAATTAAAATTTGATACCAATGTATCTCACAATGAATACTGTATGAACACAAATTCTTTGAAGGCTATCTGTGACACTACTCTAATGGGCAAGGGAAAAAAAAACCTGCTATACTCTTTTGTTCCAGTAAGACATTCATGGGGCTGGTATTGTGGCATAATGGGTTTAAGCAGCTTCTTGTAATGCAGGCATCCCATATGATTCCGGCTTCTCCACTTCCAATCCAGTTTCCTGCTAATGTGCCTGGGAAAGCAGAGGAAGATGGCCCAAGTCCTTGGGCCCCTGCACTCATGTGAGAGACCTGGATGAAGCTCCTGGCTTCAGCCTGGCACAGCCCTAGCTGTTGCAGCCATGTGGGGAGTGGACCAGTGGATGGAAGATCTCTCTGTCTCTCCTTCTTTCCCTCTCTCTAACTCTGCCTTTCAATAAATAAAATGTCTTTATTAAAGAAAAATCATGAAAAGATATTCATTAGTTCAACTTAGCCATGGGTCTATTCTTCAGTATGCCCAACCTTCTTCATTCACCCTAGATATAATAAACTCCAGGTTTATATAAAATAATGAAGACACATTAACAGTTTAGTAAGGAGAACAAACTAATATCAGAACACAGAAATTAAGTACAAAATTGCTTGGTAGTTTGCTATGTACATAAAACCCAGTTGTGTTTTTTTTATAGTAGACTTGGTCCACAAATGTTGATTATATCCCATCCCCCCTTAATGCTGAACATCTAGCTGCAACCACATAGGTGAGCACATACCATTGACAGTAATAATTTTACTCCTATATTGTGTTCAGGCTCTCAGCATCTGCCAACCAGACAAAACTCTCCTATTAAACTAAATGATAAGCACTGTTTGATTGGATTTGCCAGCAAACACATGCAGGCACAGGCCCAACAATATGAATGGCATTCGGTTAATTTAGGGAAAAATGATGACTAGAAATGTAACTTGCAGAAATAAAAAACAGGTTTATAATTTACTAAAGTAATCCTCTCTATAGAATATTTTCATCCTCAAAATTGAGAACTTAAAATGTGACTCAGAAAACTAACCTATTAACTCTCAGACTTCTAAGCAACAATTAACAGACTGAGATAAGCTTTTATTGTGTTATCCTATTCCTAAGATGACAAGTCTGCTTTACTCGAAGTACCTTAGTCATAACTCAGACAAAACTTTCAGTTTCCTACACTGTAAGAGTACTATAACATTTTATCAATCCTTGGTTTTTACATATATGACATAAACAGCATCCAAAACACTTTATCCAATGGATTTTCAAATTGAAACAGTGTTGGGGGTGGGGAGGTACAGGGAGGAGGACTGTTCAGGGACAAAATATAACTGTCTAAGCCATTTTACCAGAAAGAAAGGTGCGGTGGAGAAGGGCGGAGATGGGGGCTGGAATGAGTCAAAACTTCAGGATTTTCAGCTATGAGCAAGACACTGAACCCAAGGACATTTACTCTACAGTATGAATGAGCCATGTTTAAGAAACAAAATCCAACATGTAAATGTAAACAGAGAGAAAGAAGGAAGAAGGGAGGGAAGAAAACTAACTCTTTAAGTATCCCAAGAAATACAGATGCCATTCCAAGACTATAAATATTACTTTTTCATCTGCAATATCAGCTGACTTCCTTACCATGTACTGAGCACAATAATAAGCCCTTTACATAACCTTTTAAAAGTCTATAGCAAGCCTTTGAGGAAAGTGCTACTTTACAAATGAGGGAACAGTCTACCAATATAGGCCAAATCCCACAATTTAAAAATTTTATCTGTGAAACTGTGAAGTTACCTATCTCTAAAGACTTAGCTGGCCTTTAAACACACACAAAAAATTAGCTTCTACCAAACTGCAACATTTTAACCTTTACACGCAACAATGTTCATACGCTGAAGTCAAGCTAAAGAAAAACTAATAGTGCTGTTTTCTTACTCAGTTACTATATTTATAAAGTTACAAGGAACAAGGAGGCAATTTGAGGGAGCTGAGCATTGCTTTTTGGGTAAGACAGGGGTTTTGACACCAGTAACTGCTGTGTGACCTTGGTCAAATTAATCTCTCAGATTTCATTTCCTTATCTATAAAATGTAGATAATAATAGCATCTCCCTCAGTAGGAATAATAAAAAGATAGTATATGTAAAAGGCTTATTACTGTGTTCAGCACATGGTTAAAGGTCAGCTTATGGAGGGAAGAGAGCCACACACGCAAGTTCAGCATACTAAATAAAAACAAAAACACAAAAGCCTTAAAAAGCCCATTTTCTGAAAATTCCATTACAGAAAATAAAGAGAATTACTACTTAACCGTATGCTAAAGATAAAACTCAAATTCAATCTCTAACTAAGGTTTCAGGGGTTCAAGGCATTTGTGGTGAGCCACAAAAGATGCTGCAATGCATCTGTGACACACACCTAAAAATGGCTCCAGTCAAAGCGGCATCTTAATTACCAGTATGTGAGATCCAATCTACTTTAAAAAAAAACCGCTGGAGTTGGGCCTGGTGGGCACTTAATACCACCCTTTGATTGTAGTCTGCAGGAGTAAGCTATCAAACACTTAAATCAGGGATCTTCCGACTCTTCTGGTGCATTCCAAATGAAAATCTTACAGCAGAGCCGCCTACTGTACAATCCCGAGTATCCTCCCGAGGTATGAATCTATGGACCTAAGCTGAAGAACGGCCAAGGCGGAAATCCGGGTAGCTTTGGC
Organism: Oryctolagus cuniculus; assembly: GCF_051225735.1. Taxonomy (NCBI): domain Eukaryota; kingdom Metazoa; phylum Chordata; class Mammalia; order Lagomorpha; family Leporidae; genus Oryctolagus; species Oryctolagus cuniculus. The sequence goes on from NC_142873.1 coordinate 27,487,278, forward strand.
AGCGAGCATTAACCATGCCCGACCCTCAGAAGATCTCAAGTCAAGTCAAAGCAAATATACGTCCCCTTGAAATAATCAGACGCACTCCCGGCCGTGCAAAGGAAGCAAGCCTCTACCACTGTCCCTTGGCTGCCCCCAGCCCCAGGTGCTTTTCTCTAGCCCTAAAGTGGGGCTTTTACCCAAACAATACTAGTGCTTTCTTAAAGACAGGAAGCAAGGACTGTGATTCACCACCCAACTGGAGGACGGAGCGGCCTGGAGCGCGAAAAGCCTACCCAAATCCACCTTTGGAGTTGGGCTGCACGGTCCCTAGCGGAGGTCCCGATTGCCCCCAAAAAGCCTCTCACCGAATCAGGTCTTTAAACCCGGACTCTCCCAGACACTGCTCACCACAGATCCTACCCTCGCTGCACACGCAGTCCGCCAAGGCCCAGGGTGAGCCCTGGAGCTGTTTGGTGGTGGTGGGGACCTCTTTTCCCACACTAGAAAAAAAAAAAAGACCGCGCGCCGACCAATCCGGCGGGATGGAAACTCCCCTAGCTTACCCAGCAACGCGTGCAATCCCCTCTCGGGGCCTGAGCTGGGGGCTGGGGAAGAAGACCCGCTGGCCCGGAACTCCCGCTGCAGACCACATGGGGCGGATCTGACTTCGGTTTCCCGCTCCCCCAGACACAGAGATGACGGGAGCCAAGCAACAGGGAGACGGCTGAGCCCGAGGCCCTCTGCCTCCAGGTACCGGATCGGGATCCGCTCCCACATCCCAGGCCACCCCACGCTGGCCCTCCCGATGGGGGCCTCCTTGATCACGGCCCTGACGCCCTAGCCTTCCTTACCGGCCAGGGTTGAGTGTCAAGTTTGCGCACTTCGCAGATCCAGGCGAACTCTGACCAAGGGAAGGGGGAGGGGAAATGGGGGCTACCGGGGTGGCGGCGAAGGCGACCCGACTACGAAAGCCGAAGCTGCGGATGGACAAACCGCCAAAGCACTTTCGCTGCCTTCCCGAGAGGGCGAGAGCGAGCGAGAAAAAGAAGCAAGATGGCGGCTAGCCAGCCCTTACGTAATGCGTCATGACGCCGCGCACGTACGGCAAATCCCCGCAGGCCCGCCCCCCGGCGCAAAGACGGCGGGATCACGTGATGTTTCCGTGGCGGCCCGACCCCGGCTGTGGGAGACGTCGCCCCCTGCTGGATGGAGGGATTTCCTTCAATCAGAGTTGTTCCGGGTTGAGCTTTAACCTGGTGCGTTCCCAGGAGCTCTCGAGTTTAGGTTGGTTTTCTTCCGAGAAAGCAGCCGCTTCTGTATCTGGCGGGAGACCACGTAGATTGGTTCAGCCGACCGCTTGGCAGAGTGTTCTCCGCGAAGCAGGGGTTGGGCTGAGCGGGCTTGGTGTGAAGTTATCTAGCAGGACTTGCCGGCTCGGCTGAGAGCACTCTCGGAGTTTGTGATTATGGATGTTAAAATCAGCCATTCAGTTTATGTATTTCTCCAGCAGTGTTCAGCCCCCGCGCAGCCACAGATAAGGTAGATGGTAGCCTTCACCTGTTCTGGGTTTTACCAGAAAGCAATCATGATAATACTGTGTCTGAACATGTGATGAATGCGTTAACAAATGGTAGGTTTTGTCCTCTTTATGCACGGATTCCATGCCACCTACCCTGGTCCAAGCTGTCTTCCCCACCAGAAAGGAATGGTCACTGTAGCACTATTAGAATCATCAAAAACAAAACAAAACCAGAGAGGAATCACAGGCACCCTCCTCCCAGTAGTTTCGGTGATCATCTGAAATGGAAAAGCCTAGCTGACTGATATGGAGTCATTACCAGGGAAAGGCCGGTTGTCCCCAAGAGGACAGAGAATTTCTTGGGCGAATTTCCCACCTTTTTAGGATCCGGTGTAGAGTGACCTGGTCTCAGAAGTATTTCTCTTGAGCAATGTAGAATACCTTTAGCAGTCAAATGAGCTGACATTAACCAAGGTCATGAAACTGACACATACAAGCAGAATCTTAGCTTATTAATTTCCAAGCGCTAAAACGTTCTTACAGCTGCAGAGTTCATGCATTTTCTGTGTAGCCAGATCCACTCAGGAAACCACGGGTGTTACTCAGTGGTCGCTTGCTGAGCACAGATTCAGACAAGGGGAGTTGTACCTAGCCCTAGACTTTTCTGAATCATCCACTTCCCCAAAGGATGATTTTGTGCTGAAGGTGGAAGTGCATACTCAATTTACAGTGGTTGCAGATTTCTACATTGATCTCCAATATAGTGGGGACATCCTGTTGTGCTGTTTATTGATTTGTGCTAGCTCTTGGCCTGGCAGCATTTGGATGGCCACTGGTCCTGAAGTGCCCCCTGCATGTTCCTTTCACTGTTTCCATGACTACCCAAAGCTCTTAGCAATATTCTTTCAATAAAAATCAAGTTACAAGTAAATCAGGCCATTTTGTGTTTTAAAGGTGATTTTTCTTACTTCTGCTCTTACCCATTGTATGTGATCTTGAAGTTTAGCCCTCAGAGAGCAGTCTTAGATTCTTTATTTCCAATTTCTCGGGAGGAAAATCTGGCTGAAATCTCCATATATCAGTACAATGTCTGAAACTAAGCAATTGTCCTTTAAAATTTACTTTGTCTTGGATTCTTTGCATCAGTGTAAAGTCTCATAACAAAAATGTTTCTATGACAGATTGGAAGGAAAGTTGTCATTTAATTTCCAGTAGTACTTGTTACATAGAGTAATATTATCAAGTTGCCAACTGCCAGGCAAACTCATTTCTTACTGAAAAAAAAAATGATTCTCCAAACAAAATAGCTTTTTTTCCTTGTGACTGCTCAAACTTATTTGCTATTGCTCTTCTTGGGCTTGAGTCCATAAATGAAGACTTATGGGATGGTAGGTTATAAATAAAAGAATCAATAAAGTATCATTCCTTATTAGTAGTAATGTTTCTTACATGTTTAAGTGCATATGAAAATGCTGGTTTCTTTTCAGCAATGATCCAACAAATAACATTTAGTAAAACTGAAACATAATAAGCCCCAAGTGATGAAACTATAATACCCAAATATTGTGTGAGAATGTAACTTCATTTTAAAATCATCAACAGATAATGTAAATATTGTAATAAAGATAAGAAGAAATATTGAGAGTGCTTCAAAAACTTACCTTTTGCCAATTTGTATATACTAAGAGTATTATAAAATACAATTATGTTATATATAAAATTTTAAATTATGTATAAAGTAGGAGAGTTTTATTTACCTAGCTATAAATAATTGGCTCAGCAAACACTTTTTCTTTTTGAAAGAGTCAGTGATATAGAGATAGAGATAGAGAGAGGGAGAGAGAGAGGGAGCTTCCATCCACTGGTTCACTTCCCAAGTGGCTACAACAGCCAGGGCTGAGGCAGGCTGAAGCCAGGAGCCTAGAACTCCAACCAGGTCTCCTACCTGGGTGGCAGGGGCCCAAGTACTCGGGCTATTGGCTGCTGCCTTCCCAAGCACATTAGCAGGGAACTGGATTGGAAATACAGCAGCTGGGAGTTGAGTCAGTGCTCATAGGGGACTCTGGCATTTCAGGCACTGGCTTGACCCATTGTGCCATAAGACTGGCCCTAGCTCTTAAAAAAATTGAATAAAAGGTACATTTTGGTTAAAAGTGTTATTCATCTTTCATGTCCTTAGTTAGTAAAGTCTGGGCTAACTGGGATTTACTGTCCACCCACAATTTTCCCAGAATTTCTTAGCTGAGAGCAGAAACTGTTCTAGGAGCTGTGAGTCCCGAGTCGGGAGAGCATGACGCTGCTAATGAGCAGATGACAATATCTGGGATATTTAGTCACTCCAAGAGCTGGAGGCAGAAGAGAGGCAAAGAGGGAGAAGGTGGAGAAAATGAAGTGCTGGCTCACAGCTGTGCTGTACTTAGGCTGTAAGTTCACCAGAGTTAGGTGAGTGAAGTGAAGGTGTGAGTGAGTGAAGGTACAAGTCATAGCTCGGGAGGAGAACAGGGCAGAGAGAAAGCAGTTGGGTCCAGCACATGGAGAGCAGATAATAATACTTTAAAAACATTTATGTATTTTTAGAGCCAGTGCTATGGTGTAGTAGGCTGTCTAGTAATTAAGAGAAATAAGGTTGATAATAATTTCTTCTTTAGCCCTGGGACTAGGTAGTTTGAGTAATTTCTGATGGAAGAGAAAATTTTTTATGTGACAAAGTAACCAGTGGGACCTGACTAGTTCGGGCTTTTTTGTTTGTTTCTTTGTAATCTTCATGCCTCTTTCTGCTGGAGTTAATTAAGTGGTTATTCCAGAAATATTTCTTTGACTTGCTGAGAGCCTGAGTGTGATAATTGCTTCAAATGGGAATTAGAACAATACTCTATGGACTGGACCACAGTTAACTCTGTAGAGCTCAGTCTTGTTAGCAATGAGAGAGAAGGTGAACACTGATTGAAGGAGAATTGAGAAAAGGTTTCTCAAAGTGTTTAACAGACCAGGTAAATTGCAGGTAAATTGCAGTGAAATGAAATGGGCAGGTGCTGTGGCGTAATGGATAAAGCTGACGCCTGTGGTGCTGGCATCCCATATGGGAGACATTTTGAGTCCAGCTGCTCCATTTCCAATCCAACTCTCTGCTTGGTCTGGGAAAGCAGTAGAAGATGGCCCTGTACCCTCATGAGAGATTCGGAATAGGTTTCTGGCCCTTGGCTTTGGATCAGCACAGCTCCAGCCATTGCGGCCATCTGGGGAGTAGACCAGTGGATGGATGACCTCTCTCTCCCTGCCTCTGCCTCTCTGTAGCTCTGCCTTTCAAATAAATAAATAAAATCTTTTAAAAACAATTCTTCATCCCCAAATTCAATATTACCTATGGAAAACTTTTAATTGAAAAGTCTCAATCACTACATTTATTAACAAGATAGCGCCACCTATTGGGTTATAGGTGCCCAGACCCAACCTTGTGCAGATGCTGGTAGAGCGACCATTCCAGCTTGCATAGGACGATCCTGTTTATTCTATTTTTAGTTATTTGAAAAGCAAAGAGAGACAGACAGACAGATATAGAGATCTTCTATCCATTGATATTCCTCTCTAGAGGGCCAGGCCAAAGCCAGGAACCTAGAACTCATTCCAGGTGTCCCACATGGGTAGTACCTAAGTACTTGACCTGTCACCTGCTGCCTCCCAGGATGTGCATTAACAGGAAGCTGGAGTTGAAGTGGAGCCAAGAGTCAAACCCAGGCACTCTCCTATGGGATGCAGGTCTTCCCAGAGGCATTTTAACTGATGTGCCAAATGCTTGCCCCTAGTTTTTAGAACAGAAGTTCCTGTAACCCAAAAAACGTGTCAGTCCAGGACAAAATGGAACAGTTGATCACCCTATGGTGATTACAATGGAATGTGAATATGGGTTTTGTTTCCAAACTTCTTTAACATTAAAATATCCTCTAACTTTATTATCTACTTAAGAAGATGCTCTTACTGAAGACTCCTAAAAGCAACTGAGCCTCATAAGATTACAAGAGAAAGTCTTAGTAATCCTGAGGGGTTAGCCAGACTGCAGAGAGCTGAGAAGTTAGATTTAAAGAGCTGCCTGGCAGCAAATAAATGTGGCTGGTGTGCTTTTCTCCTGGCTATTATTGCTGCATTAAGTCCTACTTTGGTCATAGCTGCCAACTAGTGAATGTTTACTGGGGACCTGTACTGTGCTAAATCCTTTGCATAAATTTTACTCAGTAATTTATAATACAGATTATAACACTTGGGCTCAAAGAGACAAAGTGATTTGACTTGAACTCACAGTGGAAATGGATTTCAGAGTTGGTGTTCAAGTAAGGCTGTTGCTGTCCATCCACTTCACTCCCACCTCCCAATTTCCATGGTTGGTTGGAAGACTGCACACTCTATGGTTGGTTGGAAGACTGAACACTCTCTCTGACCCTTCACTCAAGGGTCAAAAAACAAACCAAAAATAAGCAAACACTTTCATAGGAAATCCAGAATAATATGTGACCAAATCTTTGCACTTTAGCCAGCTTGACACATAAAATTAACCATGCAGGTGATAAATTCTCTAATAAGCAAATCAAAAAATATCAGGTGAACCAAAAGAAGAGCACCTATTGCAGATTTGCAGTGATGGGGCTAAGAAGGGAAGATGAGCCCTGAGAGTTTCTAGAAATTCGGTACATGGATGATTGTGTGTTATGACTGTGTGTGTCTGTGTGTGTGCAGACACGGCAGGATGTGGTGCAATGGGAAAGGAAGGCAGTTGGTTTGCATCTAGAACATTCTAGAGAATGTTCTAAATTCCAGGCAGAAGGAACGTTGTGTGGAAAGAGCCCAGAAGCCAGAGAGCATGATTTGTTTGAGGATTTTTAACGGATCTCAGTAGCTCTCTTGGAAAATGAAAGAGGAGCTGGTATTGTGGGAACAGTGAGTTAAGCTGTCACCTGTGATGCTGGCATCCCATATGAGCACCAGTTCAAGTCCTGACTGCTCCACTTCAATCCAGCTCCCTGCTAATGAGTCTGTAAAAGCAGTGGAAGATTGTGTAACTGCTTGGGCCCTGCCACCCGGGTGGAGTTCCAGGCTCCTGACTTTGGCCACGACCAACCCTGGCCATTGTGGCCATTTGGGAGTGAACCAGCAGATGGAAGATAACTCTTTAAAAAAGTGAAAGAAAACAGATAAAAGGGGAGCACAAAGACAAAATTTCAGAAGTGATCAGTAACAAGATTACAAAGAGTCTGATAAACCAAGTTTGTGTATTTTATCGTGGGGGGAATCGGAGCCTCCCATCAGGTTGAAGGTAGGATATTACATGGTGTATGTTACGTTTGTGAATTACATTGATAGGACATAGAAAATACAGCATAACATGTATTATTCATCAGTCACATTGTCTTCCAACAAATGTGAATTGAGTATGAATTATATACTAGGTGCAAGTTATGTGCTAGCTGCTAGAGGTATAAGCGGTTAGTGTTTGGAGCGTTTATTTGGCCATTGTTAAGAATGGTTTGTGTGGACACAGGAGCGAGCAGCTATGCTAGGAGGCTGTGCTGATAACTCAAGGACTGACTACTCACAGGGCAGGTTGAATCTCTCAGCTAGGATAGAGAAAAGTAGGCAGAACCAAGTTTCCTCAAATTATTTGTGTTTCCACAGAAAGTTCATCATTATCGTCTTAAAAACTGGGGACTTATTCCTGCAGTGGGAGAATTTCAGAAGGCAAGTTTTCTAAAACTCTTTGTGGCCATCAATTTAAATGTTATTCACAAATTAGTAAGTAGAACTTGACTGGCACATGTGTCTTTATCATACAGAGGGTGGTTATCAATCTGAGAAATAAGTGTTCTGTGTCTCGGTGAAAGAACCATCAAATGTGTCACATGCACGGCTGTTTGGCCGGTTCCTTGGGGTGCTGGCTGAAGATGACCCTCAGGTCTGAACCCTCTTTGGAGGCGGCCTCAGCCAAAGAGGACCGCCTGGCCCAACGACCCGCTGCCTCCCAAGGGCATGTACTGATCACTGCTGTGCGCTGGGCAAGTCTGTCTGTTTGCCTCACTCCAGGACCGTTCCAAAGTGACCTGTCAGTTTCGGAGCTCCACACAGAGCTGGCTGAGGCCTTCCTTGGGACTGCATCATAGGGTTGACTTCTCAGTCTAATTCTGCGTCTTTCTATTGCTTTCCACTGGGGTTGACTCTCCCCATTTGCTCAAACCAGAAATCTGGGAAATACCCGTGTCTCTGGAACATCCTCCTTATCCAATTGATCACCAAGCCTTTGTTTGTTTTCCCTTATTCTGATGGCCACCATTGTCATCCCAGGTACCACTGGCATTCACCTTAGTAAACTCTTAGGGTGGCTGCTAATTTGCCTTCCTGTCTTAAACTTTGTCAGAGTGCCTTACTGTTTTTGTAATTTTTTTAAATGTTTAATGGATTTGAGGTGTATTTGACATATAGTATGCTGCATATATTTAAAATATTCAAGTTGGATAATCTTGATATATGTGTACACCTCTGAAACTAATGCTGCAATCAAGATGAGAAATGTATCCCATCTAAATGTGTTTTTTAAATTATAAAACCCATGGTAGTTAGATGTATACACATGCAATATAAGAAGTGAAGGCAGAAAATTCTCTCCACCCTCCCTTTTTAAAAAATCAAATCTAGGGGCCAGCGCTGTGAAACCACGGGTTAAAGCCCTAGCCTGAAGCACAGTCATCCAATATGGGTGCCGGTTCTAGTCCCAGCTGCTCCTCTTCCGGTCCAGCTCTCTGCTATAGCCTGGGAAAGCAGTAGAAGGTGGCCCAAGTCCTTGGGCCCCTGCACCTGTGTGGGAGACCCGGGAGAAGCTCCTGGCTCATGGCTTCGGATTGGTGCAGCTCCAGCTGTTGCAGCCATCTGGAGAGTGAACCAGTGGATGGCAGACCTCTCTGTCTCTATCTCTCTGTGTAACTTCGTCTTTCAAATAAATAAATAAATCTTTTAAAAAATCAAATTTAAGCAAGTTTATTCCATGTCTTAAAATTCCTTTCATTACTTTAGTTGCCTTGTTGCCTTTGAATAAAGACAAAAATATTTGCTTTGAGCAGGGGTAGGGAATTTTTTTTTTTCCAAGAGCTGTTTGTATATTTATAGCATCATTCACGGACCATACAAAATCATCAATTTAAAAATTATCCTGCGGCCGGCTCTGTGGCATAGCGGGTAAAACTGCCGCCTGCCGTGCCGGCATTCCTTATGGGTGCTGGTTCGAGTCCTGGCTGCTCCACTTCCGATCCAGCTCTCTACTATGGCCTGGGAAAGCAGTGGAAGATGGCCCAAGTTCTTGGGCCCCTGTACCTTCGTGGGAGAGGAGGCTCCTGGCTCCTGGCTTCAGATCGGCACATCTCCAGCCATTGCGGCCAACTAAGGAGTGACCCAGCGGATGGAAGACCTCTCTCTCTCTCTCTCTCTGTGTGTGACTCTGACTTTCAAATAAATAAAATAAATCTTTTTAAAAAATTAGCCTGCTATAGATTTATTGAATTTGAGTGCTGCCTGCAGTTGCCTTGGCAGAGCCAGACCGCACATTCACAGCCTGGCTGCACAGTACCCACTCCTGACTTAGAGGCTTGGTCTGTTCTCCACCCGCCTTCCTGGTTTCCTCTGTCCTGGCTTTCTATTTTCCAGCCAGGCAGGGCTGTACTTTAGAAGCATGTTACATGATGCCTTGCCTCTAGTGCCTCAGGACCTTTGCTGGTGCCCAATCCTCTGCCATTATGGTCTTTTCCAATCTGCTTTTTTCAAGAATATTCCAATCTAATATTTCTATACTGTGAACATTCTTAATAATGCTAATTAAAGGGCTGGTGCTGTGTCTCAGTGGAGTAAAGCCCCAGCCTGCAGTGCCAGCATCTCATAGGGATGCTGGTTAAATTCTTGGCTGCTCCACTTCTGATTCAGCTCCCTGCTAACGCAACTAGGAAAGTAGTAGAGGATGGCCCAAATGCTTGGACCCCTACACCTTGTAGGAGACCCAGAGGAAGCTCCTTGCTTCAGCCTGGCTCAGTCCTATTGTGGCCATTTAGGGAGTGAACCACTGGATGGAAGATCTCCCCCCCCCCCCCCGCCCCTTTCTCTTTCCATGTACTCTGCCTTTCAAATAAATAAATCTTGGGCAGGCGCTGCGGCTCACTAGGCTAATCCTCCACCTGTGGTGCGAGTACCCCGGGTTCTAGTCCCGGTTGGGGCGCCGGTCCTGTCCCGGTTGCTCCTCTTCCAGTCCAGCTCTCTGCTATGGCCCGGGAAAAAGTGGAGGATGGCCCAAGTGCTTGGGCCCTGCACCCAAATGGGAGACAAGGAGGAAGCTCCTGGCTCCTGGCTTTGGCTCGGCGCAGTGCCAGCCGTAGCGGCCATTTGGGGGGTGAACCAACGGAAGGAAGACCTTTCTCTCTGTCTCTCTCTCTCACTGTCTAACTCTGCCTGTCAAAAACAAACAAAAATCAAATAAATAAATCTTTTAAAAATATTTGATTTTTGTGGCTATTGTGAGTGGAATTTCTTTCTTGATCTTTTCTTTCATTTTCTTCTTTCTTTCTTTTTAAAGATGCATTCATGTTAAAAAGATAAAGATTCATCCATTTATTTGAGAAGCAGAGTTTCAGAGAGAGAGAGGGAGAGACAGAGAGAGGTCTTCCATTTGCTGGTTCACTCCTCACGTGGCTGCAATGGTGGGAGCTGTGCTGATCCGAAGCCAGGAGATAGGAGCGTCTTCTGGGTCTCCCACGTGGTGCAGGGGTTCAAGCATTTGGACCATCTTCTGCTGCTTTCCCAGGCCATTAGCAGAGGACTGGATCAGAAGTGGAGCAGCTGGGGACATGAACTGAAGACCATATGGGATGCTGGTGCTGCAGGTGGAGGCTTAACCTACTATGCCATAGCACCGGCCCCCAATGAATAAAGTTTTTTTTTAAAAAATTGCTAATGAATAATTGTTGAGTGCTTATTTTCTCTCATGTTCTGTGCTTCTAACTCTCATATTATTATTGCCCTTATTTTTCAGATGATAAAATTTTTCTTCTCCCCAAATCATGTAGCCAGAGAGTAAAGTTGCTGAGTTTAGAAAGAGTCAGCAAGTAGTTTTAGTCAAGCTCCCTTGAGTTCTTTACTTGAATAGATCTGACCTTGGGCTTCCTTCTGTATCTCCTAAAATCCAGTTTAAGCAAGAATCCTGCTAAGTCAGTTTAGAGAAGAACCTCCCGCCCCTAGTACCTTACCAGCCTCCGTACCATATTGCCCTGGCCTGTCTTTAGCAATACAGTCATCCTGTCAAGCTGATTTAGCCCAAAACTTCCTTAACCTCGAAGTTCCCTTTCAGTAATTTTCCATCCACAACTCCCACCCTGCTTCCTGGTTATAAATCTTCTCTTGTCCTTACTGGAGTTGGCTGAGTCCAGGCTTTCCCACACAGCAGGAACCCATTGCAGTGGTTACTATACAATCGCCAAGGACTCCTCCAAACAAAGTGTATCTTTACCATCTTTAACAAGTGTCACAATAATTTTCTCTTGTTTTTTTTTTTTTTTTGAAGATTTATTTATTTACTTATTTATTTGAAAGTCAAAGTTACACAGAGAGAAAAGGAGAGGCAGAGAGAGAGAGAGAGAGAGAGGTCTTCCAACCGCTGGTTCACTCCCCAGTTGGCCGCAATGGCCAGAGCTGTGCTGATCTGAAGCCAGGAGCCAGGAGCTTCTTTTAGGTCTCCCATGTGGGTGCAGGGGCCAGGTGCTTCCTCCTGGTCTCCCATGCGGGTGCAGGGCTCAAGCACCTGGGCCATCCTCCACTGCCCTCCTGGGCCACAGCAGAGAGCTGGACTGGAAGAGAAGCAGCCGGGACAGAATCCAGCGCCCATATGGGATGCCGGCACCACAGGCGGAGGATTAACCAAGTAAGTCATGGCACCGGCCCCTCTCTCTTTTTTTCTTTTTTAAATTTATTAATTTATTTGAAAGTCAGAGTTACACAGAGAGAGGAAAGGCAGAGAGAGAGAGAGGTCTTCCATCTGCTGGTTCACTCCCCTGTTGGCCACAACGGCTGGAGCTGCACCAATTCAAAACCAGGAGCCAGGAGCTTCTTCTAGGTCTCACACCCAGGTGCAGGGGCCCAAGGACTTGAGCTGTCTTCCACTGCTTTCCCAGGCCATAGCAGAGAGCTGGATGGGAAGAGGAGCAGCCAGGACTTGAACTGGCACCCATATGGGATGCTGGCACTTCAGGCCAGGGCGTTAACCTACTGCGCCACAGCGTTGCCCCCCCCCCCCCCAATTTTCTTTTTAACAGAATAAGTTACTTTATTGCTTACAGACTCCTGGGTAATATTCCAGTTTTCCTTTGTAATTCTCACTGCTCTCACTTTTAAACGTCTGTCTTCCCCATAAAACTAGAAGCTGTATGAAGACAGAGACTGTGTGTGATCACACTTATATCAGGCCTAGTGCCTAGCAAACCCATATTATAAAAATTCTTGAGTGGCTATGAAATGAATAGCAACTTCCATTGCATTTATGTGTTTGGTAGGTTAGCAGCAATAGCATGGGTTCTGGAGTCAGACGAGACATACGAATCACAACTCAGCTACTATAACCTTTATCTTTTCTTTAGCCTCTGAGCCTCCTTTCTTCTCCTGTGCAGTACAGATAATAATATATTGCTCTCTTACAGAATTGTTCTGAGCAATGAATAAGATGATGTTGGCAAAGTTCCCAGCATAGGATAAGACACATCTTTTTGTTTTTCCAGTACTGAATATGAAGTATTTGTAGGCAGATATCAAACCTTGCAGTCTGGTCAGGCATATGTAAAATATATGGTACACAGTCAAGAGAGGTAGTTACTACTGATCAAAGATAAACTTAGGCATGTGAAAAGCTGTTGGATTTTTTTAAAAAAACTAAGGAAATCTGAAGTTCTCCCTATAATTTAAAATTTTATTTGAGGGGTAAAGATTCAGAGAGAAAGAGACATAGATTGAGAGAGCAAGCAAGGAGACCCCCACCTTTCTGCTGGTTCACTCCTCAGATACCCACAATGAACAGGACTAGCTGCGCAAAGCCAGGAGCTGGGACCTCAGTCCAGGTCACCCATGTGGGTGGCAAGGAGTCAGTTACTTGAGCCATCACCTGTTTCCCAGGTTCTACTGGAATTGGGAACCAGAGCTAGGAACTGAACCCAGGTACTTGAATAGAAGGATGTAGTTTTTTTTTTTTTTTAATTTCAGTTTATTTGAAAGGCAGAGAGACAGAGAGACAGAGATCTTTCATCCACTGGTTCCCCTCTGCCAAATGCCCACAATAGCCAGGGCTGCACCAGGCTGAAGCCAAGATCCAGGAATTCCATCTGGGTCTCCTATGGGGGTGGCAGGAACCCAAGCACTTGAGCTATCATCTGCTATTTCTCAAGGTGTGCATTGGAAGTAGAAGAGTCAAGACTAGAACCAGGCACTGCAATATGTGATGTGGGTGTCACAGTGACAAACTTCATTGCTGTCCCAGGATGCAGTCTCTTAACTGGTAGACCAAATGCCCACTCTTAAAGAGTTTATTTTTAATATTATTAAGGTTTTTTTGGACATTCACCAAATCACGAGTTGGGCATTCCCAGATCATAGGCACGTCAGTGCTCCTCTCAGGAGATGTGAAGGGAAAACTTTCATCAGGTATTCTCACAAGCAAGACAAAGAAAATAGTTGATTGGATAAGATGGAAAATCCCTAGGTAGATGTTAGTTGTCAGTTATGGATTGATAAAGTCTCCAGTTAGTGGTTGGTTAGTACTTTCTATTGTGTTAAGTTCAATTTTTGTTACATTGTTTACACTGAGTTGAGTTTAGTTTGCTTGTGTAGGAACACAAGGTAATGGAGCTTTCTTTGCTAATTTAAAAAAAATCATTATGTTTGTTTGCAAGGCAGGAGAGGGAGAAACAGAGAGAGAGTGTGTGTGCTGGTTCACTCCCCAAATGGCCACAATAGCTAAGTATGGACCAGGCTGAAGCCAAGAGCCATGAACTCCATCCTCGTCTCCCATACAGGTGGCTGGGCCCCAAGTGCTTGTGGGCCATCATCTGCTACCTTCCCAGGGAAATTAGCAGGAAGGGGGCGGAGCAGCTGGAACTCCAACTGGCACTGTGATAACAGTATATTGACATCAAAAGCAGTGATATAACCCGCTGCACCACAGTGGTAGCCCTCTCCGCTAACTATTTTAACAGCAAAATTGAAAGCCAGTAGATATTTCTGAGGGACTGGAGTTTAGGATTTCAGTTTCCTTACTTTACAAGTCAAGGGGTAAAGGCAAAGTTTTCTTACCACCTTTTCTCAGCTTAGTCATTTTGTTCCTGAAGTGAGGCAATGCAGATCAGCTCCAAGCCCACATCTATCTAGGCCAGATGATGGAAGATGAAAGATAGTTAGAAGATATATAGAGGGGCCAGCGCTGTGGCTCACTTGGTTAATCCTCCGCCTGCGGTGCCGGCATCCCATATGGGTGCCGGTTCTAGTCCCGGTTGCTTCTCTTCCAGTCCAGCTCTCTGCTGTGGCCCGGGAGGGCAGAGGAGGATGGCCCAAATGCTTGGGCGCCTGCACCCGCATGGGAGACCAGGAAAAGCACCTGGCTCCTGGCTTCGGATTGGCGTAGCTCCGGCCATAGTGGCCATTTGAGGGGTGAACCAATGGAAGGAAGACCTTTCTCTCTGTCTCTCTCTCTCTCACTTTCTAACTCTGTCAAATTAAAAAAAAAAAAAAAAGAAGAAGAAGAAGATATATAGACCCCACAGATCTTGGGTGTAGTCAGAGCTCATGGAGCTGCTAATTTTCAGGTTTTGATTCATTTATTTATTCTTTCACCAAACATTTATATAAAACTGCTCTACGAAGAGGGCTGCTCTGGGCACCCTGGCAGTGATTCTTACACGCTGTTGGCATTGAGACAGGAAGAGCACCCAAGGAACCGTGACGATTATAGATTCTGAAACCAGCACTGTGGCAGAGTGCATTAATCTGTCACCTGTAATAAATACTGGCACCCCATGTCTGAGCACTGGCTGCTCTGCTTCTCATCCAACTACCTGCTAATGTACCTGGGAAAGCAGCAGAAGATGGCCCAAGTGCTTGTGCCCCTTGCACCGATGATGGATGGAGTTCCAGGCTCCTGGCTTCAGCCTAGCACAGAGGATGGACGTTCTCTTTCTCTATCTCTCCATCTATTTCTGTCACTCTGCCTTTCAAATAAATAAAATAAATCTTAAAGAAAAGATGACAGATTCTTGGATCTTACTCTTTGGCGATTCTAGTGAAATTCAGGAATGATACTGAGAACTTCTGTTTATAAAAAAAAACTCATCATGTGATTCTGATGCGCTATTCTTGGGGAGCAAACATACTGAAGACACTGTTCCCATTCACTAAGATGACTGGGAGAGGAATACGTATCGCTTCCAAGGAAAACTGAGCCAAGGCATATTGGTTTTTAGTTTGTTGGTTTTGTTTTGTTTTGGGGTAATGCAAATTATTTGCCCATATCATTCCACCTGAAAAAGAGAGCCCAAGGTTTTGTAAAGAGGGTCAAGTGACACTGTTTTATTCATGTTACTGTATGAGAAATAAGGTGTGCTGGTTGAAAAATATGTGGCTTGGTAGAATACTATATATAAGCTGGTGTATAATTAGAAGCATGCATGATGATAGAAATTGTACCTAGGCCTGGGAATTCCAGGATAGGAAAGGGTGATATAGGATTGTTTGGAGACATGTGAAATTTAAAGTAGACTATTCATGCAGAAGAATAAATACTTCATTGATGAGGCCTGTGTTGTGGCATAGCAAGTAAAGCTACTGCCTGTGATGCTGGCATCCCATATGGGTGCTGGTTCAAATCCTGGTTGCTCCCCTTTCATTTCAGCTCCCTGCTAAAAATAAAGATGATCCAAATGTTTGGACCTCTGCACCCACATGTGAGACACAGATGAAGTTTCTGGCTCCTGGCTTCAGTCTAGCCCACCCTGGCTGTTGTGGCCATTTGTGGCATGAATCCATGGATAGAATCTCTCTCTCTCTCTCTCTCTGGCTGTTTATCTTTCTCTGTAACTCTGCCTTTCAAATAAATAAAGTAAATATTTAGAAAGAAGCGCTTCACATGTGTAATTTGTAAGTACTATCAAGACCCTTATTATCACTCATCCTGTGGACAGTCCTCCTGCTCTCCTGAAAGTTGAGAATGGTGGTGAAGTAGGAATGCTAGGCTCCACTCACATAAACACACATTCAGTATGAAAGCTGAATACACATGTACAGATTTGGGATAGCAAGAAATATACTAAGTGCAGAGCGAAAGGATGAAAAAGGAAAAGCTTTGCTCCCACTCAGTAGCAGAATGTGGAATAATGCATATCTATTGCATCTTCCATAATCAGGAATTCATTAGTTGCCATGTTAGAAAATTTTAGTTCTAACACTAAATCAAATCTGCACATACTGAGTTACTTGTGTGTGCAGAAGGATCTTTCTAAGCTTTCCAAAGGAAATACAACACTAATATTTGGGGCCAGAATGTGGTATAGCAGGTAAAGCCAGTTCCCTGGCTGCTGCACTTCCCATCCAGCTGCCTGCTAATGGCCTGGGAAAAGCAATAGAAGATAGCCCAAGTGTTTGGGCCCCTGGGAGACCTAGATGAAGCTCCTGACTCCTGGCTTTGGCCTGGCCCAGCCCTGGCTCTTGTGACCATCAGCAGTATGAACCAATTAATTGAAGCACTCTCTCCCTCTCTCTCTCTCTCTCCCTCTCTCCCTCTCTCTGTAACTTTGATTTTTAAAAACATTTTTTAAATTATTTATTTTATTTATTTGAAGGACAGAGTTACAGAGAGGTAGAGCCAGAGAGAGAGGGAGAAGCCTTCCATCCTCTGGTTCATTCCCCAAATGGCCCCAATAGCCAGAGCTGAGTTGATCCAAAGCCAGGAGCCAGGAGTGTCTTCCAGGTCTCCCACATGGGTGCAGGGGCCCAAGGACTTGGGCCATTTCTACTGCTTTCCCAGGCCATAGCAGAGAGCTGGATTGGAAGTGGAGCAGCTGGGACTAGAACTGGTGCCCATATGGGATGCCAACACTGCAGGTGGTGGCTTTAACCTGCTATACCACAGAGTTGATGCCAATTTTGACTTTTAAAATAAATAAATAAATATTTTAAAAATGGCTAATACTTTACTTTAAATGTTTTTTTTTTAAACAGGCTGTCTCAAAATTCCCATTTTTAGTGTCTGCATTTAGTACAGAGGGTAATATGACCTGTCCCTCAATTGTTATTTATGTTTTGTGATTTTCTTCATTTTGGTGTCTCTCTGTGACAGATGGTTGAGTCATATGACAGATTATTAACCCAGCACCTTCCATGTGACTGAGTAACCACCTCATGCAAGGACTTGGATATAGGTTCCTGACAACCACCCTGCTTTTGTTTTAAATTTATCTGTTGGCAAAAAATTCCATGATTGATTTAAAATATTTTCCCTAAAAGTGTGATTAAATATATTAAACTGAAGTTGAGTTAAAACATCAGAAAGAAACAGATAACTAAAACTACTAGGGTATGATTAATGGTTTTGATTCATAGTCTATTTTTAACCTTCTGGAGTCTGAGTAGCCAGATTTGTGTTTGCAGAGCAAGGGAAGGAAACATGAGGTTGCAATGTTCAGTTTTGAAATTAAGGTGTTTTTTTTTTTTTTTGAGTTATTAACCTTATTCAAAGACTACTGAGAACTTGATCCATTTGTGAATAGCGTCATAAAGTTAAGTTTACCCTGGATTGGATGTGAGACAAGTTCAGGATTTATTGTTAATTTTATGAGTAAAGGAAATTTACTGTGGTTATGTAGTTTAAAAAATTCTGAGGGCAAGGTATGTTGCACAGCAAGTTAGGCTGCTGCTTGAGATACCCACATCCCATGCTGCAGTGCTGAGTCAAGTCCAGCACCTCCACTTCCCATCTAGCTGCCACTAATCTGCCCAGGAGGCAGCAGATGATGGCCTAAGTACTGGGGTCCCTGTCACCTCATGTGGAGATCTGGATGGAGCTCCTGGGTCCTGGCTTCAGCCTGGCCCAGCCCTGGCTATTACTGGCATTTGGGAAGAGAACCATCAGATGGAAAGTCTCTCTCTCCTTAACTCTCATTCTCTGTCTCTGTCTCCCTCTTTTTCTGGCACTTTGTCTCTCAAGTGCATGAAAAGTAAACATTTATTTAAAAAATTCTCATATCTTAGAGATACATGTAGTAATACTTGGAAGTAAAGTGTCTTGGTTTTACTTAATAAATATTCCACAAAACAAAACAAAGCAAAAAGAAGAGAAAGTAGGGAAATATATATGCAATAAGATGGCAGAATGTTGATAATTGTCTAAAGTGAGTGATAAATACAAGTGGGTTCATTATATTCTGAAGTTGCTTTAATTTTTAAAATTTTCTACTAAAAGTGCTTTTGAAAAGTTTTTCTCAGTGACACATTATTTTTTAAAAAGATTTATTTTATTCATTTGAAAGAGTTAGAGAGAGAGATAGAGACAGAGACAGAGAGAGAGGTCTTCCATCCACTGGTTCACTCCCCAAGTGGCTGCAGTGGGCAGAGCTGAGCTGACCTGAAGCCAAGAGCCAGGAGCTTCTTCTGGGTCTCCTTGCCTTCTTCTGGGACTTGGGCCACCTTCTGCTGCTTTCCCAGGTTCATTAACAGGGGGCTGTATTTGGCTTCACCTTCTTTTAGAGCTCTTTTTGGCAAACCTTCTGTCTTCCTCAGCTAAGCCTACCATAACAAAATAACATAGACTGCATAGTCTTCACACCAATTAATTTCTCACAGCTCTGGAGGCTGGGAATTTCAAGATCAAGGTGCTAATGGGCAATGTGGTCTCCAGTGAGGGTCATCCTGTGAGGACCAGCTTGCAGAGGTCCATCCTTTTGCTGTCTTCTGACATGGGGGAGAGGGAAGCAAGAGGAGAGAGAGATGGGGAGAGGGAGGGAGGGAGAGAGAATTTTCATGTCTCTTCTTCAATCCTAAAAGCACTGTTATTACTTGACATAATAAAAGAAAATCCAAAGTCCTTCTCTATAGCCTATTCCAGATACTTTCCCTACTTTGATACTTGTAGCTTATTGTGATTTTTTTCAGAAACTCAAAGTCATTATTGTATTGCACAAAGTAAGTGCTTTAATTAACACACTTATATAGTTTTTTGATTTTTTAAAGATCTATTTACTTATTTGAAAGTCAGAGTTACACAGGGAGAGGAGAGGCAGAGAGAGAGAGGGGGGAGGTCTTCCATCGGATGATTCACTCCCCAGTTGGCCGCAATGGTCGGAGCTGTGCCTATCCGACCGGAGCCAGGAGCCTCCTCCGGGTATCTGTGTGGGTGCTTCTGTACTCTCGGATACAAAGTGTTAAAGTATACAGTACACCGTTTTCCTTAATTTTTTTTTTGACAGGCAGAGTGGACAGTGAGAGAGAGAGACAGAGAGAAAGGTCTTCCTTTGCCGTTGGTTCACCCTCCAATGGCTGCCGCGGCCAGCGCGCTGCGGCCGGCGCACCGCGCTGATCCGATGGCAGGAGCCAGGTACTTATCCTGGTCTCCCATGGGGTGCAGGGCCCAAGCACCTGGGCCATCCTCCACTGCACTCCCTGGCCACAGCAGAGAGCTGGCCTGGAAGAGGGGCAACCGGGACAGAATCTGGCGCCCCAACTGGGACTAGAACCCGGTGTGCCGGCGCCGCTAGGCGGAAGATTAGCCTAGTGAGCCGCGGTGCCGGCCCATTTTCCTTAATTTTTAAAAATATTTTATTGACATAAAGATAATGTATTTCATAGGTACAATTCTAAGAAGAGAATCATACTTCCCACTCTCCTCCCTTCCCTTTCTCAATCCCCCTCTTTGCTTCCTTTCTTTTTTTCTTTAATTTTTGCAAAAGCATAATTTCAGTCCACTCTATAATCACAGGCTTAATGCACCACTAACCATAATATTTAAGAAGTAAAAAGTAGAAAGACCACAGTTCCACAGGAGTATAAACAAGAGCTAAAAATAACATTTAGGGAGTGGCCCTATGGCATAGTGAGTAAAGCCGCCACCTGAGGTGCCAACATCCCATATGAGCACTGGTTCGAGTCCTGGCTGTTCCAGTTTCAATCCAGCTCTTTGCTATGGGCTGGGAAAGCAGTAGAAGATGGTCCAAGTCCTTGGGCCCCTGTACTCAAGTGGGAGACCCAGAGGAAGCTCCTGGCTCCTGGCTTTGGATTGGCACAGCTCTGGCTGTTGCAGCCAACTGGGGAGTGAATCAGTGGATGGAAGACCTCTTTCTCTCTCTCTCTCTCTCTGCCTCTCCTTCTCTCTGTGTGTAACTCTTTCAGATAAATAAAATCTTTTTTTTAAAAAAAGCAACAATTAAATCACAACATGTTCATTTTGTTCCAATACATTTTTTTGCATTTTATATTAACTAATATGCATCAGAAAAGTCATATGGTATTTGTCTTTTGGGGACTGGTTTATTTCACAAACCATAGTGAGGTTCCATCTTACCCCAGTTAGAATGGCTATCATCCAAAAATTCATGAAACAATAAGTGCTGGCGAGGATGTGGGTAAAAAGATACCCTAATCTCCTGTTGGTTGGAATATAAACTAGTACAACAATTGTAGAAGACAGTATAGAGATTCCTCAGAAAGCTGAAAATAGATTTTTCATATGCCCCAGCCATCCTACTCCTAGGAATTTGCTCAAAGGAAATGAAATCATATGAAACAGTATGCCATTTTCATGCATGTACAATATTGGTGGATGAAGAATGTCTCTTAGCAGGGGCCTGCATTGTGGTGTAGTGGGTAAAGCTGACACCTGTGACACTGGCATCCCATATGGGTACTAGTTCGAGTCCTGGCTGCTCCACTTCTGATCCAGCTCCTGGCTTCTGCAGCCATCTGGGGGGCAAACCAGCTGATGGACAATCTCTCTCTCTCTCTCTCTCTCTCTCTCTCTCTCTCTCTCTGTAGTTCTGCTTTCAAATAAATAAATATCTACCCCCAGGTATCCTAAGTGGTACTTTTTTCTGCTTTTTAATTTAATTTTTAATTAGTTTTTAAGCAATTCAATGTGATTTGTAGATAGAATTCTAAGAACATAATACTTATTCTCTCCCTCCCTCCCTCCCTCCCTCCTTTCCTCTCTCCTTCCCTTCTTCCTTCCTTTCTTTTTTTTTTAAGTTTTTGAGTTAACTTATTTTAAATTACATTACAGTGAAAAGAGTTAATACTTCACCAAATAATATTTTTTAGCAGTAATAATGGAAGTAGCCTCTGCTTTTACCAGCTACATATTCCAGGGCTGTTATATGTTAGTAAAAATGTCTCTTGTGATACTGGCAAGTGATTAGAATGTGCAAACTGATGTAGAAGCTTTCATCTGCCTCTTCAAGAGTACCAGAAAGTCCATTTAAGCTGTTGCTAGGTTTAATGCTGGCACTATTGAATTGGGTGACAGTTCTTCAGACCTGGTTCACAGCTACAGCACATTTAGTATGTTAAAACATCCGACATCTGGAGCCAGCGCCGTGGCTCAATAGGCTAATCCTCCACCTTGTGGCGCCGGCACACCGGGTTCTAGTCCCGGTTGGGGCGCCGGATTCTGTCCCGGTTGCCCCTCTTCCAGGCCAGCTCTCTGCTATGGCCAGGGAGTGCAGTGGAGGATGGCCCAGGTGCCTGGGCCCTGCACCCCATGGGAGACCAGGAAAAGCACCTGGATCCTGGCTCCTGCCATCGGATCAGCGCGGTGCGCCAGCTGCAGCGGCGGCCATTGGAGGGTGAACCAACGGCAAAGGAAGACCTTTCTCTCTCTGTCTCTCTCTCTCACTGTCCACTCTGCCTGTCAAAAAAAAAAAAAAAATTAAAACATCTGACATTATGACTTTCCACAGGCCTTCCTAGGCACTGGGGTTTTTCTGTTCATTTTCTGTACTAGGTCAGAAAGATCTCAACATTTATTTTTGATTTTCAGAAGATTCTAAGAATGCAAAGATGGTCCATCATCTTGCCAGACGTTGACCTCGTTCCTTTCCTACAACTCTTTTATCTTCCACACTTACTAGCAACCAGAATCATGGGAACACCATCAGTGTCTTTAACTCTATGAATGTGTTCTCTGAGATCTTGTAAAATGTGAAACATGGACTGTGCAGTGATGGAATGCAAAGCCTTGACCATTTTTCATGCACAAATCCCTCATTACTGTAAGTTGTTCCCATTCCTGCAGTATCCAAGATTTCAAGCATACCCTGTTGTCCATCTGCTTCTCCTTGCTGTCTGTAAGAATCTTCCATCGTAAGATATTTTTCAACAAAAATTCTTGAAACAGTCAAGGCAGACTGTCCAACATCTCCTGAGCTGAGAACGACTAGTTTATGTTCATGCATGATGCAAACTTGTCCAAACTTAGTACCTCTCACACTGTCACTGGATCCTCACAGCCAGTGTCACCCTCGGCTCCCTCCTGGTTACTGCCCCTGTGCCTTGGTAGTCCTGCTGCTGCCACTGCTCAAGCTGTTTTTTTATTTTTATTTATTTTTTTATTTTTTGACAGGCAGAGTGGACAGTGAGAGAGAGAGACAGAGAGAAAGGTCTTCCTTTGCTGTTGGTTCACCCTCCAATGGCCGCCACGGCCAGCGTGCTGTGGCCGGCGCACCGCGCTGATCTGATGACAGGAGCCAGGTGCTTCTCCTGGTCTCCCATGGGGTGCAGGGCCCAAGCACTTAGGCCATCCTCCATTGCACTCCCTGGCCACAGCAGAGAGCTGGCCTGGAAGAGGGGCAACCGGGACAGAATCCAGCACCCTGACCGGGACTAGAACCCAGTGTGCCGGAGCTGCAAGGCGGAGGATTAGCCTAGTGAGCCGCGGCGCGGGCCTCAGGCTGGTTTATATGCCTGCTCTGGGCCT
This sequence comes from Oryctolagus cuniculus, assembly GCF_051225735.1. Lineage (NCBI taxonomy): Eukaryota > Metazoa > Chordata > Mammalia > Lagomorpha > Leporidae > Oryctolagus > Oryctolagus cuniculus. Next base: position 27,509,786 of record NC_142873.1, read on the forward strand.
CCCTGTGATTCTTTATCCCTCTGCACCTACTCCCCAGAAACACAATGTCCAGAAGGCACTAAGAACCTTGATCAGCCCAGTTCGCACAATCATTTTTGCAAATATGTGATGTTGGCTTTGAACTGCAGACTGAGCACCCTCCCTTCAGGAGGTAATTTTACCCCCTGGTATTTTCTAGGCACTAATATGAAAAGGCTTCTTAGCACCCTGCAGATTTCTTCACTTCCTTCAACCTCACTATTGCCTATTCCCAGACATTTTAGCTGCCCCCATCTAGGTTTTGGAGTTTATTGATTAAATCTCCTTACCTAGTCTCATTAGAAATGTAATGTTTTATTATGTGTTTGTGTGATAGAATATGTGTGTTTTGATTTTTATCCACAGTTCCTGGCTCACAATTCCCATCCAAGGCTTGCCATTGAAATGCAGGCCTGAGCGCCCTCCTCAATGCAGAGGGTCCTGTCCCATACCCTCCAGGAAGGAATGCTGAAGAATCTGAACAGACAGGCCTTTCTGGGTTTCCCTGCCTGGTCTGTTAGCAATCATGGCTCTGCAATGAAGTCTCCATCAAAGCTCAAGGTTCAGAGAGCTTCTGGATAGCTGAACATGTGGCACTCCTTCCCCCAGACCTTGCCCTAAGCATCTTTTCATCTGTACCCTTTGTAATATTCTTTATAAAAACAAGTAAATGTGTTTCCTTGAGTTTTGTAAGCCACTCAAGCAAATACATTGAACCAAAAGAGGGAGTTGTGGAAACCCTGACTTATAGCCAGTTGGTCAGAGTGCAGATAACTACTGGGATGGTTTTTTTTTTTTTTTAACATTAATTTTATTTGAAAGGCAGAGTTAGAAAGAAAGAGAGAGAGAGATCTTCCATCCACTGGTCCACTCCCTAAATGGCTGTGATGGCCAGGGCTGGGCCACGCTGCAGCCAGGAGCTTCATCCTGGTCTCCCATGCAGGTGTAGGGACCCATGGATTTGGGCGTGTTAGCAGGGAGCTGGATCTGAAGAGAAGCAGCCAGGACTGGAACCTGCGCACATATGGGATGCCGATGTTGCAGGTGGTGACTTACCCCAATATGCCACAGCGCCAGCCCCACTACTGACATCTTAAGTGGGTGAGGGGCAGTCTGTGTGATGAGTATATAGAAGAGAAAACTTAATTTTTTCTTCCATTATTCAGAATTCAATTTTTAATATAAAAGCTATCATTTCAACCATGTTGAAGGGTACAGTGTAAATGATATTGCCTCCATTCATACTCATGTACACCCATCCCCACTCACTCCATGATTTTTTTGAACTGAAACTCTGCAACCATTAAACACCATTACTCCAGTCCTTCATGCCCTAGCTGCTGGTAACCACCATTTTTCTTTCTTTTTTTCTTTTTTTTTAAACAGGAAAGAAGAAGAGAGAAAGTATTTTTTAAAATTTATTTGACAGGTAGAGTTATAGACAGTGAGAGAGAGAGACAGAGCGAAAAGGTCTTCCTTCCGTTGGTTCACTCCCCAAATGGCCGCTACGGCTGGCGCTGCGCCATACTGAAGCCAGGATCCAGGTGCTTCTTCCTGGTCTCTCACATTGGTGCAGGGGCCCAAGCACTTGGGCCATCCTCCACTGCCCTCCTGGGCCACAGCAGAGAGCTGGACTGAAGGAGGAGTAACCGGGACTAAAATCCGGGGCCCATATGGGATGCCGGCGCCGCAGGTGGAGGATTAACGAAGTGAGCCACGAACGAAGTGAGCCACGGCTCTGGCCCCTACTTTCTGTTTCTATGAATCCGACTTGTCTAGGTACCTAATATACGTGGAATTGCACAATGCTTGTCCTTTAGCATCTGGGTTTTTTCATTTAGCATAATGTATTCTAAATTTATCCATGCTTGAGCACATGTCGGAATTTCATTACTTGTTAAGCTGAATAATATTCTGTTGTACATAGATACCACATTTTGTATAGCCCTTCCTTGGGTGCTGGATACTTAGGTTGTTTCCACGTTTTCGCTCTTGTGGATAATGCTGCTGTGAGCATTGGTGTACAAATGATGTATTTGTCTTTGTGCTTCACTGATGATCTCCTCGCTGCTTTGCATGCTTTTGCAGAGGCTCAGGATGCTGATTTGGCTCAGCCATGCTTATTTGGGTCATTCTTTAGAGGCTGGATTTTAAAATAAATATTCCAGATGATTCTTATGATCAGGCCTGTTTGAAAAGCACTCTGTACCAGTTCCATCTGAGTGAAATCAGATCCAAAGAACATCCTGGATAGTCTCTGAGAAGAGAAGAAGCACTCAGAAGTTTGGGTAAGGTTGGGGGTTGGGGAAAAAAGAGGTTTGGTACTTACGAGCAGGTTCGACACCTCAGAACCACTTGTCCTGTTAACCATCCTCTGTCAGAGCTGCTCTCGCTTCTGTGAATCACAGTACAGGGGGAGGGGAGAGAATAGATGGGCTAAAACTGTCTAATTCCCTTTCCGGGCTGACTGCATCTTAGGAAAATCCCCGTTTGGCTCTGCTTTCAAGAATGACAAGCTTAGCTCAGCATTTCTGCACATCTGCTGATGCTCATATTTTAAACCAGGCTGGGGCAGGGCTGGGGGGAAGGGGGTTGTGTCAATCCATGTCAGACTATTTATTGGCTCTTGGTTGTAACATAATAATTTAACACCTTGTAAAGTTTTCTAGGAGTCATCAGCTGGTTTAAACTCACCTCTTGTGCATGTCTTAGATTTGTATCGGGGGAATAATGTGAGAACTCCAAGGAATAACTTTTATGACAGAAGCAAGTTGTGGCCATGGGAATATCTTTGAGGCAATTCATTAGTGGACTGCTTCTCAATCTCCATAAAGCAAAGCTGCTGTGAGTCAGGGAAAAGCAGCATGGGATTTTATGGCAGGCAGTGAACCTTCCAGAAGGAAAGTTGCTTAGTTGCTGGCACACTTTCATTCATTCAGCAAATATTGAGCTCCTACTATGCTCTAGACACAAGGATAAAGCAGAGAAAAAAAAAACAAAAATGTCCCTAGGGTTGTTGAACCTTGTGTTGATATCAGATAATAAATGAGTGAGCAAATACACTTTCATCCAAAAGAGTACAAAGCACCAAGTAGATTTAAGTAATTGCAATTGGCCCTCCATATCCTTGGACCCTGCATCCATGGGTTCAACCAATCATGGGATGAAAACATTAGACAAACATTGCATCTGAACTGAACAAAGTCACCACCATTTATCCCTTATCACTGTTCTCTATATAATACAACAATTATTTACATAGCATTTGCATTGTATTCAAGTATTATATGGAATTCAGGGGTGATTTAAAGTACACAGGAATATGTGTATGGGTTAAATGCAAATGCTGTCCTATAAGGGACTTGAGCATCTATAGGTTTTGGTATCTTGGCGGGACCTGGAAGTAATCCCACATGGATAGGATCACTGTACTTACCAGTGATTGCTTAAATTCACTGTAAAATTTCTTAAGGTTGTCAGGGCCAATGATTGTTATCTATAAAATTATGTGAAACACAATTATGTTGCAAAGTAAGGTCTACCTTTTTCTTAAAGACAGAGAAATGAGAAAATATAGACAGAAAACTAACAATTTCAGGTAACAGTATGATTAAATGCAAGCTGGTTAATAAAGAATTCTAGATGCCATGACTTTTTGTCTAAGAGCCGAGGTTTTGGGATGTGCAATGTGCCAAGCCACCCCCTTGGGATGCCTGCATCCTATGTGGGGGTGCCAGGGATAAAATTCCACCTTTACTTCCCATCCAGCTTCCTGCTAATACTCCTGGGAAGCAGCAGAATATTGCCCAAGTACTTGGGTTCCTGGCAACCTAGTGGAAGAGTTGGATGGAGTTCCTAGCTCCTGGCTTTAGCCTGGTCCAACCTTGGCTGTTGCAGGCATTTCGGAAGTTAACCAGCAGATGGAAGATCTCTCTCTCTCTGTCTCGCCACTTTTTCTGTCACTCTACCTTTCAAATAAATATTTTTTTTAAAAAAGTGAACATTAAATAAAAACCCAAGGTTTTGCCTGGTTTCAGGGTCTGACAATTTGCAAGATTTTGCACCCCCAAACAAGTTTCAAACTTCACCCACAATTTCTTAAATTGGCTCATCCACTTTTTCACTTTCCTCAGTGTTTCATTCTGTAGAAGGGTGTGGGAGGTGAGAGCAGGAGGAGGATGTTATTATGTGCTCCCTGTGGGCTGTTTGTATGTAAAATTGGCATGCTGAAATTGTTAGGATGGAGCATGTCTCTAACTGGGAAACCAGTGGTTTTTCTTTTTTCATTGTTTAGGAAAATGTAGAAAGATTTCCGGATATTAGAAGTCTTAATTTTCCATACTGTTCAATGGAAAACCATGATGCTGCTCTTGTATATGACAAACGCCTTTAGTAGTAAAAACTTGATCACTCTTGCTGTATCTGAACAGACTAATGGTTTATAAGAATTTCACTTTTGTTGGACACTAATAAGGTGCAATGTTCCCAAAATATTTATTGAAAGAATGGCAGCCAGCGCCGTGGCTCACTAGGCTAATCCTTCGCCTTGCGGCGCCGGCACAATGGGTTCTAGTCCCGGCCAGGGCGCTGGATTCTGTCCCGGTTGCCCCTCTTCCAGGCCAGCTCTCTGCTGTGGCCCGGGAGTGCAGTGGAGGATGGCCCAAGTGCTTGGGCCCTGCACCCCATGGGAGACCAGGAGAAGCACCTGGCTCCTGCCTTCGGATCAGCGCAGTGAGCCGGCCGCGGTGGCCATTGGAGGGTGAACCAACGGCAAAAGGAAGACCTTTCGTCTCTCTCTCACTGTCCACTCTGCTTATCCCAAAAAAAAAAAAAAAAAAAAGAAGAAGAAGAAAGAAAGAAAGAAAGGCTAACTGAAGAACAGAGGACACTGCGCTCAACTTTACAGAAGAGAAACATACGAAATCAAGAATCAGAGTTTGAAGAAAAATCATTCATTTGGTTGAAACCATCATTGAGTGTCAACTAGTCATATACCAATGACTTTTTCCCTAAATAATGTGTAAACATTGCCATAAAACTTGATAAATTTTTGGAGTTGTGTGCAATTGTGTGAATGACTTGCAACTTACTTCTTTTCTAAATGGGGCAAATGATGTGAAATATTAATATATTTGAAGAGGCATGAAGAAAAATTTAGAAAATAGGAACCTAGATTAAAATTTCATACAATTATGAGATAGACTTGATTTCTGTGGCATTCAGATTTATGTCTGACAAAAAGAATTGCATTTTTCCTGTCAAAGAATGTATAAATAAGAGAAAAATACACCCATCAGTCTGTCAACTATTGCCTAGTGAGTGTGTTGCTACCTGTTTATATAGTAAGATCCAGAGGGAATATAGAAATAACTGCACTCAAGTTCTGTATCCCTACTGGACTGAAGCAATTATCCTTGAAACTTTTTTATTTTAAGGGAACTGACTCCTAAACAGTTATTACTTCTCAGACTTGTTTATAAGGGCTTTTTTTTTTCCTCTGTGGGAAGATATTTAATTTCTGAGTAAAATTTAAAAGAAGTTGAAAGGGAAAAGAAACCTTTACACAGGCTAAAATCTGTTAATTGTATAGGTGGTTAAAATAAAGCTTAAAGTGTTCACTTCCAATGTTCCTTTTAAAATATGTTTTAAAACAAAATGGCTCACACAATTTTCTTTTTGATGTATTGTAACTATTGCTGAGCACTTAACCGATCAAAATTAACTTTTGTTTGTTTAGTTGATAGAATTTTTTTTTTTTAAGATTCATCTGTTTGTTTGAAAGGCAGAGTTACAGATAGGCAAAGGCAGAGAGAGAGGCCTTCCATCCTCTGCTTCACTCCCTAGATGGCCACAACGGCTGGAGCTGGGCAGATCCGAAGACAGGAGCCAGGAGCTTCCTCCAGGTCTCCCACATGGGTGCAAGGGCCCAAGTACTTGGGCCACCTTCCACCGCCTTCCCAGGCCACGGCAGGGAGCTGGATCAGAAAAGGAGCAGCCATGACTTGAACCAGCACCATATGGGATGCCAGCAATGCAGGTGGCAGCTTTACCCGCTACAGCACAGTGCCAGCCCCGCTAGCATTCATTTTTTAGGGCATTATTTTTCTCTCCTTTGAGTCTTCTCATAACACATTGCTTGAATATGTGACCAGTTCTCTTTTCCATTATTTTATAATTACATGAGACTATTAGCTAAAGAAGAGATTTCTTCATTCCTCATCCCCATTCGCATTTCACCTACTTCTCTCAAAGGAACCCGCCGTATGCTTGAAAATATATTGCTTAGTTTTCTTCAAATGTACATTGATAGCATGTTTTTGATTTCATTTTGTTTCTTAGATTTTTTCCACTTGACACTCTGCCTATAATGACTAGTCATATAGCTGAATAGCTATCTTGGTTATTAATTTTCACTGCTACCCAATTTTCTACTGACTGCATGTATCACATGTGACAGAGTTTTATCCTTGACTATGAGCTCCCAGATTGCTTCCATTTCCTGGATACTACAAACATCTGAGATGCACATCCTCCTACATAGTTCCTTAAAGACCTGTTTCCCTGGGGTATATTCCTGGGAGTGGAATTGGGGGGACATATTTGTTTGCATAAATACTGTCGTACCTTGGTATCTGTGGGTGAATTGTTCCAAGATATTAACATCACCTTTATATAAGATGGCATAACATTTGCATATAACCTACACAGTCCTCCCATACACTTGTAATACTGAATATGTACAATGTAAATGCTAGGTAAAGAGTCATTTTACTATATTGCTGGGTGTACTGGTAGCTCATTTTCCAGGATGTCTTCATCAGTTTAGTTCCAGAAAAATAAACTTTGACAATATGTTCCTGATATTACAATTTGAATTTCTGTGAACTGGTGTCTCATTATTATTTTGATTTGCATTTTTTGATTACCATAGAGGCTGAGCATTTTTTTTATTTATTTTTTTGACAGGCAGAGTGGACAGTGAGAGAGACAGAGAGAAAGGTCTTCCTTTGCCGTTGGTTCACCCTCCAGTGGCTGCCGCGGCCAGTGCGCTGCGGCCGGCGCACCATGCTGATCGGATGGCAGGAGCCAGGTGCTTCTCCTGGTCTCCCATGGGGTGCAGGGCCCAAGCACCTGGGCCATCCTCCACTGCACTCCCGGGCCACAGCAGAGGGCTGGCCTGGAAGAGAGGCAACCGGGACAGAATCCGGCGCCCCGACCGGGACTAGAACCTGGTGTGCTGGTGCTGAAAGGCGGAGGATTAGCCTAGTGAGCCGCTGCGCCGGCCCAAGGCTGAGCATTTTTTTCATGGGTTAGTTAGACATTCAGATTTTTCCTTCTGTGATTTTATCCTCTGTCTAGTTTTTTGGTGGATTTCCTACCTTTTACTTATTGATTCACAGAAATTCTCTGTCTATTCTGTTAGGACTTCCTGAATATTAGAGGTAGAAAATATTCATTCTTCTAGTTGTCACTCATCTATTTGCTTTGTCTATGATGCCTTTCTTTGGAAAAAAAAAAAAGATCAGATCCAGCATTGTTGTGCAACCTGTAAAGCCACTGCCTGCAACATAGGCATCTCATATGGGTACCGGTTTGAGTCCCAGCTGCTCCACTTCTGATCCAGCTCTCTACTAATGGCCTGGGAAAAGCAGTGGAAGATGGCCCGAGTGTTTGGGCTCCTGCCACCAATGAGAGAGACCTGGAAGAAGCTCCTGGCTCCTGACTTCAGCTTGGACTGGACCAGCACTGACCATTGTGGCCATCTGGGGAGTGAACCAGCAAATGGAAGATCTCTCTCTCTTCCTCTCTCTAACTCTAACTTTAAAAGAAACAAATCTTATTTAACAAATCTTGTTTGTAATCAGGGTTGAGGAACTTTGTTTCTGCTGAAGGCCATTTCCTAAATGATTTACAAATCATTTTCGCGCCGTACAAATAATCAACTTAAAAATTAGCTTTCTATAGATTTACTGAACTTTGAGTCCCACCCACGGTTGCCTTGGCAGAGCCAGATCAGATGACTCCGTGGCCCTATACAGCGTGCAGGCAAGATGTTCTCCACCTCTAAATCCATGCATTTCCCTTGGTGGTGGATTTTTATAACACCCTTATTAACACCTCTGTTTCAACATCACAGGGCTATTCCTCTGCACCCTCCTTATCTTCACTGGTTTCTACTTCAGATTCAAGTAGCTAACCTATTACAGTTGACATTTTAGCATACGGTAGAAGCTAGGTTGGGGTTTTCTCCCTGTACCTGCTTTCCTAACATCATTGCTAGTCAATGCAGCTTTTCTGCATAGGTTAGAGAGGCACCTCTGCCACATGTGAAGTTTCTATATACACCTGAGGCTGTTTTGGGGCTCCGTATTTTGTTCCATTGATGTATTTGCTTCTGTTCTGGTATCAAATTATTTCCTTTACTGTGGCTTTGTAGTTTGTCTTAACACCTGGAAGTGAAAGTTCTATATATTTGTTGTTCTCTCCCCCTGCCGTCCATATTACCTTAGCTATTGGTGTCTTAGCTAGTCTTCTCACATTTTGGAATCATTTGTCACTTTCCTCTTAAAATCCTGGTGGAATTTTCACAGAAAGTGTTTATGAATGTATGTTATTTTTAGAACAAACTACAGATTTCTATTGGCAAGCTATTTAATGTGAAGATGGTATATCTATCCTTTATGTCTTTGTTAGATATGTTAGATTTTTAGGATTCCTGAGTATGGAAAGTATCAGGCATATAATGAAAGATACGTCTATAAAGCTAAAGTGAATATTTAGAAACTTTTTGCATATCTGATAATAGAGGAGTGGTTAAATAAGTAACAAATAGGTTGTTACATGATTAATAGAAAATTATATCCTTTAATTCATACCTTCAAAAAACCATTAATGACATGAGAAACTTTTATTGTTGCCTCATTAGTTGGTGAAGTTGCAGGGATTTAAAGTCTTTTTTTAAAGGATTTTATTTATTTGAGAGGTAGAGTTACAGACAGAGAGAGGGGAGATAGAAAAGTCTTTCATCTGCTGGTTTACTCCCCAAAGGGCCACAATGGCTGGAGCTGGTCTGATCCAAAGCCAGGAGGCAGGAGCTTCTTTCTGGTCTCCCACATGGGTGCAGGGGCCCCAAGCACTTGGGCCGCCTTCTACTGCTTTCCCAGGTCATTAGCAGGGAGCAGGATCAGAAGTGGAGCAGCCAGGACTCGAACCAGCACCCATTTGGGATGCTGGAACTGCAGGTAGAGGCTTAGCCTACTGTGCCACAGCATTGACCCCTAGTCTTTTTAAAAATAATTTTTGGATATGTTCCAAACTTTCTAAAGTGAACATGCTTTATTTTTATAATTGCCTTTTTTCTTTAACAAAGTTATTGGAAGCAGTAAGTTTTATATCTTCCATCTGTCTCTGTACAGGAACATTGGACAAATGGTTTCTGACTCATCTGATGAGTTCATCAAGCAATGCATGGTAACTCATATGTAAATCTCCTGGTTTGACTCACGGCCTCCTCCGTCTGCTGGGACTCACAGTTCGTTAGGCCACCTGACTCAACTAGGCGTGAGTCAATGTAATTTCACACACTGACTTTCTCATATAACAAATATTTAATGATCTGCTGCCATGTGCAAAGCACTCTGCTAAATCCATTAAAGACAAAAGGAATGAGTTAGGGGCTGGTGCTGTGGCATAGCAGGTAAAACCACTGCCTGCAGTGCTGGCATCCCATATTGGCACTGGTTCCAGTCCCAGCTGCTCCATTTCCAATCCAGCTCCCTGCTAATGCGACTAGGAAAGCAGTGGGAGATGGTCCAAGTCCCTGGGCCCCTGCACCTATGTGGGAGACCAGGAAGAAGCTCCCAGCTCCTGGCTTCAGATCGGCCCAGCTCCAGCTATTGTGGCCATTCGGAGAGTTAACCATTGGAAGGAAGACCTCTCTCTTTCTCTCTCTTCCTCTCTCTCTCTCTCCCTTCTCTCTCTGCCTCTCTATAACTCTGCCAATAAAATAAATCTTAAAAAAGAAAATAATTCTTATATATATATATATTTTTTGACAGGCAGAGTGGACAGTGAGAGAGAGAGACAGAGAGAAAGGTCTTCCTTTGCCGTTGGTTCACCCTCCAATGGCCGCCGCGGCCGGCGCGCTGCGGCCGGCGCACCGCGCTGATCCGATGGCAGGAGCCAGGAGCCAGGTGCTTTTCCTGGTCTCCCATGGGGTGCAGGGCCCAAGCACCTGGGCCATCCTCCACTGCACTCCCTGGCCACAGCAGAGGGCTGGCCTGGAAGAGGGGCAACCGGGACAGAATCCGGCGCCCCGACCGGGACTAGAACCCGGTGTGCCGGCGCCGCAAGTAATTCTTATATTTTTAAAGAAAGGAATGAATTAAATTGCCTCAGCTCTAAAGGGACTTAGGATAACACAAGGATGTGGCTCGCTGTCAGGCCCAGCTATGCCAACTCTCAGTTGTCCTCTTCTCCTGGTTCACTAGACATTTCCTGTAGGATTCCCTTCCCTCCTTAGCACTGTAAACATGCTAGGTGTAGGGCAGGTATTGGCCTGGCAGTTGAGATGATGGTTAAGATGTTCGTGTCTCACCTCGGAGTGCCTGGGTTTGATTCCTGGATCTGGCTCTGGGTCCTGACTCCAGCTCCCTGCTAATGCAGACTATGGAAGGCAGTGGTGATGGTTCAAGTATTTGGGTTCCTGAGCCCACAAGGAAGACCTAGACTGAGTTTCTGGCTTCCAACTTTGGCACCAGCCCGGGCCCCTGCAGGCACTGGGGGAGTGGACCTGCAGGTAGGAGCTGTGTCTGTCTCTGTTATCTCTGTCTTTCATCTCTGTCTCTGATTTTCTGTTTATGTCTCTCTGTCTCTCAAAAAATATGTAATTAAAAAAATTCTATGCATACTTACTTCTCACAGTTTTGTGAGAACTTATCTGATCTTCTTGCTCACTCTTACATTTCACCAGCACCTTCAGTGCAGCTCAGATTTGGCATGTTCCTAGAACTGCTTTGTTTTCTAAAGTCATTTCTATGAAAGCAAAGATGGAAGCATGGTTGCCATCTGTATTAAATACTGTATTTCTGATCATAGTGGATAGGAAAAAAGAAAACTCAAGAACTTACGTTTTATTCATTTTTGAAGGGTTTATCTTATCTGTTTGAAAGGCACAGTTACAGAGAGAGAGAGAGAGAGAGAGAGAGAGACAGAGCACACAATTTTCCATCCACTGGTTCACTCCCCAAAAGGCTGCAATGGCTAGGGCTGGGCTGGACTGAAGCCATAAGCCAGGAGCTTTTGCCGGTTTTCCCACACAGGTGCAAGGATCCATCTTCCACTGCTTTTCCAGGTGAATTAGCAGGGAGCCATACCCATACTTTACAACAACACCCCCCACAGCATTTTACTGTTTCCACATTGGTCAGCTGATGGGCGTATTGGAAAGAGCTGTCTCAGCAGCTTTGGGCAAATATAGGCTGCTCTGTCATAGATCTTCTGTGAATAGTTAAAAGTTTCTATTAGAAGTTGTCTGAGTTTGTTGAAGCTTGGGGGGTTATATACAGAGACTTCAGAGAATGAGGAAACCCTAATAATGTAGAGACCAACAGAGAGTGAACCCAGCAAGAGCTGAACAAAGAGGGGTTGACAGTGCCACTGTGACTTGAGTTCTGGCCTCTTGGAGAAGGTGTGTCTAATTCTGATCCCGATGGCGAAGCTTCCAGTCACCAAGCTTTGCTCACAGCGCTGTGTTCACCTGAGGAGGTGTGTAAGGCCACCACAAAACACACCAAACACCAGAGTGAGGGAAAGGGTTTACTGGTGGGGAAACCCAACAGACCAAAGGGAAGGGGCAAAGAAGGAAAAGAGGGAGAAGGAGAGTGTGTGAGAGAGATCAAGAGAGAAAAAGAGAGAGAGCGAGGAAGAGAGCGAGCGAGTGAGCAAGTGCCACGTGTTCAGGAACAGGTCCTCTTAAACCTTTGCTGGGGGGCAGGCAGAGAAGTAGGAGCAGTGAATCCCATTAGGATGCAGGTAGAGCTGAGACTGGTGGTTCGGCCATGGGGTCACCTGGCTTCCAGCCATGGCGGCAGGGGCTAGGATGGTGTCTTCCAAATAAACAAAATAAGTTTTAAAAAAAAAGATAAAAATGTTTGAAGTGCAAAGTTAGGACTCTTTTTTTTTTTTTCTTTCTGAGGAGAAACTTTAACTTGTTTATCAGAGAGTGGTTCTCAAACTTGAGCATGCAGAGTAGGCATCACCTGGAGGGCTTGTTAGACCACAGATTGCTTGGCTGCACACCCAGAGTTTCTGATGCAGTAGATCTGGGGTGGGGCAGGAAAATTCACCTTCCTAAGACCTTCCCACTTGAGGCTGATGTTGTTGGAGGCACCCTCTGAGAGCTACTGTTACAGCTAAGGGAAGGGTTGGTAAAATACAGCCCGCTGCCTCCTCTTGGGCTCCTTGTGAACTAAGAACTGTTTTTCTATTTGTAAATAGTTTAAACAATTAAAGAAGAATATTTTGGGTCCCCTACAGCCATGGCGGCTGCTGCTGCTGCTGCTGCTGTTGCTGCCACCAGCGCTGGAGAGCTCTGGTCCCCAGGTGAAATGCTGCTGAACGTGATGTGGAGAACACTGAGGAGAAGCTAGAAGAGGACAATGAAACTAAGCTAGATGAGAGCCTGCTGGAGAGAATGTGGGGTCTGATGGAGACGTTTCCAGAAAGGGTCCTATCTGCAGCTGGAGCCACCTTTTAAATTTTTTTTTCATTTTTGAAAGATTTATTTTATTTTTTTGAAAGAATTACAGAAAGAGAGGGACAGAGAGATATCTTCTGTCCACTGGTTCACCCCCCAAATGGCCACAACAGCAAGAGATGGGCCAATCCGAAGCCAGGAGCCAGGAGCTTCTTCCGGGTCTCCCATGTGGGTGCAGAGACCCAAGGACTTGGGCCATCTTCTACTGCTTTCCCAGGCCATAGCAGAGAGCTGGATTGGAAGTGGAGCAGCTGAAACTAGAACCGGCACTCATATTGTTATGGGTGAAATGGCAGTGGAGAAAATATTATTATCTCGGTTCTTTGTCTCACATGGAAGAATTTCCAAGTGGACAAGGCAGAGAGAAAAGCAAGATTTAAAGGTTTCGAAGCAAGATTTATTAGAGTCAGAGACCTCCAGCCACAGCAGCATGCAGAGGGGCTCCAAGAGAGGCAAAACCTGAAGGGGCTGGTGGTACTGGGATTTTTTTTTTTAACATTTTTTTTTTTTTTGACAGGCAGAGTGGACAGTGAGAGAGAGAGAGACAGAGAAAGGTCTTCCTTTTTGCCGTTGGTTCACCCTCCAATGGCCACCGCGGCCGGCGTATCGCGCTGATACGAAGGCAGGAGCCAGGTGCTTTTCCTGGTCTCCCATGGGGTGCAGGGCCCAAGCACTTGGGCCATCCTCCACTGCACTCCCGGGCCATAGCAGAGAGCTGGCCTGGAAGAGGGGCAACCGGGACAGAATCCAGCGCCCCGACTGGGACTAGAACCCGGTGTGCCGGCACCGCAAGGCGGAGGATTAGCCTATTGAGCCACGACGCCGGCCAAGTACTGGGATTTTTAAGCACAATTTTGAGGAAGAAAAAAAACTTTTTTGACCTTCAGTTACAAGGTGGGGGACAAAACCCATCAAAAGACCCGATTTGCCATCTTTTATCCTGTCTGGCTTGTTCATGATAAAGCAAAAAGAGCCATCAGAAGGGTGGGATAGGTAACTTATTTTCTCAATAAACTGTGAGCTCAGGTAAAATTGGAAGCTTTCAAGGGGTGGGCAGACAGGCACTTCTGACCTTGCTAAAGACAACCCTTTGGGGAAAGCAAGCACTCTGCACCTCAAATTTCCACTGGGACCACCCTGACTGCCTGTTAACCCACCGGCCTCCTCACATTATGGAATGCCAGCTTCGCAGGTGTCGGCTTTACCCACAACGCTGGCCCTGCCAGGGCCACTTTTGATCTTCCCCGCTTTGTGTGGCTCAGAAACTGTACAGGCTTCCCAGGGCAGCCTTGTGGACTGGGACCTCTCCTTTTATGATCCTGATTCTTCCTGCTGTCTTTGAGACTGAGAAGTTGCAATAGCAGCAGCCGCAGGAGCGGCTGTCAGGGACTCTCCCTTCACTTCCTGGAAAGATCTAGATTGTCACTGCTGTATTTGAGTTGCCTTGGTGGGAGAAGTTTGAAATTCAAGTGTTTAAAATGCTGATTTTTTTACTTTGGCACATTGCTCTATCTAAATCTGATGGAGAGAATTCTCTCCTCAGTGTCTCCTGGAGGCTCCCAGCTTGTGACTGTGCCCCGTGCTGTCCTCACCCATGTCTTCTGTTTTCACTCTGAGAGCAGGATGAGGCTACACAGATGGTTATTCCAGCGCCGACTGGGTACCCCACCACTTTCACTGAATTGCTCCCAATTGGAAGTTGTGCTATGCCATTGTGGGGCAGGAAATGATGGCAGTGGGAGGGAAGGACCTTTTGCCAATAGGTGATTGCTATTTGTAAAGAATGGAAACGTCAGAGAGGGACATGTGCACAACACGCACTGGACAAAATGCATTACACTGTGAAGTGGCTGCTGTGAATCCTAGGTACATTGGAGAAGAGGGAGGCCCACTGCAGCTTCAGCCACAAGAAAGGGGGATGGTGGGGGCTGTGGAGGACAGAGCAGGAGCTCATTTCCTTTGCGCATTTTGCCATTAGATCTGAGGGTGTAAAAAAAAAGTGCTCACTTTTTGTATTTAAATATTAGAAACTATTCCAGAAAGGAATATTATGTTCATATGAAATACTAAAGTCAGATTTCACTATTTACAAAAGTTTAATTGGAACGTGCCACACTTGTTCATTGTCATCTGTGACTGCTGTCATGCCGTGACAACAGAGTTGGAGACTTCTGACAAAGATGGTTTGGTCCGTAAAGCCTAACATAGTTATCATGCTGTTTTTCACAGTATTTTCTCTCCTCTGAGCTAAGGTGATGGAGCTAGTTGATGTAGACAGATTAGGGATAGAAGAGGGGGTAACTGACTTAGCGGGCAGCAATCCGCATGAGGCAATGGGGACATGGTTAAGAAACAAGGCTAAAATCCCTAAAATTGGAGGGAATTAGGATTAGGGTGATTCAAGGTAAAATTGTACCTGTGCCCTATGATTGGACATTTGGGGAGTGAGCCAGTGTATGAAAGATCTTTTATTAGCCTCTCTGTCTTTCTTTGGGTGGTAGGGACCCACCTGTTTGAACTGCTACCTGCTGTCTCCCAGGGTCTCCAGCTTTGTGTGTGTGTGTGTGTGTGTGTGTGTGTGTTTGACAGGCAGAGTGGGCAGTGAGAGAGAGAGACAGAGAGAAAGGTCTTCTTTTGCCGTTGGTTCACTCTCCAATGGCCGCCGCGGCTGGTGTGCTGCAGCTGGCGCACCGCGCTGATCCGATGGCAGGAGCCAGGTACTTATCCTGGTCTTCCATGGGGTGCAGGGCCCAAGCACTTGGGCCATCCTCCACTGCACTCCCTGGCCCCAGCAGAGAGCTGGCCTGGAAGAGAGGCAACCAGGACAGAATCCGGCGCCCCGACCAGGACTAGAACCCATTGTGCTGGCACTGTAAGGCGGAGGATTAGCCTAGTGAGCCGCGGCGCCGGCCAAGTCTCCAGCTTTAATAGGATCAGAAGCAGAGGAGTCAGGACTCGAACCAGGAACTTGCTATGGGATGCAAGCTTCTCAAATAGTGTCTTCACTGCGGTGCCCTGGAATTGAGGCTTTCAGTTCCTCACTCTAGCTTCTTACCAGTGTAGTCCCTGGGAAACAGTTCAAGTAGTTTGGGTCCCTGCCACCCCATAGGAGACTTGGATTGAGTTCTCTGCCCCTGGACTTGACCTGAGCTGGCCTTGGCCACTGAAGGCATTTGGGGAGTGAACCAGTGGATGGGACCTCTGTTTTTTTCCTGTTTCTGTCCCCACGTCTCAAAAAGTTTTTTAAAAGGGATACACATTTTCAGTTAGACTGAATAAATTCTGGAGATCTATTGGATAGCATGATGACTATATTTAATGGTAATGCACACTTGGAAATTGCTATGAGTGGCTCTTAAAAATTTTTTTACCACACACACATGAAAGAAATAGGCAAGGCGATGCATATGTTAATTAGCTTTACTTGGTGATTATTTCACAACATATACATATATTAAAGTATCACATGTACACCATGAATATGAGTGTGTACAACATTTATTTATCACTTACACCCCAGTAAAGCTCAGAAAATTCTAAAATAACTTTAAAAAGAGATAAGGAAGGAAGAATAAAATGAGTCCAAGAGACCCAGAAAGCTGTTTCTGGAGCAAGAAAAGGAGGGAGACAGAACTTGAACCATATCTGAAAGGCAGTTCTCAAGTGAGAAAGGGGAACACACAAGATGCATTTTGCTTTTCCAAGAAGATTTTACTCATCAGCATTTCTGGGGATTTGTAGAAGGAGGTTAGCCTGGGGGCATCTCTCTTCCCCTTGCAGCTCTGGAGAGAAGCACTTAGGGATGGAGACCCAGGTAGAGGGCCCACTCCCTGGAGAGGTTCCCCAGCTGAGAATGCAAGTTTCTGAGAGCTGTATGGAGCCAGCCAGAGGCAAGAGGGTAGGGACACCAGATTAGGGAAGCTGAACTGTGTGTGGTGTGATTTCACTTAGGTTTCCAGTAAATTCACAACATCACAAGTGCGATTCAATTTCTGGAGGGAAAGGGACTAAATGTGGGATTTTTGTGTATGGGTTAAGGAAATGGACCAGTAAGATGTTGTTTAGAAAAAGCCCTGAAGGGGTTATTTGGGAATGTGGCTGCTTGTGGAGACTGGAAGATCAGCTGAGGAGTGAGAACAGCTGTTTATCCCAGGGATGTGGGAGGAGGGGCCGGCACGAGTTAATGCGGGTTTCCTGGGACTTCAGGAAGAGAGGACAGTGGATTCTCTGGTGTAAAGGGAAAAAATTTTCCATCTTTCTCTCTCTTTTTTAAAGATTTATTTTATTTATTTGAAAGAGTTACAGAGAAAGGTAGAGAATGAGAGGAGAGAGAGAGAGAGAGAAAGAGAGAGAGAGAGAGAGAGAGGTCTTCATCTTCTGGATCACTCCCCAAATGGCCACAACGGTTGGAGCTGAGCAGAGCTGAAGCCAGGAACCAGGAGTTTCTTTTGGGTCTCCCACGTGGGTGCAGCATCCCAAGTTCCCAGGCCATCCTCTGCCGCTATCCCAGGTACACCAGCAGAGTGCTGGATTGGAAGTGGAGCAGCCAGCACTCGAGCTGGTGCCCATATGGGATGACAGCCCTGCAGGCTGGGGCTTTAACCCGCTGTGTCACTCTCATAGTTCCTACATACCAAGCGATTCTTCAGCAGTCCACAACCAGGTGTCCTCTAATTCCATTCAGTTCTGACCCTGGGTTCCCAGAGATAATGTCTGATTGCACAGATTAAGGGTGCAGTCCCACTAGACTATCCCACTTCAGACACAAAATGCAAGTCCCTTCTGATCAACCAGCTATGAATTAAGGGTCCCATAGCCCCCTCCCTGGTTTTGATTAATTCACTAGAATGGCTCAACAATGCTCAGGGAAATACTTTTATTTATATGGACTGGTTCATTTGAAAGGATATAGGTGAAGCCAGACGCAGAGTTGGCTAGGACAAGGTCTGGCACCAGGGACTTGAAAGCTCATCAGATCTCAGTGTCAGAGTTTTTATAGAGCTTGTTCTCCAGCCACCCCTGCCTGCCTTCTGGGGATGATCATTCCAACCTCTAATCCTCTAATCACTTGGTCTTAGCTTCATACCTTTTTGTCTGAGCAAATAATGACAGAATGCGGAGAATGTCAGGAGCCCCCACCTGAAGTCATCTCATTAGCATAAACTCTGGTGTGAGCACAACGAGTTGTTCTAAATAGCAAAAGACACTTCTATCACTTAGGAAAACCCAAAGGTTTTGGGAGTTTTGTACAGAAATGAAGTATTGTAAGAAAATATGCTGTTGGGACTGTGGCATAGCAGGTAAAGCTGTCTTCTGCAGTGTCGGCATCCTATATGGACACTGGTTCGAGTCCCAGCTGCTCCACTTCTGACCCAGTTCCCTGTTAACGTGCTTGGGAAAGCAGTGGAGATGGCCCAGGTCCTTGGGCTCCTGTATCCGCATGGGAGACCTGGAGGAAGCTCTTGGCTCCTGGCTTTGGATCAGCTCAGTTCTATCTGTTGCGGCCATCTGGGGAGTGAACCAGCGGGTAGAAGACTTGTCTCTCTGCCTCTGCTTCTCTGTAACTCTGCCTTTCAAATAAATAAATCTTAAAAAAATGCTATATCACTCAGGAAATTACAAAATATAGGAGCTCTGTGCCCAGAACCTGGGTTGAAGAATGGATTCATAAACATACATAAAATGTTTGTACATTTCATGTATGCATACAAATACATTCATACATATGTTTTTAGTTTTACACAGTGGGCCTAGGCTGGGGCTCCTGAGAACTCTTAAAGAAATGGCTCAGCCACTCCCTGAAGAGGCTGGGCCAAGCAAACACCTGCCAGACACTAGCAGTAACTATAGCCAGGAACTGAATGGAAGACCTGCCTGGGTAGAGGTGTATGGGGGCTGGTGTGAGTGATGCAGTTTCAGGAGCTTGAGGCCATTTGTGAAAACTGGGACACCTCAGGACAGGCTTAGGAGGGCAACTGAGTGAGAGACCCCCAGCCCTTAAAGATGCTGCTTTCTTCCAGGAGAGAACAGGGATCTTGGACTAGGTGTGGGAGGACGGATGCAGGGGTCCAGGGTGGAGGGAGGAGTTGCTAGCGTCATTGGCTGTGGCTAGCTTGCCTTGTTTCCTTTTTGCTGATGGAGTTACAAATTGTAGTTCAGAGAAATGAAAATAGGGATAGTAAAGCAAAAGTTATTGATCACAGTCCAAGGGAGGAATTGGGCACCCTGTAGGGATATAAAGTACATTCCATGGGAGAAAATCCTTCCTAAAAAGTCAAGACACTATGGCAAAAAGTGACCTACATGAAAGATCTCTGTGAGTGAGATCCCAGTGGGAAGAAGGGGCCATCAAAGAAGGAGGTATTTTTCTCTGAAGGGAAGAGAGAACTTCCACTTTGCTTATGGCCTTGTCTAAATAATGTCGAAGTTTGTGGACTCAAGAGGCTTCCATAGCCTTGGCAGCTCATGACAAGAGCCTCGGGTGATTACTGACGCCATAAATGAGAGTGTCAATGGTTAAATCAACAACAGGAGTCACTGTGCGCTTGCTCCCCATGTAGGACCTCCATCCTTAACGAGTTGTACTATGAGAGTTAACGGTAAAACTTATCTTCATATAGTACTTTATACTTTGTGTGTCTGTGTGGGTGCAAACTGTTGAAATCTTTACTTAGTATATACTAAGTTGATCTTCTGTATATAAAGATAATTAAAAATGAATCTTAATGAAGAATGGGATGGGAGAGGGAGTAGGAGGTGGGATGGTTTGGGGTAGGAGGGCGAGTATGGGGAGAAGAACCGCTATAATCCAAAAGTTGTACTTATGAAATTTGTATTTATCAAATAAATAAATAAAATCTTTAAAAAAAGGAAAAAAAATTCTTCCTAGTTTTGGGCTTTTATCCATATAGCATGAGAGGTGTTGAGTAGTGATGTGGCCCTGAGACTCATGATTGACATTTGTGAATGACGCCTGGGAGCTGCATATCTTTGGGTTCTCTGTGCATTTGACTACAAACTAGACTTTTCTAGTTTGGCTGAGCGCTCATTTCATCAGGATACTTGTGCTCCACTCTCCCATCTATGAGAGGGGAGAAAGAAGTTTATGCATCCAGCTTTTAGAATTATGATTTTAATATAGTCACACACCACATAAATGACATTTCCATCAATGAAGGATTGCATATTTCATGATGATCTCAAGATTATATTGCCTAGTGAAGTCTCAGCCATCTTAGTTTCTGAGGTACAGTTTATCACATTCTCACAAGGATGAAATTGCCTAAGGGCCCATAACATGACTTAAGGGCTAGCATTGTGGCATAGCAGGTAAAGCCACCGCCTGCAATGGGCACCGGTTTGAGTCCTGGCTGCTCCACTTCTGATCCAGCTCCCTGTTAATGGCCAAGGAAAGTGGCAGACAGTAGCATAAGTACCTGGGGCCCCTGCACCCATGTGACAGACCTAGATGAAACCCCTGGCTCCTGGCTTCAGTCTGGCCCAGCTCCAGCTGTTGCGGCCATCTGGTGAGAGAACCAGCAGATGGAAGATTCTCTCTCCTTCTCTCTGTTTCTCCCTCTCTTTATGTAACTCTGCCTTCCAAATAAATAAATAAAATGTATGTATTGAGCACTTTTTATGTGCCAGACACTACCTTTAATTACTGCAGCAACCTGCAAGTAGGTGCTTCTACCATTAATTTACAGATGATAAATTGAGGGTCAGAAAGGTTTATTAACAATTTGGGAGTGACCAAGATTCCAACCATGATCCCTGAAGGGTGTGCTTCTAACTTCTGGACTGGTTTGCTTCTTTTTGTGCGTCAATAGTAAGGGATTGTATCTATACACATCCTGCCCCAGGCAGGGTTAGAAGTATATAAGGCACTTGACTTGGGAGACAGGTTTCACTGGCTTCTTTTTCTTTTTTCTCTCTTTCTTTCTTTATTTGAGAGGTAGAGTTACAGACAGTGAGAGGGAGAGACAGAGAGAAAAGTCTTCCATCTGCTGGTTCACTCCCCAATTTGTCGCAACGACAGGAGCTGCGCAGATCCGAAGCCAGGAGCCAGGAGCTTCTTCCGGGTTTCCCACGCGGGTTGGGCCATCTTCTACTGCTTTCCTAGGCCACAGCAGAGAGCTGGATTGGAAGAGGAGCAGTCAGGACTAGAACCGGTGTCCATATAGGATATCGGCTTTGCAGGCGGAGGAATAACCTACTGTGCCATAGTGCTGGCCCCTGGCTTCTTTTTCTTATGTTTTTTCTTTGAAGGGGAGAAAGAGTGAGGAGGGAGGGAGTGAGAGAGAGAGAGAGAGAGAGAAAGAGAGAGAGAGATGAAATATCTTTCATCAGCTGATTCACTCCCCAAATGTCTGCAACAGCTGGGACTGGGCCAGGTGGAAGCCAGGAGCCTGGTGGGTACTAGGGACCCAAGTGCTCATCATAAATTATCATCTGCTGCCTCTCGGGGTGCAGGAACTTGGGGAGGAAAGCAGAGCTGGGATTTGAATCCAGACTCTGATCCTCAGATAAGGGATGCAGGTGTCCCCAGGTGCACTGCTTTTTTTTGTTGTTGTTGTTATTGTTGTTGTTGTTTGTTTTTTTTTCAATTAAAAATTCTTTTAATTATTTATAATACACAAATTTTATGGGTAGCAGCAGTTGCTCCTGTACTTGCCCTTGTAAAAAATATGAAACAGAAACAATAGAGAAAAATATTCAGAGAAGAGCAGCATTAAATAAAAAAGCAAATACTTAAATACATAAACAAAAACTTAAAATAAGGAAATAGTACTGTACAACTTTCAATTACACCAAGTAGAGTGCGCTGCCTAATAACTGATAACATTTTTTCTATGTTGAAAACACCAAACTTTCTTACTGGTATTTTTGATACTTAAAAAAAAAAGAAAGAGAGAAGAGAAAAGGACATTCACTACTATAGCCCTGACAGCTCTCTTCTAGTATTTTTAACCATTCAGATATATTTTATGGGAATATTTATTCACATAATTTTGCTTAATACATTTCTTTCTACATGACTGAATTTAAAGTCTTTATAACAATTTCAATTACAGTAACAACACATTAATAAATTATAAATTAACAACATTAAGTGCACTGTTTTAACCTATGCCTGTCCTTTCACCAGCTTCTTGAGTTGGGAAGGAGGCGGGGCCAAGACTGACTCAAGGGAGGATCTAGATAGCCTTGTCCTGAGGGGCTCAAGTTCCTCTGGGGATGGGGCATGGGTCATGAGGAGAACATGTAAGGATTCTGAGAGGAAATAATGAGAAAATTCCAGGCTTTAGCTTGTGACAGGAGGCTGATGCTCCCTGCCAGGGGCATTCTCATGAACTCCACTGTCTCTAAGGGCTTCTTTTCTTCATCCTGTTTGAAAGACTTCCTCTCCCATTCATTCATTCCAAAGTAATGATGGAGGGTATTGGATATTGAGAGGTATGAGAAGGCACTGAAGATTTTTAAAAAGATTTATTTTTATTTATTTGAAAGATAGAGTTATAGGGGGAAGGAGAGAGAGAGAGAGAGAGAGAGGTCTTCCATCTGCTGGTTCACTCCCCAAATGACCACAACAGCCAGAGCTGAGCCAGGAACTCCAATGGAGTTCCATCTTGGGCCATCATCTGCTGTTTCCCAGGGAATGAAACAACAGAAAACTGGATCAGACGCAGAGGTAGGACTCTATCCCAGGCACTCTGATATGGGGTTCAGCTGTCCCATGCAGTGGTCAACTCAATGCACTGTAATGCTCACCTCTACTAGATTTTTTACTTTATGTTTATTAAAGGGCTTACAGAAAGCATCTCATAGTCACAATATTCTAATTTAAGCTGAGAACTTCAATTCTATACAAAAGCTTCACACTTTCCCCTACCCCATTTTTTATGCTATTACAGTCACAATTTATATATTTCCTAAAAGATTTGTTTGAAAGGCAGAGTGACAGAGAGAGAAGGAGGCAGGGACACACCCACAGAGATTCTGCACCTGTTGGTTCACTCCCCAAGTGACTGCCTTGGCCAGGACTGGGCCAGGCTGAAGCCAGGATTCAGGAAATCCATTTGGGTCTCCCAAGTTGGTGACAGGGGATCAAGTACTTGGGTTGTCCTCCACTGTTTTCTCTGGAGTATTAATGGGGAGTTGGATTGAAAGCAGAGCAGCTGGGATTTGAACCAAGCTGGGACTTAACATACTGTACCACACAACACCAGTCCAATATATTGTGCTTTCATTGACAAGTTGCTGTAGCTGTAGTTATTTTCAATATTTTTGATGTTTAATTTTATTTAACTAATTTATTTGAGAGGCAGACACACACACACACACATACACACACAGAGACACAGAAACAGAGAGAGAGAGAACTCGCATCCACTGGTTCACTTTCCAAATGCCTACAACAGCCCCCAGCTAAGGTTGAAGCTGGGGACTAGGGACAAGTACTTCAATCCATGTCACTGACAGGAACATAATCACTTGATCTTTTAATCACAGAGTCCACAATATGCCTATTTTTATCTTTAAATTAATTAATTTGAGAGGGAGAGAGGGAGGGAGGGGAGGGAAGGAGAGAGAGAGAGAGAGAGAGAGCGAGCAAGCGAGCACTCCCATCTACTGGTTGACTCCTAAATGCATGCAACAACTGGGTGGCTGAAGCCCAGAGCCAGGTACTAAATCCAGGTCTCCTATATGGGTGACAGGAACCCAATTACTTGATCCATCACTGTTGCTTCTCAAAGTTTGCACTTAACCAGAAGCTAGAATCAGGGGGTGGATCTGGGAATTGAAGACAGGTATTATGATACAAGATGTAAGGATCCTAACCAGCATCTTAACAAATAAGTAAATGCCAACCCTGAAGCCGATTTTATTTCATATTTATTTAAGATTACCATTTTATTTGAAAGGCAGAGAGAGAGAGAGAGAGAGAGAGAGAGAGGGGTAGAGACAGACAAGTCGAGAGATCTTCAATCTGCTAGTTCAATCCTTAAATGCCTGCAATAGCCAGGGCTGGGCCAGATTGAGGCCAGGAGTCAGACTACTGGATCTCCTAAGTAGGTGGCCAGGACCCAAGCACTTGAGCCATCATCTGTTGCTTCCCAAGGCACATATTAACAGGAAGCTTGATCAGAAAATATAATTGTTGGAACTCAAACCAGGCATTCTGACATGGGATGTGGCTGTCCCAAGTGTCAATTTAACTATTGTACAAAATGCACCCCCCTATGTCTATTTTAAAGTAAGGCCTTATAATCTCTGTGGATGAGACCCAGCGGAAAGAAGTGGTCATCAAAGAAGGAGGTACTTTTCTCCGAAGGAAGGAGAGAACTTCCACTTTGCTTATGGCCTTGTCTAAATACTGACAGAGTTTGTGGTTTCTAAAGGCTTCCTAGTCTAGGCAACTCATGTCAAGAGCCTCGGGTGATCACTGACATCATACATAAGGGTGTTAATTGTTAACAATAGGTGTCTAACTTGCACTAACTTCCTATGCAGGACCTCTGTCTTCAAGGATTTATACTGTAAAACTTGTCTCAAAAAGTTTTTGTGTGTTTATGCAAATTGTTGAAATCTTTACTTAGTATAGAGTTGGTTGTGTACAATGTTAAAGAAAATGAATTTTAGTGAAGAATGGGACTGGGAAGGGACAGGCAGGAGGAGGATGGATGAGAGTGTGGGTGGGAGGGCATAGTGGGAAGAATCACTGTATTCCTAAAGCTGTACTTATGAAATCTATGAAGCTTGTATTCCTTAATTAAAAGGTTTCTTTGGGGCGGGGGGAACCTGATGTGGACTCCAGTACACAAAGCTGCAATTCAATTTGGTTGACTGTCTTAGACCTTTGGGTGCTGCTATAGCAGAATCTGAGACTGGGTAATACATAAAGAACGAAGATTTCTTTCTTATAGTTCTGGAGGTTGGGAAGTCTAGGATTAAGGCAGCTGCATCTGGTGAGGGCCTTCTTGCTGTATCATCCCATTGTGGAAAGGGAAAGTCATTACATGGGTCAGAGACCCACCAGAGAGACAATAAGAGAAAGCCTAACTTGCTTTTATAGCAAACCCACTCTTTTTTTGTTTGTTTGTTTGTTTACATTTTCAGTGGGCCAAGTGCCAAAGTAATTTGATTAGTTTTTGATTTCTTTACACTTTAAAGGAATGTGACTTCACATGTTAGTGATTTTTTTCCCCCAAAGAAACCTTTTATTTAAGGAATACAAATTTCTAAGATGTCACTAACTTAAGATACACCATTCTGTTATACAGTGTGAAGAAAGGAAAGTGCTTCCAATCATAGAACGCGTTAGTACTCTATCACTTTTGGTGCTTGTTTTATCCTTTGTACTGCCCTCTGGAAAAACTTTCTTGGACTCCTGAAGCTGAATTAGGTGCCCCACCTGTGCACACACACAGCTGCTTCTAGTTCCCATCTGTAACTTAATACTGCATTTCCATCACCTGCTTACTTGTCTGTCTGCCTGATGAGATGCAAAGGTATTTGAGGGCCAGGATTGTGCCTCACTTATTATAGTTATTATAGGATACTTAGGAACCACCCCAGAGCTCATACTCAGTAAGTGAGCAATTAATACTTGTTAAATGAATGCTAGATAGGCCAGATATTGTCAATGTCCAGACACTGCAAGAATTGTCTGAATCCCCCAGACTTTATGTACTAACAGTGTTTATTCTGCCCAAGTTAGGAAGAAATACAGTTTTTTAACCCAACGGACACCATTGTGTAAGCTAAGCAGTAATTCTGGGAGAATGAAAGGGTTGTTCATCCTGTAATCATGATACTCCACACAAGCCTTTACAATTGTATCATCCTGTGCGGCTTCCATATCCATCCCAAAAATACTTGCATATTTTTAAAGGAGGTTAAAACAAAACTTTAGGGCCAGTGCCGCGGCTCACTAGGCTAATCCTCCGCCTTGTGGCGCCGGCACACCAGGTTCTAATCCCGGTCGGGGCGCCGGATTCTGTCCTGGTTGCCCCTCTTCCAGGCCAGCTCTCTGCTGTGGCCAGGGAGTGCAGTGGAGGATGGCCCAAGTCCTTGGGCCCTGCACCCCATGGGAGACCAGGAGAAGTACCTGGCTCCTGCCATCGGATCAGCGCGGTGCACCGGCTGCAGCGCCCTGGCCGCAGCGGCCATTGGAGGGTGAACCAATGGCAAAAGGAAGACCTTTCTCTCTGTCTCTCTCACTGTCCACTCTGCCTGTCAAAAACAAAACAAAACAAAACAAAACAAAACA